>NC_139721.1:57805692-57815692 GCF_964211835.1 Anser anser
AATGGGTTTGTTTTTCTTCTCCAACATTATGTTAAATTACAATAGAATGTCATGATACTTCTTACAAAAGTTTGGATATGCTCACTTTTTCATTTACTAAGTTGGAAACTGATTTAAATGTAAAAAATAAAATCTGATCTGCAGAAATTAAATGAGGTTTTGTTCATGAAGAGCGTCTTACTGTGCTAGTCATGGATATCACAATGGTTGGTCACAACTTTTAAGAAATTCTATTACAATTCCTTGATACACTTACTTACACTCCTTCACTACAGTGTACTCCTTTCATATTTTGAAATTTCAAAGTTTTTAGTGAAAATCTCACCAAAATTTACATAATTTCAAAATACTTATGCCACTGATAACCATGAATAATTATAATAGACACTGATAGTTGGTACTAGCTAAACAGAAAGTTGAGACTTCTATAAAGAACAGAGTTGGAACTTGGAAAAACAGAGTTATTCTATCCACCAGTCCCAAAAATATATTTGTAAAGAAGTCCATGTTTACCCAGATGTGTACAGCTTTACTCTTGATGGAAGTAGTAGATGAGATTACAGTTATTTTCCAAGTATTATTCGCACAACAGATTTAATACCTAGGCATTTGATACTCATGAAAGCTGTACTGTTTCTCTTAGATTAATATACTTTACTACTGTGGCTATGTAAAAGCTATGTTAATATGGCTTATATCCAAATGAAAAGGAAAATAAAGTCTGCCAATATGAGACACTTCAATTCCTGCATTTACTGCATTTACATAAGGTTATATTGCTGTAACTATCTCAGACAAGGAAAATCCAAACCTAATTATATAATTTAATGATATAAAATTATGTGTGGAATAGGCCCTAAAATCAATCAGTCAATCAAACAAACAAAACCTTACGCAATAAAAATGTTCATAAATGTCACCTTGTTCTGGTTTCAGGTGGGATAGAGTTAATTTTCTTCATAGTAGCTTATATGGTGCTGTGCTTTGGATTTAGGATGAAAATAATGTTGATACCTGTTGTGGTTTAACCCAGCTGGCAGCTAAGCACCATACAGCCATTCATTCACCCTCCCCCCTCCCTCTCTGGGATAGAAGGGAGAATCAGAAAAAAACCTGAAGCCTGTGGGTTGAGATAAAGACAGTTTATTAGGACAGAAAATAAAGGAAAATTAATAATAATAATAATAATAATAATAATAATAATAGCTTGTATGAAACAAGTGATGCACAATGCAATTGCTCACCATCTGCTGACCAATGCCCATCCCATCCCTGAGCAGCCGGCCCCCCACCCCGGCCAGCCACCCCTATATATTGTTTAGCATGACGTCAGATGGTATGGAATACCCCTTTGGCCAGTTTGGGTCAGCTGTCCTGGGTCTGTCCCCTCCCAGCTCCTGATGCACCCCCAGCCTGCTCGCTGGCAGGACAGAGCGAGAAGCTGAAAAGACCATGGCTTAGTGTAAGAACTGCTCTGCAACACTTAAAACATCAGTGTGTTATCAACATTATTCTCATCCTAAATCCCAAACACAGCACCCTACCAGCTACTAGGAGGAAAATTAACTCTATCCTACTCAAAACCAGGACAATACCACACTGATGTTTTATTTATTGCAGAGTAATTCTTGTACTAAGCCAAGGACTTTACTACTTCTCAAAGTGCCCTGAGAGTAAGGAGGGTGGAGTGGGGAGGGAACAACCAGGAGGTTTGGGAGGGAACACAGCCAGGACAGCTGACCCAGACTGACCATAGGGATATTTCAAATCGCATGACACCATGCTCAACATTTACATTGGACATACCCGACCTTTAGGAAGGACAGGCTAGGGAGATGAGTATGGAGTTTCACCCTCTATGTCAATGACCAGTTGGAATGTATGTGGCTCTGCCTTGGGATGGCTGAGGAGCTAAATGAGAATTTATGGGTTAGGAGTAAAGTGAGGGCAGGGACGGGTGATATTATAGTGGGGGTCTGCTACAGACCACCTGTCCAGGAAAAAAAAAAATGATGAAAATTTCTAAAAACAGTTAGGAAAAGTCCCGGTCCTCCTGGGAGACTTTTTAACCACCCTGACATCTGCTGGAGGGACAACACAAAAGTGCATTAAGCAATCCAGGAGGTTCATGGAATGCATCGGTGAAAAATTCCTTCTCCATGTGATAGAGAAGGCAAAGAGGAAAGGTGTTGTGCTGGACCTTATTCTCACCAACAAAGAGGGGCTTGTGGGGAATGTATAGGCCAAAGGTAGCCTTTGTCGCAATCACCATGAAAATGTGGAGTTCAAGTTCCTTAGGGCAGCTAGGAGGTTGCACAGTAAACTCACTAAGCCCCATCCAACCTGGCCTTAAACACTTGAAGGGATGGGGAATCCACAACTTCTCTGGGCAACCTGTACCACTGCCTCATCACATTCTAAGAATGTCTTCCTCATCCTAATCTAATTCTACCCTCTGTTAGTTTAAAGCCATTACTCCACTCCCTGACAAAAAGTCCCTCCCCAGCTTTCCTGTAGCCCCCCCTTTGGGTACTGGAAAGTTATTATAAGGTCTCCCTGGAGCCTTCTCTTCTCCTGACTGAACAACCCAAACCCTCTCAGCCTATCTTCATAGGAGAGGTGCTTCAGTTCCTCGAGCCCCTTGTGGCCCTACTCTGGACTTGTTCTAATACATCCATGTCTTTTTTGTGCTGGGGGCCCCAGACCTGAATGCAGTACTCCAGGTGGGGTCTCACAAGAACAGAGTAAAGGGGGAAAATCACCACTCTCAGCGCGCTGGCCATGCTTCTTTTGATGCAGCCCAGGATAGAGTTGGCTCTCTGTACTGCAAGTGCACACTGCCAGCTTATGTTTAGCTTCTAGCCATCCAACACACCCAGGTCCTTCTCATCAGGGCTACTTTCAATCCATTCTCTACCCAGTCTGGGAGGAATACAGAGATGTCCAAGCAGTGAAGGATCAACTTAAGAAAGCTTAAGTCCAGATAGAATTGAATCTGTCCAAGGACATCAAGGCAAACAAGAGGTCTTCTACAAGTACCTCAATCACAAAAGAAGACTAGGGAAAATACGTGCCCTCTCTGGAAAGAAACAGAAGACTTAGTTACTCAGAACATTAAAAAGGTTGAGGTAATGAAACCTCTGCTTGAGCAAGGCGGTTGAACCAGATGACCTGCAGGGGTTCCTTCCCACCTCAACAATTCTGTGATTCTGTAAACCATAAAACTGGGAGGAGTTAGCTGGGAAGGGGGGGGGGGGGGGGGGGGGGGTAGGTTTGCCATTACTCATGGATTGGCTGGGTATCACTTGGCTGGTGGTGAGCAATTGCATCGTGAATCACTTGTGTTTATTTTTTGTTTTGTTCTGTTTCCTTTCTTTTTTTTTTCTTTTTCTTTTCTTTCTTATTAAACTGCCCTTTTCTCAATACACAAGTTATACAATTTTCTTTCCAGTTTTCTCCCCTGTCCCACTAATGATAGATCTGAAAAGAAGGTGTTAGAAAGAACAAATTGTTTATAATCTGTTAGAATAATTATAAACAGTTACTGGTCATGATGTTGATTTTTTTGCTCTTGAAGTTGTTGTACTTACCCTCCAAGTTGTATTATGTAGCCTCTTATTTGCTGTATATGCTTCTTTTTTGCTGCTTATCATCTCTGTGGGCTGTTTTAAGGTTGCTTTTCATTTTATCACTGGGCTGTACTGTGTAACACTCCCTCATGAATGATAAAAGCAGTGATCACGAGCCTAACCTGATACCTACTTTCAGCATTGCTGTAACTCTGGGAACCATCTCTTGGAAACTATTAACAATTATACTTCTTACCTTTTCTCCTCAAAGATCTGATCTGTGGAGGAAGGACAAGGAATGACACCTTCCCCTTCTTCTTCACCTTCCCTTCCTTCTCCACACCAGATACAATAGCTCTTGAGAATTTTGAATTTCTTTGGGATGTTTAAACCTGTATATTCCTATTGCTATGTCTCTTGAATGAATTTCTGGTTTGGTCAAAGGTTAAACATCTATTTAAGAATATCACCCAGAGATCTGCTGGGAGACAAGCTAGTTAAGAATAGCAGGGTGTGGGAGATAGTATGGACAGGTACGTAGAACAGTGGGGACCTCCACTGTTTTGGAACTTTACCTCTGAACAAGTGGTTGAAGTGAAAAAAAACTGGTGAAGTGTTTGGAAAAATATGCTGTCATTGGCAGTTCCAGAGAGATGTAAATCACTGCAACATGCTGCAACCTGACCCATTTCTACTAAGCCATGTTCTACACTATTCAGCACCCTCAAGGGGAAGATAATGTCTCCGGATCTGATGACAAGATTGAGCTTTGAGAAGCTAGAAGGTCTTTGACTTAGTGTAAGTACTGATCAGCAACAACTAAAACATCATTGCGTTATTGACAGTTTTTTCATCCTAAATCCAAAAGACAGCATCATACAAGCTACTATGAAGAAAGTTAACCCTATCGCAGCTGGAACCAGGACACACCTGAAAACAACAGAAGGAAGATCTAAAGGTACTGAATACCTCTTAGAAGTCCTTCACCTACCAGCAAATTCAATCCATGTTTAGATGGCACTAATCATCACTTAGCTCTTAGAAAGGTCTGCTTTCACCATGGTGTAACATATCTACACTAGTAGGCAAGAAGTTTTGTAGCAACAATACTATTCATACTTACCTGAATGTATTGTTGGATAAGAGACATAAGGAAGACATTTTCCAATAAATAAAATCATATTAAGATATTCTAGGAGCACTAAATATCTATTAGATTACACACGTCAATATCTCAACCTGCTCTGCCTAAAACACAAGTATGCTACTCACAAAATATTCATTATAGTTAAAATATGCCTCATGATGTGTATAAGTGTCACTGCTTCTCACTCATTCAGAAGTCCTTAAGACATTTTCTTAAAATAATCTAATGGACTTTTAAGAGAAACCTTTCTGCCTCACTTCAAATTATATGGCTTTGGGTGGTTCTTACATTGCTTTTTAAATTTATAATCCACTAGTTCCTTGGAGAAGACATTCGATTTCTTGGGACTTATGGAATCTGTGCTGATAGCTTTGAGTCTTTTGTCAAAGAAATGACAGCAAAAGCAACTACCACAGAGATAAATGGCTAGATACTCAGCAGTTTCACATTACTATTCCTCCTGTGAAATCATTAGAGCTGTGTTAATTTACCAAAGCTTATGATCTGTCAGTGTCATCTCAGAAATAGTTCTTTGGGGAATGACATTTCTCATGTTTAATCCCAATATTCACAATAATATAATAGGCAATGAAATAGTGCTTGGTTTATTTATTTTATTTTATTTACAAAAAGTAGCACACATCCCTTTTAGAAATAATACACAGAGTGCACGACTTAACCTTTTTAGTTAGGCCAGAAATGGGTGTGTAATGGACTTTGTAATTCTATTAGGAGTCAGGGAATACTTTCAGTGCCTTCAGCCATACACAAAGTGGCATGGGTAGAGCCCAGCCAGCTATCTTGGTTTATTCCTGACTTGCTTGTTCATCAGATTCGTGGATGCTGTGTTGACTTAAAGCCTACCATCAAATAAATGCTCACACAAACAGCACCTAGGTACTAGTAGGGACATTGGGACAAATCTGAAAATAAGTCTATCAACAAAAGTATATATGGCCAAAGAAGGGTGACAATTACACACTGAATTAATGATATGATCCATGACTGAAACCTTCAAAGAACTATAAGTTCTGCAGTCATGAAGTAGCTCTATAACACAATAAAAATGGACATCTGAAAAACCCTATGGACAAATGACTGTTGTCTCTTTAGGGCAAGTTTAGGTAAGACTAATAGTTAACTTTTCCACTGGAAATATAGAGAAATGAGAATCAAATTGAGCTCAAGCCAGTTGCAATCAAGGATTTTTTTTTTCATTCATTTTTAGTTCAATTGAGGGAAAGCTGAGCCAGTCATTCTAATTAAAAAATTAATAAATTGTCCAACAATCATCTTCTGAGTAATTAAATCACTGTCATGTAAATATGATGGCTTAAGGATTTTTTGCTGTCATGCATGCTTCTGTTATGACTGTTAGAATACATCTATTTATGCTTCAGTCTTGTACTTGGTGGAAGCTGATTAAAACCAAGTAAAAACTGATCAAATAAATCTTGATTTCTCTTGAGCTGGAAAAAGTCCTATGTATAAAGTGCAATAAGGTTCAACAGGTTGCAGGTTCCCACTACTTGAGTTTAAAGTCCGGTGAATTAGATCTTCTTCTGGGTACCTTTAAACCTAGTATCTCAACTGCACGAGTACAGGATGATCCTCATCACAAGTCATGCAATAACAGGCAAATTACTGCCAATAATTTCTGATCTTTGTCATCACAGTAGAGGCAAAAGGCTTGGGTCCTGTATAAATGCTGGGGCATCAAATAAGCCCCCAGAGAGGTTGCTGCTGTAATGCAGTTTCAAGTTCTATCTCAGCTGCAATGAATAGCTACTGTGGATGAGGTCTAATGTCGTTTTGATTTGGCCTCAGTGGAGCCACAATGTCATCCGCAAAATGTCTCATAGTGTATGGTAGGACTATATTTCAAGGAATAAAATGTTACTAGTTCAAAATATAAATAATCTCAGGTATGTCCATAGCAAGGTGACCTAACTTCAATGCTTTGGAATATATTTTTATAGACAGTGACTTTATCATCACTAAAGAAATAAAGAATAAGTATAAGAATATGAAGATAATGAGGGCTCAGTCTGTCTACAATAACTTTCAGTACTATGAAAGACCTGCTTTTTTCTGCTCAGGAGACACTTATTCATTTGTAACATTTAGTTCTTTCCTTTTTCATTGTTTAGCTAAACAGAAACGTCCAGACCAAAATCATCCTGCTGTGTTTCCATAGTTCTATTCAAGACATGACAAAAATATGCCAGAGATCAATTTTACCATCATCTGCCAGCTGTCCAACAACATGAAAAGTGAGATATATTTATATTAAAAAACTCCCAGAGAAGCTGAAAAGGAAGGTAATACTATCAATTTCCAAACACAAAATAAAGGCTTCAGTGAAAAAGGTTACTGAATATGTTGCATTGAACTTCTAGCAGTACTATTCTGACATATATACAGGGAATGCTTCCTTTGAGGAACTAATGAATATATGTTTAAAGTAGATTTAACAATAAATAGCATTTCACTGAGATTCAGAATTAAACTAACATGCTAAAAGTATTTAGCAAATCTGTTTGATTTATTGATTAGCCAGTTTTTTAAATTTGTATATTTTTTTCTATTTCTTCTCCTTCATAGGGATTGATGTGAAGAGTTTTTAAAAAGTATCTTAATAATCTTGTTAAACCACCTTATAAATTAGTAGTTGTTAATTTTCTAGAGCATTATCCCAGAGTTAGGGCAAGCAGGTAACCAAAAGTACAAATGGAGGCAACTGTATTTGACTTTCAAACAAAAACGACAGATGAAATCTATATAAAGGAGGTTTCAGAGATTTAATTGTCACTGAAGAGAAGTCTAACTGATTTAGGCCTTACATTCACAATTAATTTGAGCCACAGGTTTCTGACTGGTGTTAAATTAGACCCTGGCTAATTTCACACTAGTCAAAAATCTGGTGTGAAATTAACCAGGGTTTAATTTAACATAAGATCTTGCACTGCAGGAGCAATTCAGATGCTTCAGTGTAACTTGAAAGTGTTACATGCTCAATCCCATTACAATTTCCTTTTTTATTTTATTTTTTATTTTTTTATAAGGTCATCTTTTATGAAAGAGCACAGGACCTTGGAGCTCAAATACATTCTGCCTCTATTTAACTAATCATTTTAATAATGTTCCTTCATGTAGCAAGCAATAGTAGTATAATGAGAAGGAAGCATGCATTCTTCATTTAAAATAAGGCATATTCAGAGGATAATTACAGTTTGCAGTATATAAAGCACAGTTCCTTAAATTTCTTACTCACTGGTTTCTGTGGCTGTAACAGTTATGTTGTGCCAAGAAGCAATCTCTCGGTCCAGAGGTTCAGTTGTAATGATTGTTCCATTGTGTTCATTGATGCTGAACAATCTCTTTAAATGCATGCCTTGGACAATAGAATACCTGCACCAAAAAAAAAAAAAAAAAAGTGAAGCAAGAGATTCCCTAATACTGAAATGTTCCTTGAAAAGCAAGGACATATAAAGCTACTGTCAGTTGAGAAAACAGAGCTGTGCATATATACATATAAATGTGTGCTGCAACAACTCAGAAGTCATGAAAAATGTACACTTATAAACATTTAAAATTCACTGCTGCCAAGATCAAAGCTCTTCTTTCTATAAAACTAAATATGTCTCAGATCTGTATTAATGTGAACTGAATCTGAAATGCATTATTCATTCTTACATCTAAGTCAGGCTCACAGCAGGTGAATGACTTCGCTGAAAAGAAACAGCAAAAGTGCCACTTGTGAAATGAATAACACTAACAGCTAAGTGGAGGTATAATGGTAAATCTATTTTATCATTGCTGACATGCTCTGATACTGAGGGAATGGGCATTATAAAGAAAGAAAGACAACTATGTATAATGAAGTGTCACATAGGCAGGCTACAAAATCCTAAAGTAGAAGATGATTGCAAATGAGTCCAGTGCTCCTGAGTCTTCATTTAAAACACTCTGGATGCTATGTCCATATGCAGACATGCACATGCACACATATGTACATACATACCATTCAAATTGTTAAAGTCACAGGCCAAAGATGGACTGAAAAAAGACACCAGAGATATTGGTTCAAATGGAAAGGATATTTACCAATATTTTTTCATGACATGCAAAAACAAACAAACAAACAAACAAACAAACAAAAACAAAAAACTGTGCCACAGTTCCTAGCAGAGTCTCTGTCACAGAAGTAAAATCTGTTTTCAGGGTTTGAAAGGTTCTTACCATTCCAGTTTGGAATTCCCACATTTAATTATTCCCTCTTTTATTGTACGTCTAATTTTGTTTCATAAAGACTTTCTATCTCTTGTTGGTATTTAATATTGTTGGTATTTAAGACTAGGCATTTAAGACAAATGCGTCAGCATTTGGATGATTCTCTATCTTTTTATCTAGACTTAGCTTTTTGTCTGTTTGGAAAAACAGTAAGAGAATAAATCAAGGAACCTTCATAACACAGACTGATTTTTTGTTGTTGTTTGAGACAAACACCACTTAGAAAACTCTATTTAGGGATTTATAATTCAATCTTTTCTTATTTATTTTTTTTATATACAAATTATGTGAATATTTCTCATTCTTTGCATCCAAAGCTTGTTGGAGGTTTCTGACACTGTTTTTCTTGGATTTTTTATTTTACTTTTTTATTAATCTGATTATAGATGAATAATTTTCAGAAAATCAATGCTGGATAATTTGTTTGTTTATTTATTTATTTATTGTGGTTTTGCAGACCACAATATGTCTTTGTGTTTTTTTGTTTGGTTGGTTGGTTTGTTTGTTTGTTTAATTTAAAAACTGGAGTTCTGATTCAGCACAGCCAGATATCTATATTATGAGTACCTGCTATCATTTGTAATATCAATGGTTTCAAAATTAGATCCATGTGTAAGTTAGCCAAATAACCATATCTGTATATAAAAGTGACACGCTCTATTATAAAGCAATTCAGTGATGCAATATATGTTTCACTGTTCAGACATACTGACTTCCTAGCAAGTTCCATGAAAGTATTTCAGATTCAGAAGTCATAGATAAGCACTATGTTTACATGTTTTTGTAAACATTGGAGATGCTAGAAAATCATCCAATTAAACAGCAAAACGTGTCATTTAAACAAAAAGTTATGTATATAACCAACATAGCAAACCTAAATTTTTATACATACCTTGTATTTTTTATTCCTATTTAATCTAACCTATAACTAGCTTACTAAATAACAGTAAATTAATAAGAAAACATAGTAAATGGCACTGCATTTACTATA
>NC_139721.1:57820692-58159514 GCF_964211835.1 Anser anser
TACATCTTATGCGTTTTCCCCTAATTTTTGGCATGTAAATGAAGCAGAACAAGTTGTTTCACCTCCCCTTGAATATTCTGCTAAGTATTTTATGGAACTTTTCTTTAGGAATAAGAAAAGAAGTGACTTTGTCACCAGCAGGCTCACTACCTGACTGAAAGAAATTACTTGTTAGCAAGCAAAGCAGCCAAGAAGTATGACAAGGCTCTGATAATGTTTTATATTTTTGAGTCTTTAATGAGCCTTTTCCATGGCAGAATGCACAACAGAATCAATCTGCAGAGCTTGATTTCATCTCTAACTGAAAGCTGGCTATATCCTATAAAAAAGATTGGCAGAAAATTCATGGTACTATTATTGATGATTATCCTTTGAAAGGTATTATTTACTGTAGCATAATTTCATAAGGTAAACTTTATTTTTGTCTCTTTTTTTTTTTTCCTTACCTAGGTTCTGCACAACAAAAATATCACTTTCTGTGAGAAAAAGTAGGAAATCAATCTACTTTTTTAAAAAATCTGGCATTTGTTCATGTTTGCACCTGCTTAGAGATGTAATATATACTAATATATATTACATATATTAAAAATCTATGTATAGTTATGCTGGAGGAGAAAAGAAATGATGGAGTTAAAGGAATTAGATCTGAATCTTTTTATGGTCAAACTACAAGTCAATAATTATTACCAGAAAAACAAATACATTATTTGTTGAGGCATATGTACTTCAGAAATAACAATATTCTTTATCAAGGGCAAAAGATAATGAAAACACTTGGCTACACTGCTACTAAGTCCACATCAGCTGCAATCTATAGAAAACTGTTCTGTATTAACTAATACTGAAAATTCAACCTTTAAGGCATTCTAGCATGACTATAATGCACTTGTTTAAAAACAAATTGAGTGAGTGCTAGAAAGGAACTGATCACTGTGGATAATACAATATCCAGCCTGTTATAAATGCAGTTTTCTAATAAAGAAACCCAAGCAAGGTACCAACAACCATGTTCAGAAATGGACTTGTTTACAGCACCATATTTAACAA
The DNA here is from genome assembly GCF_964211835.1 of Anser anser. Taxonomy (NCBI): domain Eukaryota; kingdom Metazoa; phylum Chordata; class Aves; order Anseriformes; family Anatidae; genus Anser; species Anser anser. Next base: position 57,821,740 of record NC_139721.1, read on the forward strand.
GATAGAACAACAACAACAGAATGAAGGACTGCAAGGTTATTGTTACAGCTCCTTGAGTCTCAAACATTTAAAGACAGATTCATTTTCTACAGTTTCTGTCCATTAGAAAGAAATGTTGAAACTAAAATGGCATGTGGTGCTTCTCTAGGCCCCAGAATACTTTTTTTTTTTTTTTTTTTTTGCTTGCTTGTTAACTCTTCGATAGTATCACAGAAGGGAGAAGGATGGAATTTGCCCAGGTGGGCTCAGGGAGAAGCAGCATAATGGAAAGATGAAGCTGGCAAGGGACAAATATTTCATAATCAGTGTATGAGCTTCTAAATTAAATATGGACTGTGAAGGGAGCAGAAGAAAAATATTGCCCAGATTTGGAAAACTTTTTTTTTTTTTCCTCCATTTTTTAGTCTTTCACTTTCACTGCCATGAAACCTCTATTTCTTTGTACATTTAACCCATATCAAAAAAAAAAGCAAACCATTTGCCAAATGGAACTATGTTTTTACCTAGACATTTGTGTTTGAATGATAGAAATTAAAGCAGTAATATTAATGTACCCAATAACTCTGAATAGAAAGTTCAGCCATTTTTTTAATTCCATGGCTGGGAAGAGAAAAATTGACCACATAAAAAATATATATATTTTTTTTTTGAACAAACAAATAAGCAAGACCACCTCTCGAAATTCCAGCCATTATATAATGACAGCAATTATATAATTGACAGCCTAACTACAATATAGTTTCACATAATTTATGTGAAAACTGCTATAATGTCAGAGACAAATTAACTAAATCTACCTGTGAGCTTTTGAACATGCATTTTCTGAATATGAGTCTGTGTGACACTGATATAAAGTTTAGCCCCAAATATGTGTTGTACGTCTACATAAATGTCTTAAGCTGCGTAGTAAACATATTTACACATTCTGTGCTTTTCATTAGGTTCTATTTAAAGCAAATTACTTTTTTTTTTTTTTTTTCTGATTGCTATATAGGATTTACTTTACACTCCTTTAGTGTTGGTTTTACCTTTTTTGGTCAAAATATTAATTGTGTCACTTATATATTGCAACTCATTAGGTAAACTAGAAGGCCATTGTATAAAAAATAGTTACTCATTTTTCTAACTAGAGCTTGAAATCTACTAAAACAGCAAGTACTGATATATTACTGCATCTGACTCAACCATTCCATCAGATATACTGCATTTGTACACTTTAAACAGCTATATGGGAGGCACTTAATGTAAAACTGTACAAAATGCCTGAGGGAAAACTGCAGTTCTGTACTCTTAGAAGAGTCCATTTGCTGACATGCTTTTCATTCACTGTGACACTTGCATTTAAAATCCTAATAAAATTTAGTACTGAAAATAAAAGAGAGCTAAGAAAGAAATAAAATATATTCTAATTTGTTGTCACATTAGTATACATATAGATATTTGTAGCTAATTTTAGCCAAATTATCTATGCCTGTTTTCTGTTTTTCTGTGGTTCTCTGAGGCAAGTAATACATGACCAGCTGTGAATTATTCTCTCTTTGCTTTATTAGTTCCAGACAAAAAGCTCAGTAACTGTGAACTGCTTTTCCAAGCATGGACCATGCTTCCTGAGCAAGTTTTTTCATAAGAAAATTTCTACAAGATCCCAGGTCCAATATAATTGAGCTGAAATGCCATTAGAAAGCTCTGAAATGGAGCAAAGACCAAGACTCTCTATTGCACTACACCATTTAAAGTAATTCCAGACTATGTCCTTACTATGCAGAAAGAGATTCTGTTTTACTGGGAGAAAAGCACTGCAATTTTGATTGGTTACTGTTCCTGTCCATTGGGAAGTTAGAAATTTCCTTCTAAGGATTAATGCTTTAAGATATACATCAAATGAGCTTTCACCTCAGAAGTGCAGTACTTGGAGAGGCAGGGTAAGCAAGCTGTGAGAGGACTGCATGGTGTGGCTCAGCTGTTTCACGTACTGAAGCTATTAGGGTGTATACCAGTATATACCATTCCATTTATACTCTATATGTCTGAAATACACTTTAGTATGCCAGTGTCTTGGTTTAACATGGGTAGGTAGCTGAGCACCATACAGATGCTCTCTCATGCCCCATCCCCAACAGAACAGGAGGAGAAAATATGATGAAAGAAAAGGCTGATATAAGGACAGGGAGATCACTCACCTACCACCACAGACAAAACAAACTTGGCACAACGGAAATTAATGTAATTTATTACCTATATACAAAGTACATATAGCAGTCTAGAGCAATGAGAACTAAAAGCAAACTAAAAACACCTTCCACGATATCCACTGTCTTCTATGTCCTCTTCTCGGGATGCAAAGGGGAATGGGGAATGGGGATTGTGGTCAGACCATAATGCCTTGTCGCTGCTGCTTCCCCTTCCTCTGCTCCAGTATGGGATCTGTCCCACAGGATACAGTCCTTTCGCCTGCTCTCCACTGGAAGCTCTCCATGGCCCGCAGCCTCCTCCAGGCCACGTCCACCTGCTCCACCGGGGGCTCCTCCACGGGCTGCAGCGTGGAGATCTGCTCCGTGTGGGACCCATGGGCTGCAGGGGGACAGCCTGCTCCACCAGGGGCCTCTCCTCAGGCCGCAGGGGAACTGCTGCTGCATGCCTGGAGCACCTCCTGCCCTCCTGCTGCACTGACCTTGCAGTCTGTAGGGTTGTTCCTTTCTACATTTTTTCACTCTCTCCCATATGCTGCTGGACAGCAGATTTTTCCTTTCTTAAATCTGATCTCACAGAGGCACAACTAGAATTGCTGACTGGCTCAGCTTTGCCAGCAACAGGTCCCTCTTGGAGCTGGATGTAACTGGTTCTTATCTAACCTATCTATCTAAGTTTCTGGAACCTTCCCACAGAGGCCACCTCTGTAGCCTCCCTGCTACTAAAACCTTGCCTCATACACCCAGTACAGCCTGTTGTGTACTAGTATCTACACAGAAGTAGATGAAAAGTAATCTCTAAAATAACAAAAGCATTAGTGCTAGAGAAGCCAAACATAGGAGTGTAGAAAATATTTGAAGATCCATAGGACCATCCTAAATTCATGTTATATAATGGTTAATTGCAAGTCTATGAGTTTACTATCTCAAGAAGTCTGTGTCTAAGAGGGGAAGCACACAAAGATGTTGTTTTATTTTTTTACACATTCTGACAAATTGGGAGAACAGTGTTACTTCTGATTTTCATATTTTAGTGGGATCTTTTTATTAAAATAATAATAATAATAATAAAAGTTTAATCAATCATGTTGAAGTGATGTAGCACTTTAGGAATTTAAAGATACCGTAGATGATAGGAGATTTGATAAAGACTGCTGAACCTTCTATTTTTAGATTGTCAGTTATAGGCAGCTCAAGTCAGTACAGATTGAAGCCTCTCGTCTGTCAACTGCTTATTGGTGAACTGAGGTGAGAAACAGGTATATGGAAAGAGAATGTTACTGTTGCTTTGATCCGTAAGTACTACCCTAACTGACTTCTTTTTATTATTTTTTTTTCCTTTTTTTTTTTTCCTATACAATCATCCTCTCATCATTAAGACAGGAACTTGTCATTAAGACAGGAAGATAAAATAGAAGGATTTCAGAATTCTTGATATAGTTCTGTGAAAGGTTATAGATTTGGGTGAGTGTAAATTGAGCCATATTACATTATCAGCTATTTAAAATTGATTTTTTATAAGAGCTCTAGTGTCTTATCAATAATAGTGAATCACATGGGGAAAAAGAAAAGGCATTATCAAAGACCCAGATCTGTGTAATCCCAGATAAAAATATCCAGATAATTCTAAACAATAAACTGTTCTATATTATTGTGGACACTTATTATATTATTATATTTATATATTATATATATAATAATATAAATCTATAAATATTATATTATATTAATTATATTATATTATTATATCTGTATTATTGTATCTATATTATTATATCCATATTGTTGAAGTAACAAAGCAAACTTTGCTTCATATTTGTCGTACTAAGTTTCCAGGTACATAGTCCAGGTCTTCTTTTTATGTATAGATACGTGGAAGAAGTGGTGCAGAGGTTAAGTCATCACTTTTGATAGGAAAATTCTTGTGCAATTTTTGTGCTTATGAAACTGAAAGACTTTTATTGCCCACCATCTAATCCAAACAAAGAGAAGCTTTCCAATGGGGAAAGGGGCTTGGCTGTGTAAATAGGTAGGCATCATACAAGATATGAGGATGGTCATCACATCAGCCTGCTTCATTCCTGTTCTGAACCCATTACTTACAGGAAGGAAACTATCCCTATATTTGTGGGGAAATCATGAGTGCTTGTCATGTGAATTTGACTCTTCTCCAGTTACAGTACAGTATAATTTATACTAGATAGGGCATAATAAAAGCCTATTGTTTAATTATTAAGTGGAATCAGAGGAGACTGAAGGAGGCTGTTGAGTGCTGTTCAGCCAAGCTTATTTGTGCGCTTAAAGAGTCAACTTAGGTTAGAGGCCTTTAAAATTTAAGTGCATGCTACTTTTCTTTCACCGTAGTAGAAGTCTGAAGAGCTGACAGGTTATAATAATAATAATACATTGAACAATTTTCTAGAGACTAGGGTGCTATACTGATTGAAAAAGCAGTGAATTCTGTCTGCCTAAAATCTCATTTGCAGTACCAGCTGGTTACAGTAGTCTATCTATTCTGAAGTGTGATGCTGTATTTTTAAACAAGTACCTATTTCAAAGCTATGCCACTGAAGGAAAAGACAGGTTTCTATATTCAATACAAGCATGAATCCAGAATCTGTAAAAGGACTCTGATACATGTAAGACTTTGGTTTATGGCACGTCATACCTTCAGGTGACATCTCTGGAACAGTAGCCACATAAGGTCCATCCAAGAACTGTGGTTCGTGATCATTGATATCTCGAACCTTGATAATAAATTCTGATTCAGGTTCAACAGGAAGACGAGTGTTCCTGTTAAGTGCCTGTGCTCTTAGAATATAGAAGGGTTTCTCTTCTCGATCCACCTTTTGTATCGCATAAATTTTGCCATTATATTCATCAATGATAAAAATGCTTCCAGCTCCTTCCCCAGTCAAAATGTATTGTAAGTTGCCATCCTGTTTGTCTAAATCTGATTTCAGCTGTAAGTGAAAAAAACAGAAGTGAAAGGAATTAATGTTAAATACATACTTTAGATCATTGGTTTATCAGCTGCCACAAGCTTCTGCTGAAAACAGGGCAAAGGACCTTAAAACATTATCTAAATTCTTTATTATTATAAATGATAAGTGTACTTTATAAGTTTTATATATACATATATTGTTTTTATATTCAGCAATACCAGGTGTGAATGTGAGAGTGGTGTTCCAATTCTGTTGAAATATTAAAGAGATGAAAAGCCGTTCTGTGGTATAAATCTATATTATTTATTCTGAAATAAATTGACATATTTTGTAATTCCTTCCTGGAAGATCTACATCCTCTGTTATTTTGCTAAGATGAGCTTTACGATGATGATTCCTCTGATGAAGCTGAGCCCTGGAGACCACTGTGGTTCAGCTGCATTTGTTCATGTCAACATAATTGTTCTGTTAATGCTAATGATATGCAACATCACTTTTGCGATAGCAGTAACTGAACCTTTTAATGTGCCAGTAATCTACATTTGAGTTTTTTTGCGAACATCAACTTCCATCATATTATTTCTCTGACGTTTATTTATTTATTTATTTCGTGCTTAGACAAAATATTTAAGGACCTGGATAAAAATTTAAATACTCAATTAAAAAAATAAATAAATATGTATCCACCTTGCTTATTCTACTAAGTGGAGTGCTTTAAACGTAAGCGATATGTTTATGTGTTTACTTAAATAACTCTCCTGTTTTGTTTCATTCTTATTGACCCATTCTTATTGACCCCCTTATTGATCAGTGTAGAATATGAGGTCACATACTGAGAAAGAATTAACTATGTCACATTTCTCTATTATATTCACTCAAAATATTTTGTGACAGATGCTGAAGTTGAAAAACAAATCATTTTAGCTTTTCCTTGGAACAATGACTGGTTATTTTGAATTGTTTAATTTTTTGTATGCATCAACTGGATAGTTTATTCAAAATGAGGTTGGGACATTGCTCTGAGATATGAGGAACACAGTTTTGAGTTCTTGCATTGAATCCTGCCAAAGTACTCAAGTCCTAAATTATGCAGTGATAATTTCCCTTTCAAACACAAGATAAATAATTTTCAGTGTTATGGTGTTTAAACTCTCTAAAATATAAACAACTTAAAGCCAAAAGCTTTCAACATATGTAATTTTGTTTGAAACATGGGGCAAGTTCACCTTTATAGGGTGAACCTAGAGGGCAGGACCCCTTTATGAGTGGTTTGGTCCCATTCGTTTAAATATCATCCAAGAATGACAGCTGGCTAGGGGGCACCACAGATTCTTTTTTAGAAACCATAAATCATAGTTTCCTTGTCATGAACACCAGGACATGGGAAAGATAATGAATATCTAGATCTTTACCTTAAGATATGGTTGAGATACGATCACAGATTGTATCAAACCCCTAGAGACTGAAAGCCTGGAAGCCTGACTGGGACTGGGTGTTTAGACATAACCTAGGATGAACCATTTTGCTTAGTATAATTATGTCCAACATATTTTCATGACATTAACGATTATAAATGAGAGGTCTCTAATAAATGACATATGCTGGGAAAGTATACAGAAGGTTCTCAGCTTGTGTATTTTGTTTGTTTGTTTGTTTTATAATAGATAATATAGTAGGTGGCCTTTTCTTTGTAAATGGGAACTGGGACAAGAAGTTATGCATTGTCTTCATCTATCTTACACTGCAGTACTGATGGACACATCTTTTTCTCAAACATGGTAATGGAAAAGAATTCATGAGTCTATGTTAAATGAAATTTGAAGATTAAGCTCTGAATCTAACTGCAGATAAGCAGAAGCCTTGTGATAAGGCTTAGTGACTAACAGAGACTGTCTACCTGTGTCATTGTTGATGGAGTTTCCTCCTGGACCTTATTTACTATAAAGTTGATCATAGAATGTCAATTTACTTATTGAAAACAGAGCATATTGTACTTCACAGAAAGCCACAAGTAAATGTGTCTGATTTAGACAGTGGTTAGACTGCACTAAATGAACAATAATCCTCAATTAAAATTACCCATAGTTTACCTGTGAGAAATAGAAACACAAGATTAAGAAAGTTATCTACAGCAGCATGAAAATGTATGGCATTTATGACATTTTTTTTATGGGAAACAATGCTTTCCAGATATGGGAAAAGTAATAATGATTTTTTTTTTTTTAAATGACTATGTCTGTACTTGTTCTTTTAGAAGTAAGACATCACACTTCCATAGCAGTTACTTTGAAGGGGTTGCAAAAAAGTAATTAATGAATTTTGAGCACCTCACCCTTTGGGCCCAATTAAATTTTAGTGCTAGTTAATTAGCAGTTAAACTTATTTTGGTTCATTCATCTAGAAAGTGCCTTAAAGAAAAGAAAACTAGATCTCAAGATAACAATTACTTCTAGCTTACAAAAATAAATAAAAATAATAAATAATAATAATAATAGTAAGTAGAAAGAGAAAATAAGGAGTAGATAAAGTCTCATTACGACAATTATCTTAAAGCACATTTTTAAAGGAGGGTGAAAAATAATTGCTCGTTGTGCTAAAGCTACGTTAATCTAATGAACCATGCAGATTCCTGTAGTTTCTCAGTGGTAAAAGGATTTAGTATTAATCTGCTTCATTAAAAATTAATGAGGGGTAAATCAGCTGCTACTTAGTGTAATAGAAAATCATGCTAAATACTGTTTGTAAACTGCACTCACTATGGCTTCTTTGATGAAGTGCCAAAAATAGCACAAGCAAGTTGCCAAATGTTGATAAATGAGTCCTTAACTTTCATTTAGAAGACAGAAAAATTTCAGCTTGGTACCTTCAGCTACTCTGCACAGATTTAGTTTTAGTAACAGGATGCGAGTGGTGTTTCCTTGACAGTGGAGCCATGACCTTTAGCCCAGGGAGTTCTCTGACCCTAAATCAGGTTGCAGTAAAGTTGAGATGTTGTGCTGCCTGATTACAGCTACCTCAGCACTTTTTGTATCTTTCTTGATATTTCCAGGTCAATGAGGATGGTTGATCTTCCAAGTCAAGGCAGTAAGATGATAATCAGCACTTTAAATCTAACCTTGCACTATCCTTGCATCATGACTTACCATACCTGTCCAACATACACAGGCATCCTTGAGGTCTGTTCCTCAGTTACAAAAAGCGGCTCCCATATCCAGGCACGCTTTACTCTTCGAACTGTTGTGAAAAACTGATCTGTGTTTTGGGCACTGTGGTTCTGTGTGGTTGGAGAGCAAAGCCAAAGCTGAACCACTGTCAGCATGAGACATAGCAAAGTGGAACAATTCATGCTGAAGCCTCTCTTCAATCAATTTTCATCTGTCAAAGAGGAGAAGAAAAAAAAATAAATACCTTAGACAAAGTTTCACAAAGGCATCACTTTTGTCTTCTTTTGTCTTCTTACTTTTACTTATATATTCTGTGCAAATGTAAGAGCTGATTTGCAATGTTAAAACCTCTTCCTAAAAGGAAAGAGTTGAAACAAAGTCTGTTTCTGATTAAAATTGAGATACTTTTAGAGACTCTGGCATGAAAGTCAAATGTTTAACTTGCCTTTATGAATATCCTACACAGGGACTTTTTATGCAAAAAAAGGAAAATCATCCTCCAATTAATTCATCTTCAAATTAAGCTGGGTAATTGCATTGTGTAGCCTAGGAATAATTTGATTGGGATAATTGTATGTTTCTACTTAGACAGGGCTCATTTTGAGCAGCAGTTACAGAACTGCCTGAAGGGTGCACGACTACCCTCAGTGGCCATGATGACTGACAAGTGAAACAGAGCGGTGCCAGAGCTGGTTTTTTTTTTTTTTTAACCTCTTCTTTCCTCTTTCCGAAGTCAGCAAAACACCAACAAAAATGCCAAAGGAACTAGGGTACCATGTAGAAAAGCATGTCTTTGCACAAACTATATGCTATTATGTTCTTTCCTGTGATTTTTGGCACAATAAATAAAACTGAATTTTAAATAAAGTGCAATTGTCAGTTGATAATCACCATCTTCTAAGAGGCAAAGAGGAGAATTCTGAAAACCCTTGCCACACATTTACTTCTGAAAACCTTACTTGGCAATGGATCTAGAAATTTTCTTCAAGTCTTTAGCCAGGAAGAATAGCATTTTCTATGCAAGAACAAAGTTTGGTTTATGAATTTATCTCATGGCAGTCAGTTTGTACAACACACTGGAAATATACACATACATTTATATATATATATATGGCTGCTTTTAATTTAGGCCTGAAAAATCCATAAACCGTTTATCTATTCAGGATAAAATACAAATTTATATGTCTTTTAAAATCACGGTTTAATAATAGAGCTATCAACACCTGTCTTTTGCAAAGGAAAATATTGTAATTGCTTAAAATAACAGAGATATCATGTAGACATTTATTCCTTTCCTTCCAGATTTGATATGATGTTAAACTTAATTCTGTTAAAATGTAATCTGTGTCTATATGATTACCGAGAAAAAGATAAAGGAGTTTTAACAGTAAGACATATAGAATTGTAGAAGTTAGAATGTTGGTTCCAGTTCTGTATACATTTTGTTATTCAACTTCAAATGCTATAACAGTGCAAGATGAGATTTGAATGGAGGGGGTGTGACTTGTGTACTCTCTTGTTTCAGTTTGCTGTGGAAAATTACTAATTATCCTAAGTCTGTAAGATGTCCTGATGGACACCGAGTTGAAAACGAGTCATCAATGTGCCCTGGCCACTAAGAAGGCTAATGATTTTCTAGGCTACATTAGGCAAAGTATCTCAGCAGGTCAAGAGAGGCGATCTTTCCCCTCTACTCAGCATCTCTGACATATTGTAGAAAAATAAATATTTTCAAATTTTGAGATGTTGCACACTATTTGTTATGTGTATAGTGTGACTTTTAATTGAAAATACAGATGCTGAGCAAATTATTAAAAAACAAACAAAAAAACATAAAGCTATGTAAGGAAATTCAGAGTTGTATGTCTTTCTGTTTTTCCCTTCTCTGCTACATCAAACATATTCAATTTGCCATTACTTTCAAGACATTTCAGAGCACATTTACTTGAGCATCTTCCTACTCATCTGGCATTTAGACACTGCCTCCAGCTTTTGGCCAGCATAAGTTGCCATTCTTTATAAACCCAATAGCTGCAAACAATTGCCTTCTTTCTATTCTCCAAACTTCAACTCACTCTCAGAAGTAACTCTTACAAAATAACCAGAAACTAATTTCTGATTTCTTATCTTTCTTTAAAACAACAGCAATAACAACAACAAACAGTATTACCTACTTAAAGGAAAAAAAGAGTTCACAGTTTTTAAGGCAGTTCTGTGCTGAGACTGCTGCCTATCACAGTGACTAGTGTTGTCTGGTACTCATCTGTCTTCCCCTCTCAGTTGTTTCTTGTATTCCCCTAATTGTAAGGTTATTGTAAATGAAATGACCTTGTAGTCTGTGTTATAGCTATAATATGTAGCAGAATGGAGGATTAGTAAAAGAACAGAGCTTTTAGGTAATATAATAATATGAAAAAAATAGACAAATTCTTAATAGAATAATCCCTCATTAAAAAGAAGACAAATGTATTTTCATAGATGAACAAATGAGCTCTCACTAATAATTTCCCAAGGGAGTACGAGAAATCGGGACCATATTTCTGCTCCTGTCCTATTCTTCAGGAAGTAGTACATCTTCACTCTCTCTCACTTGTGTTGGATTAGACTGGTTTAATAAAGACTGATATTGAGAACAGAGCAATGACAATATCAATTGTGGTTGTGATAAGTAGGCTACAGTTTTATATCCAGTGAAACCCATGATTTTCCTCTACACCAGGGACAGATTTACCTCTTGGTACAAAGTGGTGGAGTACTTTGGTTTGTTCTAGTATTGTCCCCAGATGAAATCCTGACACCATTTGAAACTCGATATTAGCTTTATATGTCCTGGTAGTCTGACTTGGTTTTGTATTCCCAATGTCATAATAACAGTAATTTATTATGAATTATGACCAAGTCATTGCATTACAAAATAATACCTTTTACTGCCTAACATTTCAAGAACAATAATAGGAAGAGGAAAAGGTTCTAAATATCCACCCTCTGGGATATCATGAAGTAATTTGTGTGCTGATGGAAAAAATAAGAGTGAAATAACAGCCTTCTAAAATATTAATATATATAGAATGAGAGATAATGAGGATAATTACTGTTAGCTGAAGAATAAGGACAAAACAGCTTAATTTTTTAACAAACCATTATCAATAATAATAACAACAACAATAACAACAACTTTCTATAAGAAAAGTCTTACAATTAGGGAATAAAAACATACCAAAACATAGTAACAAGGTAGATGTTAACTAGATATTATTAGAATCATCTAATACATAGATGTGTACTTGATCCTGTTTTACTGCGGGAATTTGAAACAGTGACTCCTGAGGAAAACAGTTCTTTCTGTCCTTAAAGTTTTGTGCAGAAACAATAACGAAAGAATGAAACTAAATAAAATCTTGAAAATGAATGGTCATTTCAAAGGTAACTCCTTTTCTGAATTTTTGTGTTGTCTTTGCTTGTTTTTATAATATCAAATAAACAACAACAGAAAAATAGAACAATTCACGTGAGATAATCAAATTAATTATTAGCCAGTTTCTGAAACACGATTCTTGTCTCAAGCAAAGGCCTCACATGATGTGAGTTTTCTTTCGTGCATCAGTGTTGTTTTGACAGTAACTCTTTTTCATTGGACTCTTTAGGCTCCACCCAATGTGGTAGACACTTAAGCTATAATACTCGTATAACCCTCAAGCAATTAGCAGCCCCCCCCCCCAACACACATACATACACACACTACTTTATTTAATGTATATGTTTTCTTTTTTTTTGTCTTGATACTTAAACTTAGCAAATGTTTTGTTTTGAAACTTAAACATAATTTATTTATTTATTTGCTTATTTTTGTAATATCAGTAGAGCAATTGATACAATCTTTCATTGTGTGCAAAATGGTAGACAATCTTATACTTGCTGCTTCTTACACTTTGTGAATTTCACGTAGAAAACAATATTTTATACAGATTTGTTATGGTAGAAACTCTTTACCATTTTCACTGTTTTTTTATCCATGATTTAATTATTTCCAATCGCTGTCAAGATATATTGTATGTAAGTTTTCCATTCTTCACATGTTTTAAGAATTTTATGTGATGAGACCAGAAAAAGGCATATTAAACTTTTAAGAATAAATATGGTATATTTAGCTCCAGCTATGTAGGATTCTTGATTGCAGATTAGCACAGGGTAAGTCACTACTATAACAGTAACATTTTGCTGAGTTGGTAAAAAACAATAGTGGGAAGTAAACAAATAAAAAAAAATGTTGTTATTTAAACTTTGTATTTTACTGAATATCGCTGTTTTCATATGCCACCTATACATCGTGCATTTTTTATTTATTTATGTGAGTGGATACCAGTCCTGCTCAGGTCACCTTTTCAATAATACCTCTGAGCTTATGTTTTTTTGTTGTTGTTGTTGTTTTGTTTTTGCATGATTTTTTCTTTCTTTTTTCTTTTTTTTTTTTAAATTAGTTTAGCGCTTAATATTGTTTTAGCTTTATTTGTACTGAATCTAAATATTTTAGTTGAGTCTTTTTTGACTTTATGTCTTTCACACATTGTGTTTTTGATAATTTGGACTGCTACATCTAACAAGTATGCCAAATTTAATTATACTCTGGCGAGAAGAGCTAACATCTAAAATGTAATATCTTCAGTCAATTAATTAGAGCTATATCAACAACAGCCTTGCTAGTCTGTGCATGACTAGTTATTTTAAAAGCTATTACTTAACCTTGAGAAGTGTCTCCTTTAACGCACATCTTGATGTGACATTTGACCAAATCATATTGACTGGTATTGCATATTAACACATTAACAGCTACGTGTGTCTTCACTAGTCACCCAGCACTTCACTTACTTGGAGAGCAATTACTTATATGTTATGAATGTGACATAAATTTCATTTTATTCTAATTGGGACATTATTTTCTTCATTTTGTAAATATGAAATGATACCATTAGGGAAGGACTTCGAACTATTACATAGAATTGCCAGAGTAATTATCTGTCAGTTATACATGAACAAAATAGCTTTAGAGAAATTAATTTGTTAGTTTATTAGTGCCTTTAAGTCTGTGGATTTTAATCAATGTAGAGCTGACTGACTAGAAATACAGTCATTGCTATTGCTTTATAATGGTGTGCTGATTATCTTTTTAGGCAGTATATTAACACCCCATCACTTTACTAGAGTATCTGTGGCAATACAGAAAAAACCCTATTGACATTTCAGATGACAAAAAACTGAGCTTTCAATGCCCAACAAGCAGTTGGCAGAAGTCTGTACGTACTAGAGAAATGAAACATCTTTTAAAATTTCAAATTGTGATATTTATTTTTCAAATCCTATCACTAGTATCAAAAGTATGTAGGAATGTAGGGAAAGGTAGGACATTTGTTTTAAATGAGGGGAAAGGTCAAAGCTGAATGATGAGATTTCCTACTATGGCTGAAGAAAACAAATGGGAGATTCATTCCCTGTTCAGCTAAAGTTAATATAGACAGTACGGAGAGACATATTACCTGCTTTACAACCTTAAACCACGGTATATCTTGTTTGTTCTCATTCCTTCAGTGGAACTATTTTAATCACCAAAAGACATGAGTAGACCAACAGGGAGCCAGAATTAAAGCCAGTGACTATTGGTGTTCATATTCTTTATGAATTTTGTCTTATATAGCTAGCTGCAAAATACTTATTTGCTAGTGGCTATGAATATAGAAGAGGAGATAGCCAGTCTTTTCAGGCCTGGTCCACCAGTATTTTTAGAGCTGAGCAATTGGTTATTGATCTGCAGTTTCCCAGACATACATGCAGCTGAAACCAGCTCATTATTTCTGGGTCTATATTTGTCTTCCCTTAGGTGACTGCTACCTCTGCTGTGGACAAAGATTCTCATAATTTGAAAAACATGAAATCATTATTTCACTCTCTTCTGTCAATCATATGATGCAGAGCTGAAAGTGAAGCTTCAGACACTTCAGTCATGCCCGTAGGAGAAGGAAGCCTAAGTCTTCCAACTGCAATTCCTTGGAGCCCCTTTAGAAACAGCCTGCTAAAGGCAACACATCCCATCCAAAAAGTCTCTGGGGCAAAGAAAGCATCACCTACACTATTTCTATCAACAGAGCATAGCTCTGTGGGGACAGATAAACTTCTTGTAGGCAGGACTTGGACAGATAGCTTTCATTCTGTGGCAGTGACCTTTGGAAGTGCTGGTTAAGATATGGGTGGAGCCCATATAAATTCTTACGTTACTGGCTTTCAGCTGGAACTAGAAGAATATTAAAATTAAATCAGGGACATCAAAAAGAAATAAACAAAACTTAAAGGAGACTTTTGGAATCTACTCAAATTCCCCAAAGGTGTAATGGATAATATTGCACTGACACACACACACACACACACAGGAGCTCCAGCAGATTCTCCAAAACTGGTTTATCCTTAAAAATTTTTCCCAAGTCGGTGTGGCATCTCCTCTTCTAGTGGAAGACTCCACATGTTATTAACTGAAGAATAGAAGTTGTTGTACAGTTTCATAGACAAGAGATACAGATACTCCTACTTTATTTTTCTTTTCTTCTCCGTGAGAAAATGAAGTAGGCATATCTACATGTTTTTATCCAAACACTGGTAAATTAAGGATTATATTATGTTCTTTTTCACAAACTATTCTGCCATACTTCAGTCCAGATGTTTCTGAGCTAAAGAAAAGTTGAAATGTTCTATCTGAGAACTTGACATTAGAAGTAAATATGTTCATTTTCTGCAGTCCTTCAACAGCTTTAGCAATTATATTTAGACAAAAAATAATAGTAATAATAAAATAAATAAAAAATTCAATTTAGTAAACAGATGCTGAGATGCTAAGAGATTGTTAGATCTGTGGTGGTATACTGCTCTATACACATTAAAATAAAGATATATATATTTAATTTTAGCTTTCTTTAACTATGACAATTATTTATTTTTAAGACAAAAAAACCTGGGGCGCAAGACAAAAGACCTGGGGTGCAACAACCCCAAGCAGAGCTACAGGCTGGGAGATGAGTGGCTGGAAAGCTGCCTGGCCGAGAGGGACCTGGGAGTATTGGTTGATAGTCGGCTGAATATGAGCCAGCAGTGTGCCCAGGTGGCCAAGAAGGCCAACAGCATCCTGGACTGCATAAGAAGCAGTGTGGCCAGCAGGTCGAGGGAAGTGATTGTGCCCCTGTACTCGGCTCTGGTGAGGCCGCACCTCGAGTACTGTGTTCAGTTTTGGGCCCCTCGCTACAGGAAGGACATGGACGTGCTCGAGCGAGTCCAGAGAAGGGCGACCAAGCTGGTGAGGGGTCTGGAGAACAAGTCTTACGAGGAGCGGCTGAGGGAGCTGGGCTTGTTCAGCCTGGAGAAGAGGAGGCTCAGGGGCGACCTTATCGCTCTCTACAGTTACCTTAAAGGAGGCTGTAAAGAGGTGGGGGTTGTCTGTTCTCCCACGTGCCTAGTGACAGGACGAGGGGGAATGGGCGAAAGTTGCGACAGGGGAGTTTTAGGTTGGATGTTAGGAAGTACTTCTTTACCGAAAGGGTTATTAAGCATTGGAACGGGCTGCCCAGGGAGGTGGTGGAGTCACCATCCCTGGAGGTCTTTAAAAGACGTTTAGATGTAGAGCTTAGCGATATGGTTTAGTGGAGTACTTAGTGTTAGGTCGGAGGTTGGACTCGATGATCTGAGGTCTCTTCCAACCTAGAAATCTGTGATACTGTGATACAATTTGAAATATTGAAACTTATGACTAAAACCATGTCTTTTTTCATAAATATTTTGCTAATTAAAAAGACCAACACACATACACAGTAAAAACAAAAATTACTTGCCTTCTGGAATTTGCTTTTTATTGTAAAGAAGTAGCAAATCCAATTACAACATGTTTGATTCACTGGGCAAATCCTACTGGAACATTTTCAGCTCCACAGGATACCACTCAGTACTGAAGAACCACTTGTCAGCATAATGATGTAAAGGACCACATTCTGTGATTCACACTTGAATCTGTTTGCCAGATGATCTTCAGGAAAACACTTCATGAAATGCTCCAAAACTCTTTTCAGGATTCATGTTCCTTTTTGCTTTCATTCATAATTTCTTACAGACATTAATAATTAAATGAATTCACCTTTCCCATGGTTTCTGAGGAGATTTAACTCCCCTAAACATGAAACACCCAAGGATAAAAATAATTTTAAACATTTCAGTTAAGCTGATGCTTTTTGACGTGTCCTGATGTATTGCTAAACTTGTGGTTTTGGCTTCTGAGTCAATTCTCCACATAAAATGAGCTAAATCAGAAGCACCCTTAAATGAAATCATCCAGGTTATGCCAATAGGAAAGTAGAATTAAATCAGATTCAAACTCTTATATTTAAGGAGACATTCCTGGATACATTTTAAATGAAATAAATAATCCTAAAAACTTAAAAAATCCTAAATCCCTACAAAGAGTTAAATAATGCATGCTTTCACATAAAAAAAAAAGGAAAAAAAAATATATTTTATTTTCAATATCTAACTTTGTGTTCTGATTATTAATAAAACACTGACAATGAGGTAAATAAAGAAGTGAAGGATTACTTTTAACAAGACTTTCCATTATAAGCTAGAATATTTCCTCTAATACTTAACATAAAAATAGAACTAAAACAAAACAAACAAAACAAAACAAAAAACCCTGGTCAGCACACAGTGTTCCCACCCTATGCACCACCACAATGGATGTCATTTGGAAAAATGATGAAAGAATTCTGAAAGAATGCACCATCCCTCAGAAAACTTGCAGTAATATGAGACAAGAAAAACAGAATTTGCCTGCTTTCAGATAGAGGAAACAAACTGAAGAATATGTATAGTTTTCAGAATCATGATAAGTTGAGATGGATGGAAAAGACTTAATTGACAAACTTCTAAAAGGATAATATTGTTTCTTAGATTTTATTCTCTTAGTCTAAATTTCAGTTGATGAATCTTCCATTACCTCCTGCAATGACAGTAGTAATGACAATTTCGGTTCTATTTAGCTCCTAGTGAGCAGAGGCTTGTCTCCATATTTAGGTCTCCCTGCTTTATTCATTTTTTTTCTTTAAATATATAGATTCACTGTTCTGCTCATCAACCAGGAACACATTTCATCCTCTTTCTTCACACAAATTATCAGTTATGTTAAAGGCTAGTATCCTTTTCTTATCTGTTTCTTATGCCATAGTTATATTAATTCAATGTGGTTCTTATTTGATTTCATTCAACTTTGTAAGCGCTTTTCAGGCAATGAGATATTGAGAGGGGGACAGGAACCAAGCATTAGGTCTTCTAGGCCAGCAAAAATGTTGTTGCATGGTAAGTTTCATATCAAAGATCTTCAACCAGGTTTTATTTTCTTTGCTGTTCAGTTTCAAGTTTTGGAATAAAATATTCCAGGTATAACCCAATATACCCCATCAGATTTGTAAATCGTGCAGAGATTAAACAGTTTTTTAATGGAATCACATTTTATGAAATTCAAAATCACAAATACACAATTCCTAATAATACAATGCCTTTTCTAGCTATTGATATTTCACACTCTAAAAAGTCTTTAAAGGATACTGTGTGGATATGAGTTACTTTAAATTCCTATGATATTCCTGTATCCTAACAGAACATCAGAGAATAATTTCAGTCTAGAATAAATAAATAAATAAATAAATAAATAAATAAATAAATAAATAAATAAATTATTTTTAGTTCCAGTCTTTTCAGTTGCGTAGTATCCTCGACCTAGTCCTTGACATGAATAGCCAAGATGTCTCTTCTTCATGTGATATCTCAAAGATTTAATTTTGTTGATTACTTTTGTGAAAGGAGTGTATACTTTTCCAGAAAATAAAGCCCCAGTTTGTCCAATCCTCTTGCTAGCTACTTAGTACATGTAATATAGCTTTTCCTGACAAATGGGGGGGGGGGGGGGGGGCGAAATTACCATTTATACTTCCATGATCATTCAACATAGTTCAGTCCTTACTTGGAATCAAATTAAAATACCTTGAGTCTTTCTTATTAATTACAAATTCCTTTTTACTTTCTGTGCATTTCTATTTAGCACATAATGATCTGTGTGGACTTTTTGTGATGCCCTACATGAGGTTAACATGCTGAGGCCGAGTTGTAAGAAGCAGTTAAATATCCATCAGTGTTCCCTGTGCTGATTAGAATGATTTCTGCTTCATGGAGACAGTCTGGAGGAGGTTTTTTTTTGTGTATGTGGGTTTTTTTTTGGCATTTTTTGTTTGTTTGTTTTGTGAAAATGACACATAAGACTTCTTTCAAGGTTCATCCCCTCATGGTGGCTCATGGCAATTGGTAGCAAAGAAGCACTGAAAGTCCATTGAACTGAACAAATATTTTTCAAGACATCTCTTGGCCTTAGACCTGGAGACCAGCACGCCTTCTTTCTAGATATTTCCTGTCCTCATTTAGCTTTTCTCAGGCTTGAGAGCATTCTCTCATTCCTATGCAGCTGAGTACATAACTTCAATGCATATAAACACATGCATATGCATGAGCCCTGAAAGATGCCATAATTCACTATATCAGATAATTTAAAATTGCCCCAAATTAAGTTCTTACTAAAATATGTTTGTATGGATACCTCCCTCCTTTAAAACTGGTTTCATCCACATAATTTCCTGTATTTCAGGATTCTGTCAGAGTTGCTAACTGTTTAATTCATTACAAGCCAGCTGAAGCTGGGAAGTCCATAACATTGCCATAGTAACTGAGTGGACAAAGACTTAATTCATTAGTTTATATAAG
Source organism: Anser anser (assembly GCF_964211835.1). Lineage (NCBI taxonomy): Eukaryota > Metazoa > Chordata > Aves > Anseriformes > Anatidae > Anser > Anser anser. Next base: position 57,840,871 of record NC_139721.1, read on the forward strand.
CCAGAACTCATATCCTGCAGACAGTAATGGTTATAAATTATGTATGTCTATAAAGTCCACTGTTAATGGATTATATATATATTTAATAAATAGGTGTCAGTTCCTTAATAGTGAAAAATGGGCTTTGACTGCCCCATGCTCTCTCAAAAATAGTTTTATGTTAGATAGTTAGTCAATCAAAAAGTCGAGGGGAATGAAAAGGAACAATCCAATACAATACAGGAGAAAGTCTGAAGGGAGGAAGTGCCTGATAAGATAGGAGAGTGACTGGGATGCTTTTGACATGTTTATAGCTTTAGCTCTTTAGTAAAGATGTTATTGTTTCTTTTCAAGGCTAAGCTTAATCTTTTCAGGTCACAGGACTTTTTCATGTATAGTGTTCAGTTTATTGAGCACCTTAATACAATATAAGTAGTTCTTATGAACTACTTCTAACCTCACTACACCTAAACCCACATGCTCGTCCTTCTTTAGATCACTCAGAGAATAGCCAATGGAACAAGGTTTGGTTTCTGACTATAAAGCTGAGGGAGGAAAAGAACAGAAGGAAAAATTGCATTTCAAGATAATGCCTTCTGATAAAAACCACCCCAAGTTACATTTGCAAATTAAGGAGTTTACATGTGGTGTTAATGAACAATGGCCTCAAATTATGTAACCTTTATATATATATAGTTTATAAACTGTATTAAATACAGTTTATTTAAATAAATGATAAATAGCAGTATATGCACAGATCTTTATGAAAAAAATACAGAATCACAGAATTATCTAGGTTGGAAGAGACCTCCAAGATCACCCAGTCCAACCTCTGACCTAACACTAACAAGTCCTCCACTAAACCATATCACATCTAAATGTCTCTTAAAGACCTCCAGGGATGGTGACTCAACCACTTCCCTGGGCAGCCCATTCCAATGCCTAGCAAACCGTTTGGTAAAGAAGTTCTTCCTATTATCCAACCTAAACCTCGCTTGGCGCAACTTTAGCCTATTCCCCCTCATCCTATCACTGGGCATGTGGGAGAATAGACCAATCCCCACCTCGCTAAAGATATATACAGATATATATAAATAGCTAGCTGCCTAATAGTAAAGTCCTGAAAATCCAAAGCAGCTACTGTTGTGGTATGCTCTCTAAAGCCCTCTTAAGACATCATGACTTCGGTGCTGAATCCTTTACTGACTTTTGTTTTTTAATAATTATTGTTTTTATTATATTTAATTATTATTAATTATTAATACGTTGTTTTATTACTAATAATTAGTATATTAATAATTTTATTATATTATTTTTATAATTATTATTTTTATTAATTAATTTGAAAATAAAAATGTTGGGGATTTTCTGCATATAGAACTAAACAGTGTAGCTTCTTAGTTTTTCAAAACTTGAAGAAGCTTTTTTGTTTTCTTTAAATTAATTTTCCTCTCTTGAGATAGGGATGGGAGGACATACAACTTTACATTTGATTTTTTGAATTGATTTTTAAATAATTATGAACTAATTTTTAATCAATATTTAACTGTTAACTTCATGAAGGGGGAAGACAGAGCAGACTGTGATGAATAAACCTGTTGCAGTTTGCTATCAATGTAGCAGCAGCCTGCATGCCTGAGCTTGGTGGTGTGAATGGCAGCAGGGCTGGGTTGGCTCAGCATCCCCCACTTATCTCCTTTGTCCAGCTGCAGGAGGCAGCAAGCCATCAGAAGCTGTTGAGATTGTCACCAGTAGTTCTCCCTTGCATCAAGAAATCAATGTGTCTGACAGGCAAACACCTTACATTGTCTTTTATAGAGATGAACTTGCCACCACTTGACAGAGTTCCAACCTTTTACACCTATTAAGGAAGGAAACAGTAATGCTGTCCTCTTCTCTCTAGGGTTTTCTATATGCTACCTCTGACTGTGTCCTAAATGAATCAAGAAATCAATTTGCAGCCTCTCTGCCTCAGTTAAATCAAACTTATTCACAGTTTCTGCTGAGTAAAAAAACATCCGGTGCTTCCCCACAGGTATCTGCTGTCACTTTGACAAAGCATATCAGAGCCTTGACCAAAGCTATGATGTCCAAACTGTTTCATTTTACTTTTATATTTTTTAGCTTTACTTGTAACTGTTTTATTACTGCATGACATTGTTTTCATTAATAATATTTGTGTGAATTAATTCTACTCTTAAAATCAGTGCTTACTAAATATGACTGCTAAATAAGGTGGAAAAATTAATGCTATTACCAAAAGAACAAAACATAATATGGAATAAAGTCCATTTTTATTGAAAAATTGTGACTAGAGGATGAAAGATGGCAGTGTTTATTGTGGACATGGGCATTACAGGCTGTTTAATAACCTAAGTATTTACTTATTTTATTTCTATGCCTGTGAATAATTATTTTTTACTACACAGATAGTGTTTTTATTTTTAACAATACAAGGCCTGGGGCTCCCATGTTTTCTTAGGATGTGATTTATTAATTTAAGCACCTGAAAGATCTATCTTAATATGCTCCTCCAGGAGTCAATGGAAAGAGAAAGGCAGTGGTGTTTTATTGCATTGTAAGAAAGACAACTAAGTACAAAGTCTAAATCAACTTATTTCTGTCTAAAATAGATCATGATAATTAACCTAAGATAATAAATTATCTATTAAATATCTACAATTAGGTCACATGAACTACATTCTTAACCTTACTGCCATCTTGACAGAAATTTACTTTTGGGCAAGTTCTTTCATTTCTGAATTTATATTAATATTAGTGAAGATCAATGTGCATCTTGTTAAATCTGTTAGTACTAATTTACATTTAGGAGTATAGAACTCAATTCCTCTATCAGATATACTTTGCATTTTAGGTAGAGATGGATGATTCTAGTAAAGGAAATTAGACTACAACAAAGATGTTTTATAGATTATATTGTTTAAAAGAATGTATGAAATTCTTATAAAACACTATTTGTTTTCTTGAAACAAATTACCTTGTAATATAAAATAAGCACTGTTTAGAAAAAAATTGTCTATAGACTGGACAAGAGGAATGATATTACCCAAAGGAGGAGTGAACATTTCTTTATGTTTTCCATTATATTAAATATATATATATTATATAGGTTTCTTCAGGAAACCTATGTATTTTGAATCCTTACCTTATCACAGCTAATTATCAAAATATCAGAATGTAGAATGTTTTTTCTGATTTAGTAGTATGAGTTATGATGAATAAGATTATTATTAACGTCAGACTACTAAGATATCATACCATATAAGAAGTACATCATAAATTCCAATAAATGTCATAGTGTAGAAATGAAATAAATATGTTACTTTTGGATATTAAAAAAAAATCAAAGCAAAGTTTAGTTTTCTGTATTTCCTCACTTTGTAATTCTTTGTGATTTTGCCACATATACATTAAAACTCTCACATTTTTCTCATTTTTTTGCTCAGACTTAAGCAGCATTCCTCCACTTCAAAATCTGCTATAGTTTTGGAAAAGCTATATTTAAAAATTATTAATAAAAATAATAATTAATTAAGACCACAGGAAAAAAATGTACAGAAAAGTAAAATTGTATGTTTATGACAACTTACCAGTTATTCACATCTTTGAATTATTTCTGTTTCCAATTTTTATGATATATCTGAAAATGTGATTATGAATTTCAGAGTTTTCCAAATGCTTCATGTATGCAACAAACCCCTTCTTATAGCTTATATTTCAGGGTAAATTCTTGCTTTTGAATTTCTCTTTTTTTTCTGAGACATTTGTTTCATTTTCAGGAAATGGTATCTATTATCTGTTATCTATTGGGTGTGGTTTTAAAGACTTGGTATAATAAGAATTATTTTGTTGCTGTTTTGTTTCATTAATGATGCATTGCCAAAATCAGGCAGTTATTCATCTGGGTTGTTTGGATGTAGAAAGACTATCTAGCTCTGCTCATGAAGAGAGAATAGCTCAAGATCTGACCTCAAACCTGAGGGGGCTCTTGCTCCCATTTCAGATAACTCGCAGTACCACCCAGTGTTAGCCTCTCCTAATAATGACATATATGTTAAGACATTTGCAACCTATCCATATGTGACAGCTGTGCTAGAATGTGAGCCCCAGTTGGACCCACCACATTGAAGTGAAACCCAGTTACTACAACAGTGATATATGTTGGCTGCAATCATCCAGAGAGGTACAGCTACAGGCTGGTGTCATGTGGTGTGCCGAGGGGATTCAAATGGGCAAGCACAGTTGGATAATGTCTGTGAAACCAGTAACTGATGTTTGGGTTTGGGTCACTCAGGGAGAAAACTCAGGGGTACATGTAGGAGGGTCCCCAGAGATATACGGGGGGACCACAGGGGTATGTGTAGGGAGAACTACCTGGATACATGTGGGAAGACCCCGGGAGGGAACCAAAAAGACACCAGAGACCCCCATGGCCCCATCCTGGGCTGTGCACAACACAGTGGAGATATCTGTGCTGATCTACAATGATGGTGCTATCTCTCAGAGCATGGGACAAAGGAGTTGTGTGGCTCATAAAAATTACATATAGCTGTGATTAAAGTGTTTGGGTATCTGAGATCATTCAATCTCCACACTGAAGTTCAAATTGATCTTAAACCATGGCAGTCATTGAGTCTAGGTTCTATTTTCCTGTAATCATTAAATGGGAAGATATCTTTTCATAAGACTTAAAAAAAATAGCTGAGTTAAAGAGCTGAGTAGAATAATATTACATGTAAGGCACCAGAAAATGAGTCTAATTTTATAACATCTGCACAATCCTGAAAACACACACATGAAAAGCTGAGCAATCAGCACAGTTTATCTCCATGTGACATTTTCAAACGCTATTTATATTTCTCATGGGTCAGTCTTTTACGAAAATAGCTTTGTACGCTAGCTATCTAATGATCTGGCATTTGAAACCAATTCAATTTATATGTTAAATTTGATGTTAGGGGAAAACCAATACACTTACCACTTTTTCGTTATGTAAGTCTGGTTGTCATATTAATTTGTCTGGAAACATCTTTTTATTTTCCAGGGGTACATCAAGGGATATAAAGTAACATAAATCATTCTGGCTCATCTACCACTGGGAATTACTGCTAAGGGTAAATTTTGGCCCAGCCAGTATATATCACAGAGATACATAAAAAAGAGCACTAGCAATGCCCTTAATCTTCCCTGGCAGCTATCTGCATCTCGTGGAGAAGGACAGAGTGAGAGATCAGTCACTGGAAGATGAACGGGACAGTAACTGAACCTAGCACTGCCTTCCAATTTGCTGGCAAAGACAGGAGTTTTATTCAGCACCATGCTGGCACACATCCCTCTCTACCTTCACCCCCTCCCTCCAATTTTCTGCAGGAAGCTGGGTAGGGTGTTGTGAGCACAATCCGTAACTGCAGTATGCCTCTTTCAGCAACACTGCTACCAGCTGCCTTATACCAGGGCTGTAGCTCTGCCCCAAATGCCATGGACATTGAGCAGTGAGTAGGGCAGCTAATAGCTTGGGAAGATCCTCTCTGCTTAAAAAAAAAAAAAAAAAAAAAAAAGTGCTAAAACAGCTATATGTGATTAAAAATAATAATAATAACAATAATGGTAAAAGCTGGGTTTTATTGACACAAGTTGCTATCTCCATTGACCAAAGGAGAACTGCAGGCACTTCTGCACTTCTGTTGCTTATAATACTGCACAGAAAAGATACCAATTTTCACAAGCCTAAAAGACATCCTATTGGCTAAAGCTACCTAAGATTGTCAAGACAGCTGTAGAAAAAAAATTTGTCTTTCAACATTCAACAGGGAAATCTCTCATTTTCTAGTTATAAGGATTAAAACGTTAATTTCTTGTGATGCTTTTTTAAAGTAACTGTTGCCACTGAGATTGTTGTGCTAACAATTTAAGCGAGAAGGAAACCCAAATTAATTTTAAATAAACAGTTATGTGACTGTTTAAAAAACAATAAAGAGAAGAAGAAGAAGAAGAACCCAAACTCCATTAAATGTAATTGTGATCATTTCCATTTCCTTTTTGCTACCCTTCTTCAACTAATTTAATTCTGATTTAATTTTGGAGTTACTCTGTTGTAATTCTATGTGTTAGAAAAACGCAATTTTACCACCAAGCCTTGAATAAAAATAATTTTTGCAATGATGGTCTCTTTTTATATTCTTCTTGTACAGATGAAAGAGAGAAGCAATGTACATACACCATTTGGAGAAAAAATACCATTTCATATCCTCCCAAATATCATGGATAACAGTCCGAAGATAACAGGACTGCTCCTTGGCTGCAATGTTAATGAGTAAGGATGCTAGGGAGCTTCTGTAGCAGATTGCATATTCATACTCCTCATGGCAACACATAACACATAGCACTTGTATGTGTGCTTGTATGTCTGTTTTCAATTCCATAAAATATGCAGAGAATATTTAGAGTATTGTGGATTATATAAAACCTTACATGTTTCTGCACTATGACTTTCTCTGCTCTGTTTATGAAGTTTTTTGGCAGTTTTCTTGACATTTTTAGAGTGTTCCCAGTCATTTAGAACACACAAATTAATGATTTAACAGAGATTCACGTCTTTTTCTTTTTTTGACTCCCATGTTTAATCACCATAGTTAAAACTCCTAAGTAGTGAGCTCTGTTCACTTGTGGTGACCACATCCAGTGAAACCTATCTGCTCTTTGTCCCTGATATACTTTGTTTCTGAGATCTAGAACTCATATAGCAATTTAAAATTCTTAAAAGACAACAAAGAATTAATACATCCTGTGTTTTTTTTATATATATTTTTTGTTTGTTTGTTTTTGTGACTACTTTTGAAAGGCATCATAATTCATATTGCTGTGTAAGCTGTTCTATCATGTTCTACAACTCCTATTCATCATTCTGAAAATGTTCCCTGTGAGGAAAAGAGTAAGTAACCACAGTTTCTTTTCCATTTGCCAAGCATTGTCTCTTTAAATCCCTTTTATATTTTTCAGTCTTTGTATTTTAGAGGAAGTCATCAACTTGGATATACTATGAGAACACTAACAATGAACAGCCATGTGTACTCTTTATACCGCATGAGAATGAGAGCAGGACATTTTAATACTTATTCATACAAGAATTTAATATGATATTGTTTAATATAGTTGTAAAATTCTTTTAAGCATAACATTGCCAAGCAAAATAAACCTTCAAGAACTTTAAATTGCTATCTTATTTACCTATATAATTTATAAGTGTCTTAAAGATCTGTAAAACACTGAAAAACTGTCTGTTTTGCAGAGATTTTATCTTGGCTAGATTTAAATCAGAATAAATACATCAAGTCAGTGATCAATCATATTGAATTCAGTTACTCTTTTGCTAATTACATTTTATAATTTACTATAATAGGATGCATTTGGGTTTCCAATCTCTCACAATTCCATGTAAAAGTAAAACAGGAAAATGTTAAGTGACAGCTCACACTTTCCCTGATGTTTAGTTATCAATTTTGCCACTCAGAAGCTGACAAAATGTCAATAATGAAAAAAAAAAAAAAGATAAATTTAAAATTACATCAGAATATATAAACTTCAGAGTCTTTGATTGAGATAGTCTTCGAAATCTTAATTCAGGCATTATTGTATTTTTTTAGTTGCAGTATTATGTTCGCAGACACAAAGACAGCCTTGTATGGAGAACTTAATATTTTTTTCTTCTCCTCCCCACCCCCCCAAAAAAAAAAAACACTTTTGTATTGTTGTGTATTTGAATGTCTCTAATTTCATCATGTCAAAAGGAATTTGACATAACAGCTAGATCAGTGGCCTGAGAGTGAGGGATTCTAATTTAATATCACCTTCCATTTACAAGGTCTTCACCATGTCTTGTCCCTGTTGGTAAGCCTGGGAGTAATGTGCTAAATATTGTTAGCAGTTGTTGCTTGATAGCTTGCTAGCACCAGCAATTGCAATTCCTTTTATGCTGCAGGCAAAGCCACTGCAGAGAAGAGGCCTGGATCTGTGTATCCAAAGCATAATTATGTTCCCAGCTCTGTCCCATGTGGTCTTGTTGACACTGCTCCATCCTCATTAACTTCCTCTGTAATGGATATCTACCTTTTCTGCTTAGCAGGGCCCCAAATGAAAACTCCCATAATAGCCAGGGTCCTTCTGGCCTGGATAGCTGGCCACAGTACGTGCTCTTTGGCCTCTCCATTCATTTATCTTCAGAAACAAGTATTTTGCTGGGGTAAGTAGCTTGAAGGGATAGATAAGGAAAACATTTTATTATACCTTCTGCTTAGTTAGCATCACGTACATTCAGAAGGACTTAAGAATATAGTTGAAATAGATTGAAAATTAAGAGACGGTGGAACTCCTTTTTTCTGCCTGTGATAGAAATCAAGACCTTCTATGACTTGCAATATAAATATAACAAGAATAACATTTTATACCTACAACAGAACTAATACTTAAATTCAATATTACTTCTTGTATTGTTAGATCTGTTGGGAAAACTACTAGTTTGTAATTAAACTGATTCTAAGACTTAGCCAAATCTTTCTGATTAAAGCTGAACAAGAAATTTTCTAGAGTATTTAAAGTCAATGTGATGCAACAGCTACACAATGAAAGCTTCATCCCAAAAAGTTATAAAGTATCAAAGCAACTAAAATGAAACACAATGGTAAAAAGCAACAGGTAACCTAAATCGTGGGCATCATGAAAAATTTGCCTGTATAGCAAACTACATACTGCCATATCATTTCAATACCAATAGTAACTGTAAAGTATTCTGAAACCTGGAGGTCATGTATTGAGTCAATTTCTAAATATTCCACATTATAGCAGTACTGCATATAAAAATGTGCATTACGACATCTTAAATTAAGGTTACATTAATGTGTGGATTTCCATAGTGAAGCTGTAATTTTGTTCTTCAATTTTAATCTACTTTGCTCATAGTACTTTGTGGGCAAGTCCTTCTTTCTTCCTTCCTCCCATTTACTTAAAAATGAGTCTGAGAATAGGTTTTCATTATTTGCTAGCTCTTAGGCTGATGTGTTTTTTAGTCTCTAGAAAAGCATAAACACTGAACTCCAGATACAGCTCTGAATCCATTTTATGTAAGTGTTTGGTTCAGCACTTCTAACAGAAAAATGCTGAAGGTTGAAATGTTCATTATAACTCTTAAAACGGAATCCACAGATTAATTTTTACACCTAGTGCAAATCTATTCTACTATAAATTAGAAATAGTTTATCTAGAATGCTTTTACAACCACAAATGATTTTAAATTACAGTCTATTAAAAAATAATGATATAATCCAAAAGCCATTTAATTCCTACCAGTTTCATACCAAAATAATCTGTAAAATGAATGAATTTACAGATATTTAGCATTTTAATAACCAATCAACAGCTATTAAATATATCTGAGCTATATTTTAATGCACGTGTCTTGAATACAGACTAATCAAAGAGTTTAAACATGAAAAATAAATTATAGCTTTACTTCCTAACAGCAGGCTTACAGAAGAAACACTAAATACAAATATTTTGATAGTACATATACTGAATTACTCTTTGAAAATGAAATGATTTTTATTGACAAATTGTCATTTTTCATTTGAGACCCAATAAAAGTAGAGGCATCCTTTTTTGTGTGTGTGTGTGTGTGTGTGTGGTCTGAAAGACTTTATATGTCTTAGATCTGAGATTATAAAGAGTAGCAGGAACAGCAAATTCAATGTAAAGCTAAGGCCAAATAATATTTTTTTAAAAGAATATTATTGTTACATTAGAGTAGAGGAAAGCAAGACAGAAAGCACTTCTATGTATTACTGTAAGACAAGAAGTTTTCACTCCTCTTGATTTAGTTTCAGAAATGTTAAGCACATTTTAATGACAATCACTGGAAACAGTGTAGATGAAGCATTCACAAACAGTCTGTCAGAGGTGGGAATCTTGAAGAAACAGCTTGATAATCAGCATGAAAATTTTAATGTGCAAGTTACAAGACAAGCGTAACAATGTTTTCATCTGGTAAATCCAATTCAGAAAGTTAAATTTCAGCAGCTAGTCAACAGACTCCGAGGAAACAACAAAAGTTCATTTCCCCTTCCAGAGGTTTTGGGTGGCTTCTGGTTTTGTCTTTGTCTTTCATGGATTTTGCACTCAAGACACCCAGATAAATGTTTTCAATTTGATTTTTGAAGACAGCAAAGAAAAAGAGATAAAGACCTTACCCGTGTAACTTCAGGGCCTTCTAGGTTTGAAGAAATGAGTATTGTTAAAGTCAAATTAAACATCCAATGAGGAGAAGTTAGCAGTTCTTTTTTACTTCACAGATCCTTGGAAAGCTTTAAGAGTTAGAGCTTCCTGCCAGTATAAGTCACTCCTGCTTTTAGTTTTGAAAACTCACAGTATGACAGTGCTTACTGCGTGCTATTTTGGGTGCCTTGAGTAAAACTATGAACACAGGCACTTTTGTGCAAAACATCATAAGGCCTCTCTGATGTTCATTCAGAGTTCAGAATTAAAATGCAGAAGGCTTTAGCAAGCAAAATACAAGCTGATTTTCTTTTTCCTAGTGGAAAAATAAAGTACTCCCTGGCAAGTAACCAAGGTGGTGGGAAGGTAATTCATTTTGTGTGAGAGTATTTTGCAAGTGAATGGGATATGCCCTCTGTTTAGAGATTAGTCAAGAAAACAAGTGATCAATTTAGAGTAGTCAAAAAAGTTAGTAAAAGAGAGTTTCTGAAGTCCATTTTTTGCCCTTCAGACTTTTTTTCCCCTTAAATAATTTAATTTCAAGAATCACAAAATCTTAATATTGAGGGGGGAAAAAATGCCAACAATATAGTTTTATGTCCTTTGTTATTTATTTTGAGAGAGTTATGAAATAAATCCTTTTATTTTTCTCACAGTTGTGTACAATTTTTATTCTAATAGCTACAGTATTTTTTTAACCAGCTGAAAATTATAATTAAAATAATATAATCATCATAAAAAAAAAAAGAAAAAAACCCACAAAGTTCAAATTCATGTAACTGGATTATAATTATTTCATAATAATTAAGTTTTATTTTAAGTCATTTTATGAAATTTTGAACAATAATTCATATACAGTTTATAAATTTCTTGTGTTCTCAAAAAGAAACTGAGGATATTTTCGGAATAAACCAGAACTGTGGATTACAGTAGCACTTCTGTAGTGACTATGGAAGACAAAATTCTGGTAAGATAATTTAGGTATTAATGCTACACAAGTATTAGCTATACACTAAGAAGCTTTCTGAGAAGTCTGAAAAGGAAAAAAAAAATAAATTTTGCCAGACAATATATCCTACTAATGTTAAAGAAAAAAAATAATAGTAATAATAAAAACAAATAAACAACAACAACAAAAAAGACAAAATACACAAGAAAACCTTTAAAACATTTTTAGATTTTTCCATTACGAAATTAGTAGCTTCAGGAATAAATGCTCCTTCAGTTGACAATTTTATTTGTCTTGAAGTTTCCTGCTTGAATCAGAAAATGTTGACTTCCTCAGAAAATTGGCCTCTCCTTTTTTCTGCTACTTCACCCAGACTGCAAAGTTTTAGAATCTATTCCTACGGGGAAATTGAGAAACTCTCATACATATTTTTATCACATTTTAAACATAATTTTTCTGAAAAGCAAGGAAAATAAATTCAGACCAGCTCTGCAGGTCTTGCTCAGACATTCAGGAATCTCCTGGCCAGAACACAAAATACAGTCGATGAGGAAATGTGATTCTTCAGCATATATAATATTATGAGAAAACACCACTAGGCAACATTGCCAGGAGATAGAAGAGAAGCAAAGCAGAACATAGTCTTCAAAGGGAACGGTGCCAGATGATGGATATGTAAGCTGGGGCACCTCAGCTAGCACAGAATCACTGCTTGCTGTATTTATGTCTAAATTGTCAGGAGAAAACATTTGGGTTAGAAATAAACAACAACAAAAACAAACAAAACTCCACTGTTATATCACAGGCCTTAAAACTTGAAATGAATGGGTTTGAAGTAACACAGGAAAACCATCCTTCCGTTATGTCCATCCTGACACAATTGGCAAGAGTTACAAACTATAGAAAAGTACTGTGTACAATTGTATAGACACAATTGAGTAGCTGGACTTTTTGTGAGATTTGCCAGTTATTTCTCAGTCTTTTGAGGATGACCTCCTGCTAAATACTTCCATCAAATTAATATAGCTCCTGTATCAGACCAGAAATTAGTCTGCAATTTATGAACTTGCAGACTAATCTGCAAACATTTCTGGCTTTAACAAATATGTAGATAGCTACTTTTATTTTTCTCAAATTAGATCAAACATGATAAATAATGTTACACAGCATTAGGTTCCGTGAAAACCCTGTTCTTAGTAATAGTTATTTCATTATTTATGAAATTAAATATCAAAAAATAATTATCAAAACAATCTGACAAAGATTCATATTTCTTTCTTGTGCTCTTAACTCGGGATTTTTTTTTTTTTTACCTATTCTAGGCAACACCTTGATTTCTGTTTCTAAAATTTAATGTTGGATTAGAGTGAAAAGAAAATTGACAGAATCTAAAATCATTTTTTCATGTCTGCATTTTTTTTTTTTTTAATAGGAATGTTTGGGGACAGATGCAGTATAGTAAAAATAGTTGAATTGTTGAATTTTATTTTCATTTCACAGTCTGTCACCAACTCTGTACAGGGTAAGGTATAGCTTCTGGGGCAGAGGATGGAAAATGTGAAGGAGAACTCTATATTTAGATTTGTGGGAACTGAAGAAGCATAATTGGAATTCATTAATATATTGCCATTTATGACTTTTTTTTTTTTTTTTTTACTGAGTTACTTGTCACTGACTTTCTAGGAATGCAGAAGAAGTTTCATTCTCCAGGACAAAATTAACTAGAAATAGATGAAAGAATGAGTAAAAACATTGTTAATGGTAAACGAGATGTGCTCATTTACTGAGAATGCTGACTCCTGTCACAGGATGTAATGTAAGCAAGATGTGCCATCTGAAAGGAATAGAAATGAGCAGTAGGAAGGAAAGCAAAACAGAAGCTTCTTGGAAGCATTTGCTGAAGAGATGATGAGGCAAATTGTCCAGCATATGGGGGACTTTGATGGGGTATCCATAGAGCACAGCAGTAAGGGAAAAAGAAATAGGTTGTGTAGCCTGCACCTTAAAAAGGAAGTCACATAAGAAGTCAAATTCCCCAAACTATGAGGAAAAACTTCTCATCTGAGAAGAAAACACATACACACACACAATGTAGCAATCTCACGTGATAAACAGTCTCCACTTCTCTTTGTCTAGGCATCTGTTAACTACAGGCCAGCTTTTTTGATATTAGTATGGAAAGGAAATAATTTTGACTGTCACATATTGACAAAAACAATTACCATATTAGCTCTTTCCTTGTCTCACAGACCATGGCACTTCCTGCAGAGAGGGATCTCAGCAATATGGTAGCTTTCAGCAGCCACTGTCACCTTAGCTGTTGTCACAGCTTCCCTCCAAGGTGTGTTAAAAGCTTAACAACATCTCACTCCACAGGGGACATCCATTGCTTGCTGACAGCAGAATTAGCAGTGCAATCAACATGAATGGGCAACCCAGTTGTGGTGGAATATGTGATGAGCTTTACATATCACCTGAGCAAAACTGATGGAGGTTTGGAAAAGTTGAGTGTACTTTAATTTATGAAAATAAATAAATAAATAAATCATCATCATATGAATATTGGAGAGGAAATTCCGAATTCCAGTTAAATTATTTGGATTACTTTTTTTTTTTTCATTATCTCTAATGTCATTAAAAAGAGGATTTTTATCTATCCAAAAACTGTAGTTTAAATTAGGTGATTGAGAGCAAAGATATTATAATAAAATTGCCATTAAAATGAAATGTTTAAGGAAAGTTTAAGGAAAATTTATTCTGTTTTCACTGAAACAAAATTAAAATTAGAGAAGGGGAATCCTGGGAACATAGCTTATTTTTAAAATAATAAGTAAAATTGTTAAAAAAAAAAAAAAAGAAAGAAAGAAAAGAAAAATAAAGTAATAAAAATGAAAGGATTAAAAAGGGGTCAATTTTCATTCAAGAAGATGAATGAGATTGTAGAAACCTGCCTTTTGAAACCTGCGTAATTGGACTCATCTCGAAGATTTCACCATCTTGAGTTCATTCAATACCATAGGTAAACAGTTCTTTCCTTCCTTATTTTCCATTATGAGGAGAATTCAAAATACAGACAGATACTCTGGAAAGGGCAAAATGTTTTCCTGAAAAATCTTGGAAAGCCAAACGGGAGGACAAATAAAACCTGGGGAGAATTTTTTTTTAAAAAAAAAAAAGAGGAACGAAAATAACAAAGGAACATATTTTTATTATTATTTATTTTTATTATTTATTTTTTGTTGTTTAATTAATCCTCTACTGTATCCATATGAGAAATTTACCCAAGGCAGGACTTTAAAGGCAATTCTGTAATGGGATTTCAGTTCTATCCAGCTGAGAGGGAATTTCTCTTATAAAACACAGAGAAGAAAATAGATAGTCTTTACACCTAAAGAAAAAAAATATATTTTTTCTTTGAAGATATTTGTCTTTAAAAAGTGAAAAACTAATGAATAAATTGTATGTATATTAGTTTGTAAATGAATAAGAAGCCATGATTTTATCTACAAATAAAAGAAAGCTTTTTTTTTTTTTCTTTTTAAAAGAAAGGAGTTTAAAAAGCTTCAAATTCTGGAAAAATTTTAATGAAATTAGTTAGCATAAAGCTTATGAAGCTTTACTCCCCTTCCCTTCCCTTCCCTTCCCTTCCCTTCCCTTCCCTTCCCTTCCCTTCCCTTCCCTTCCCTTCCCTTCCCTTCCCTTCCCTTCCCTTCCCTTCCCTTCCCTTCCCTTCCCTTCCCTTCCCTTCCCTTCCCTTCCCTTCCCTTCCCTTCCCTTCCCTTCCCTTCCCTTCCCTTCCCTTCCCTTCCCTTCCCTTCCCTTCCCTTCCCTTCCCTTCTATTGTTGTGATAAAATGCAGGTTGTATGGAAAATAACATGCAAACAATTAATTATTCTTTCCTGTTTATATTCCCATCCCATGATAGAACCAATAAGAGCAAACTCAGAGCAGGAAAATCTCCAAGGTGATCCCCTGTAGGAATGGAACTCCCTTATTATTCTACACAGTTTTTATATATATTGTTTCATCTTAAACAAAAATAGAGATATGGTCTCAGCTCTGTGTTACCTGAAGGCCTCTGACTGATTGTCAGATCCTAAGATCCTGAATTCAGATAATTTCTTTAAGTAGGTGGTTCAGGTACTCCCACGCATCTCCTACAGAGATGATAACACCCACTATTAGATACGGGTCTTATAGACTGCATGTCAGAATTCAGTTGTGAATAATAAAATATGTTGAAGAATAACAAGACATATATTTCTTCCCACATGGTTAGCTGTGTAAACCTCATAGATCTTTTCACATATAAGAGCAATCTGCTATAAACGTTAAAAGGTTATTCTATCTCTGTGGCAGGTAGGTAGGTAAATGTTTTTGTACCCATTCACTTGTATAAAAATATAAAGCATGAAGGGAGAAGATATATTAGAAATGTTAACCACAAATCCATTAAGAAAATTAATATGAAGACCAAATCTATAGCTATGACTGATTGGCCTAGTGTTCTGCTCCATTATAATCTCTCAGGATAAGAATGGGTATAGAGATTAGTATAAGAACTGTCCAGGTCAACCTAATTTGGAAAAGACATTTATACACACATTTCCATGGCCAAAAAATAACCCTGTTGGATTAGTTCAACAAAACTAAATTAAATATTCCATTTTCAGAAATGTCAGTGTTTTTTTAATTAATCCCTGTGACATTTTCATTCAAAAAATGAATGAAATTAAACAAAATGACATAAAATAAAATGAAGAACTCCTGTCTGAAGAATTTGAAAATGTCAATGCCTCATCCTATGTCCGACCAGCTAAGCATAAATCATAGGTTCGAAGCCAATAGATTGAAAGACAATTGTGAAAAGAGTAAAGCCTTTGAGATGATCTGCTTGGTGAGGAAAAAATCCAGCTTTTGTCATTGCTGCCTAGCAGAGCTGCTGATGAAGAAAGCAAAAGGACAAAATACTTTCTTTCTGTCCATGTGCACTAAGATTGTACAGGATGAGGTGCCTTCACTCTAAGCTCTGTGGACCACCCTTCAACTCTACATTTTTTTGAGTGTCTAGGTATGGGACAGGGGAAAAACATAAGGCTTTTTTTTTTTTTTTTGAAGCTCTCTGTTTTTCTAGAATGAATAGAATGAAAAGACGGTCCTGAGAAAAGGTCTTTCACTCAGCAAAAATGAAAATTAAAATAACTTTGCTTTGTTTGATATGTCTTTTAGGGGGCAGGGTAGGGTGGGTTAGAAATTCCCCTCTCTTTTTATTTGTTATTCTAATTTGGGGTGCAGAAGGTGGGGAGTCGGAAAAGAAAAAAAAAAAAAAAGCTTTATTTTTTGCAACTTGTGTTTTGCATTGAGATTCAGAGGTAAACCTTTCACATAAGAGGAGTTAAATCAAGCTTTACAGTTGTATTCTGGGGATAATAATCACAATAATCTAACCTCATCTGTTTTAATAATAACATAATCCTAGATTGTTTCTTTTGTTTTTCACCTAGAGGGAATATGGTTGTTTACAACTTATTCATACCAATCACAAATTGAAAGGATTTCTGGTTTTGCTGAATAATAGAAAAGGAAAAAAAAAAAAAGTTTAGAGCATTTCACACTCTCATCTCCAAAAGTCAAAAGAAAAGGGGTCAAATGAATTTCTTAGCTGAAACAATTCACTATGCTTTCTGTAGTGTATCTGAACTCAGGTTTACAGTGTGATGTGTTTTGCTGTATTTCTCACTAATATACACACTGACAGCCTCCTATTTAATATCTGTGTACAAATGTAAATATTAACAGCATGTTCTGTCTAAAAGCCAGCTTGACATTGCACTAAAATCAATGAAAATCCTAAAGCAAATGGCAGATCAGTTTATATGGGCTAAACATCAGAATCCTGAGTTGTGGACTGTGTTCATAAACAATTTCAAATTCTATGTGGTGGTGGTTGTTGTTGTTGTTTGGTTTGTTTATTTTAAAAAAAAATTCTATCATAAGTGTTAAAAAGTTAACATCTCCAGTTTTATAGCTAGTATAACATAAGTTCAACATACCTTTAAAAGGCAAAGACAGATCAGATAGTACTGAGTAACTGCTGTTTGTAAAATGCTCCTGTTTTATCTGTGAGCAGTATGGGCAGATGTAAGCTTCAGGGACTGCTGTGTAATCTACACCAATTAGACCAGCTGAAGACCCTGACATGAATGTTACATGAGTGACAGCATAGAAATGTGTTGACCTCTAAGAGGCAGAGGCACAGTTCACCAACAAACAAGTCCCTGCATGATAAAATCTAAGGAGAAAAATCAACCTACTTACACTGAAGTATATTATAATAAAATAAAAGTATCCAGAGAGTCTCTTGAAATCATCAGCTACTTATGTGTTTTACCATTTGGCACTGAGGATATCAGATGTTCATGTGAAATTAATTTTTATGAATATGTTTTTTTAGAGGGCTTTTTGCAGTGGAGAGAGAATACGTTTGTGCAGTCGGTAATGGTTTATCAAAAGAATAATGAAAATACAGTAAAAAATAAAGGTTAAGCTGTTCCTTTCTTGTGGTGGGGAAGGTTGTTTTTAGAAGGGAATGGAAAGTACACAGAAAAGCTACATAAAGATGGAGAAGTTATCTTCTGAGCAAAAATTACTGTTTTTTGGAAACTTTCTGCCAGCTACAGGAGGAGAGAAAAGAAAGAAAGGAACAACAACAACAAATAGAAGGAAACAGCCAGACTCTACATTATGCAGAAATCTAGCCAAAATTAAATATGCTGTAGATGCAATAAGTAGGCTGGAGATAGAGGACAGGGAAAAACTTGCTGTTATAAATTAAGAACAGCTAATTTGTCTTTCCAAGAATAAACCAGATGGAGAAACTGTGACTGGCTCATCTTGGACACTAGCCAGGCAGAAGACCAGCTTTTCTGGCAATCAGGAGAAGAGGAGAGCAATGCTGGAGCAGCATGGCAGAGTCCCAGTCAGAGAAAGACATGGGAAGCCCAGGAGCAAGGTCAGTCCTGATATGGGTGCTGGCCAGCTTACCCGCAGCCAGATGAACAGCACACACAGCAGTCAGGCCACTGTCTTCAGGAGCAATTGCACCTCCCATACAAACTACAGGGCTGTGAGGTTTTGCACAGGGAAGGAGACAGATAAGAGAAAGAATGATCATTGCCATTTGATGACTATGCTCTTTGGAAACAGTTTAGGATTTCAGGAAGCTAAATCCAGCAAGGATGCAAAACAATACTTGAATTCTGTTCAGTACAAAATGCTGAAGCTTTTTCTCTTTTTGACCTGAACTAAATACCTTGCTTCCCAAAATGAAAAAGAAATATAATGTTATTTACTCCAGTTGCCCAATGTTTTCAAGATCACCAGTAGCATTTATCACAGGCCCAGTCTCAAATCCGACTGTTGCTTAGAGAACTTCAAAGTAGTATTCATATTATTATTGTTATTAGACTAATTAAATGTTTAATTTTTTATTTCACAAAAAGAAATATTTTTCACTTAAGATAAAGAGTCAAGCATAGCCTTCATTAGCACAGTGCTATAATTTACTGGTGTTACCGTTCTTTTAATACCAGTATAACATAGAAATAATGTTTAAATTGTGGCTCCCAAATATATAATTTATATATATAAATATATATATAAATATTAAATATATATATATAAAGGGAAATAATATTAGACAAAACTTCTCACTCTGTTTTGTTTGCTTATATATGAATATTTTACAAGCTGTGAAAGTTAAACCTTTCTCTTCAATAGGAATGCCATGCTTGTCCAAATGTAGGTTTGAAACCAATGTGAATGTTTACACCATAAATCAGTGCACTATTTAGTGAACTAGTGGAAACCTGAGATAGTAAGTCTATAAAGTGAGATGTAGAAATGTAATATATGTAGCTTCATTCACTGGTATCAATGCATCAAAAATAACAAAAAGGCAGGGCTTATAAGCTTAGGTACACATCTAACTTTGTGTGATTATATGCACTCTGGTAGGATTGATCCACTTTGCAATAAAATAATAGGCTTTGGAATACTGGTAATTATATTTCTTTATGAGTCCAGAGAAGGGCAATGAAGATGGTGAGGGGTCTGGAGAACAAGTCTTACGAGGAGCGGCTGAGGGAGCTGGGGTTGTTCAGCCTGGAAAAGAGGAGGCTCAGGGAAAACCTTATAGCACTTTATAGTGATAAAGTTTACATGGCTGGAGTATGAAAGATCACTGAAACTAGTATGAAGAAGAATATTGATTTAGATCTTTGATACCATCAGTATTGACTGTATTTGTTGTGGAGAAAGTAGCAATTTCAAGATTTACAGCTCATTAGTTTAAACTATGTTACAGAAAACAAAATGTAATGGCATATGATACGCTAAATTCTGCCTTAAAAATATGCTTCAGGCAGGATCTGAAGACAGTAATCTCAGTATAGTCCCCTGCATGGCTCTATATTCATTAAAAAAAAAAAAGAAAACACTGTGCTGGAGTCTATCAAGACAATCAATTAATCAGTGGTTTATTGTCAATGACCTGTTGGCTTGACTTTGGAAAAATTAAAGACTCAGTCTGTGATCGTATAAATTAACTTAAAGCATCTTTCAGGACCATCTTTTGAAAGCAAATAAGCACAGTAGAGTGACGTCATTGCTTGTAATAAGCTGTAAGTTTTTTGTTGAGATAACCAGACATGCCTTGGGACTTATCAGATGATATTAGATGATTTT
Source organism: Anser anser (assembly GCF_964211835.1). Classification (NCBI taxonomy): domain Eukaryota; kingdom Metazoa; phylum Chordata; class Aves; order Anseriformes; family Anatidae; genus Anser; species Anser anser. The sequence goes on from NC_139721.1 coordinate 57,860,829, forward strand.
GCCAGTGGCCTGGGAAGAGTATAAGGGTGCCACCTGGATGTGCAGGGATGAGATCAAGAAAGCCAAGAACAGTCAGAGGTGAACTTGGAAAGGGATGCAAAGAATAAAAAGAAAGGTTTCTACATGTGCATTAGCAAGAAAAGGAAGACTAAGGAGAGTGCACCCACTCTGATAAGCAAGATGGAAGAACTGAGGACAACAGATGTGGAGTAGGCTGAGGTACTAAACCATTTTTTGTCTCAGTCTTCACTTTCAGTCGCTCTTCCACAACTCTCAAGTCTGTCAAATCTCTGAACTTCAAGGAAGGGGTTGGGGAAACATAGTCCCTCTCACTACAAGCAAGAGCAGTTTTGAGAATACATGATGAAACTGAAGGGGTACAAGTCTATGTGGCCTGATGACAGGCTTCCCGGGGTCCTAAAGGATGCGGCTGATGTGGTTTTCAAGCCTCTCTCCATCATATTTGAGGAGTCCTGACAGTCAGACATGGTCCCCAGGGATTGGAGAAAGGAAAACATTGCTCCCATTTTTTAAAAAGTATAGAAAGGGGGACCAGGGAACTACAGACCTGTGAGCATCACCTCTGTCCCTGGGAAGATCATGGAACAGATCCTCCTTGAAGCTATGTTAAGTTATATGGAAGATGAGGAGGTGATTCAAGATAGCCAACATGGCTTCACCGAAGGAAAATAATGCCTGACCAATCTGGTGGCCTTCTATGATGGAGTGACTATGTCAGTGGACAAGGGAAAAAGAACTGATGTCATCTACCTGGACTTATGTAACACTTTTGACACAGTCCCACACAACATCCTTGTCTCTAAACTAGAGATAGATTGATTTGAAGGATGGAACTGAAGGATTGATTTTCAGTGGATTGGCAATCTGGCCACATACTGAGTGTTGTGGTCAATGGCTTGTGGTTTAACCTGGCCAGTAGCTAAGCACCACACAGCCATTTGCTCACCCTCCCCTCTCCCTCTCTGGGATGGGGGAAAGAATCAGAAAAAAAAAAATGAAGGCTGTGGGTTGAGATAAAGACAGTTTATTAGGACAGAAAAGAAAGGAAAACAATAATAATAATGATAATAGTACTACTAATAACAGCATGTAGAAAACATGTGATGCACAATGTAATTGCTCACCACCCACCGTCCAATGCCCAGCCTATCCCCGAGCAGCTGGTCCCTCTACCCAAGCCAGCCCCCCCATATTAATTGTTCAGCATGACGTCAGATGGTATGGAATACCCCTTTGGCCAGTTTGGGTCAACTGTCCCAGGTCCATCCCCTCCCAGCTCCTGATGCACCCCCAGCCTGCCCTCTTGCAGGACAGTGTGAGAAGCTGAAAAGTCCTTGGCTTAGTGTAAGCACCGATCTGCAACAATTAAAACATCAGTGTGTTATCAACATTCTTCTCATCCTAAATCCAAAGCATAGCACGCTACCAGCTACTAGGAGGAAAATTAACTCTATCCTAGCTGAAACCAGGATATGGTTCAACATTCACGTGGAGATCAGTGACAAGTGGTGTCTCTCAGGGGTCTATCTTTGGCCCCTCAAGTTCAACGTGCTGTACCTGGGTCAGGGCAATCCCAGACATCAGTACAGACTAGGATATGAATGGTTTGAGAGCAGCCATGTGGAGAAGGACTTGGAGATACTGGTGAATGAAAAATTGGACATGAGCCAGTAGTACATGCTTTCAGACCAGAAAGCTATCATATTCTGTGCTGCATAAAAAGAAGTGTGGTCAACAGGTCAAGGGAGGTTGTTCTCCCCCTCTAGTCCACCTTTGTGAGACCCCAGTTCATATAATCATTGAATCATAAAATGGTTTGGATTGGAAGGGATCTTAAAGATCATCAAATTCCAGACCCCCTGCCATGCACAGGAACACCTTCCACTAGACCAGGTTGCCCAAAGACCCATCCAACCTGGCCTTGAACACTTCCAGGGGAGTGGCATCTACAGCTTCTCTGGGCAATGTATTCCAGTGCCTCACCACTCTCCAGAGTAAACAATGTCTATGAATTTCATAGTAAAGAATTTCTATGAATTTCACTTGGAGTACTGCAGTGCTGCCTCCCAGCTCTTGCCCCCCAGCACAAGAAGAACATAGACCAGCTAGAATGGGTCCAGAGGAGGGTCTCAAAAATGAACAGAGAGCTGGAGGCAGACTGAGAGAGCTGGGTTTGTTTAACCTAGAGAACAGAAGGATCCGTGTAGACCTTAATGCAGTCTTTAATAACTAATAAGACAGATGGAGAGAGAAAATTTGCAGGGTCCTGATAGGACAGGGGGTAATGGTTTCAAAGTGAAAGAAGGTAGACATAGATTAGACATAAGGAAGAAATTTTTTATTATGAGGGTACACTTCACCAAAGAAAATGGAAACATACTAGGAAATTTTAGCTTATTAATTCAAATAGTATATATTTTAAACTACAACCTCTAATGATTGTAACTGTAGTTATTATTTCATTAGACTGTTGAGACTTCAACCAGAGTAACACGTTACTGATTTTGTATATAAGGTGTTTTTGTTTCCCCGTGTTCATAATAAGATTTGGAAGTGGCAAATTCAGGGGAATCTAAGCAACCTACTCTGCAAATTGGAGGCACCAAATTGGTAGCACAAGTATATGTGTACCACAGTGTTTCAGAATTCAAAATTCTTTGTTCATCAGATGAGTTAATGTTTGTCTTCTGGCATGAAGTTTTTGATATTTTCAAGTGATAAATTTTAAATGCTTATTTTAAATGCTTCACAGAGGTGAAGAAGACTTTAAATGTCTCTGCTTATATCCATCCCTATTTGTGAGGTGATCATTCTTCTCAAATAGTGGACCAATTACTGTGCTCCTCCTTTTGCTGTTTGTATATTTTTAAAAGCCCTTTTTATTGTCTCCCACAGTACAGTCCAGCTTCAACTCTAATTGACCTTTAGATGCACAAATCTTCTCCTTACAATGCTGAACAGCTACTCTGTCCACCTATGTCCTCCCCAGTCACTTGACCTCACTTACTGTGGCCATACACTTTCTTTTTCCATCTAATCTCTAGAAGGAGATCCTTGCTCATCCAAGCCAACCTTCTGTCCCACCTGTTTGACTTCTGACATTTTGGAATTGTCTGTTCAGGTGCTTTTAAAAGGTGTCACTTAAAAGGGACCAGCAATGATTGACCCCTACACATTCAAAAGCAGTTTCCGAGATGACCTGTCTAACTAGTTCCCTGTGAAGCTTCAAGTTAGCTCTCTCCATATCCAGGGTCAAAGTTTTGCTGGCAGTTTTCCTCCTGTCACTAAAGATTTTGAATTTGACTACTTCATGGTCACTATGATGAAGACTGCCACCAATCACCACTTCACCCATGAGACCCTCTGTGTTTTCAAGCAGCAAATCTAGCAGGGTATCTTTTGTAGTCAGCTCCCTTAGTACCTGTTCCAAGAAGTTATTGTCACAGTGGTTTAGGAATCTCCTGGAGCTGTTTGTATCAAATGTCACAGAATCACAGAATCACATAATCATCTAGGTTGGAAGAGACCTCCAAGATCATCTAGTCCAACCTCTGTCCTAACACTAACAAGTCCTCCACTAAACCATATCACTAAGGGCTACATCTAAACGTCTTTTAAAGACCTCCAGGGATGGCAACTCAACCACCTCCCTGGGCAGTCCATTCCAATGCCTAACAACCCTTTCAGTAAAGAAGTTCTTCCTAACATCCAACCTAAACCTCCCCTGGCGCAACTTTAGCCCATTCCCCCTCGTCCTGTCACCAGGCACGTGGGAGAATAGACCAACCCCCACCTCTCTACAGCCTCCTTTAAGGTACCTATAGAGAGCGATGAGGTCTCCCCTGAGCCTCCTCTTCTCCAGGCTGAACAATCCCAGCTCCCTCAGCCGCTCCTCATAAGACTTGTTCTCCAGACCCCTCACCAGCTTCGTTGCCCTTCTCTGGACTCTCTCAAGCACCTCCATGTCCTTCTTGTAGCGAGGGGCCCAAAACTGAACACAGTACTCGAGGTGCGGACTCACCAGAGCCGAGTACAGGGGGATAATCATCTCCTTAGACCTGCTGGCCACACTGCTTCTTATACAGGCGAGGATGCTGTTGGCCTTCTTGGCCACCTGAGCACACTGCTGGCTCGTGTTCAGCCGACTATCAACCAGTATTCCCAGGTCCTTCTCTGCCAGGAAGCTTTCCAACCACTCTTCTCCCAGCCTGTAGCGCTGCTTGGGGTTGTTACGCCCCAGATGCAGGACCCGGCACTTGGCCTTGTTGAACTTCATGCAGTTGGCCTCAGCTCATCGGTCCAGCCTATCCAGATCCTCCTGCAGAGCCTTCCTTCCCTCGAGCAGATTGACACACGCACCTAACTTGGTGTCATCTTCAAACTTACTGAGGGTGCACTCGATCCCCTCATCCAGGTCATCGATATAGATATTAAAGAGGACTGGCCCCAGCACTGATCCCTGGGGGACTCCACTAGTAACCGGCCTCCAACTGGATTTGGCTCCATTCACCACAACTCTTTGGGTCCGGCTATCAAGCCAGTTTTTAACCCAACAAAGTGTACACCAGTCCAAGCCACGAGCAGCCAGTTTCTTGAGGAGAATGTTGTGGGAAACGGTGTCAAAAGCCTTACTGAAGTCAAGGTAGATCACATCCACAGCCTTCCCCTCATCCACCAAGCGCGTCACTTGGTCACAGAAGGAGATCAGGTTTGTCAAGCAGGACCTACCTTTCATAAACCCACGCTGACTGGGCCTGATCGCCGGTTGCCCTGCAAGTGCCGCGTGATGACACTCAAGATAATCTGCTCCATGAGCTTCCCTGGCACTGAGGTCAAACTATCAGGCCTATAGTTCCCCAGGTCTACCCTCCGACCCTTCTTGTAGATGGGCGTCACGTTTGCTAGCCGCCAGTCGACTGGGACCTCCCCTGATAGCCAGGACTGCCGATAAATGATGGAAAGCGGCTTGGCCAGCTCCTCTGCCAGTTCGCTCAGTACCCTCGGGTGGATCCCATCCTGCTCCCCATCCCCTTCCACCAGCTCAGGGTACCAGGTATCCAGAGAACAACCGGTCTTGCCGCTAAAGACTGAGGCAAAGAAAGCATTGAGCACCTCAGCCTTTTCCTTATCTTTTGTAACTAAGTTTCCCCCCACATCCAGTAAAGGATGGAGATTCTCCTTAGTCCTCCTTTTTGCGTTGATGTATTTGTAAAAACGTTTTTTGTTATCTTTAACGGCAGTAGCCAGATTGAGCTCCAGATGAGCTTTGGCCTTTCTAATTTTGTCCCTGCACAGCCTCGCAACATCCTTATAGTCCTCTTGAGTAGCCCGCCCTCTTTTCCAAAGATTATAAACCCTCCTTTTTCTCCTAAGCTCGAGCCACAACTCTCTGCTCAGCCAGGCCGGTCTAGTTCCGCTTCAGCTCGTCTTTGGGCACGTGGGGACAGACCGCTCCTGAGCCATTAAGATTTCCTTCTTGAAGAGTGCCCAGCCTTCCTGGACTCCTCTGCCCTTCAGAACCTCCTCCCAAGGGACTCTGCCAACCAGTGTCCTGAACAGCTCAAAGTCAGCCCTCTGGAAGTCCAAGACAGCAGTTTTACTGGTCCCCTTCCTGACTTCGCCAAGAATAGAGAACTGAACCATTTCGTGGTCACTCTGCCCAAGACAGCTCTCAACCACCACATCTCCCACCAGTCCGTCACTGTTTGTGAACAGAAGGTCTAGTGGGGCACTTCCCCTGGTAGGCTCTCTAACCAGCTGCGTCAGGAAGCTATCTTCCACGCTCTCCAGAAACCTAGACTGCTTTCTCTGGGCTGTGTTGTGCTTCCAGGATATGTCTGGGAAGTTGAAGTCCCCCACAAGAACAAGCGCTGATGATTTCACGGCTTCTGCCAGCTGCCTGTAGAACTCCTCATCAGTCTCCTCATCCTGGTTCGGTGGTCTATAACAGACCCCCACCAGGATGCTTGCCTTGTTGGCCTCCCCTCTGATCCTAACCCAAAGAGACTCAATCTTATCATTCCCAGCCTCAAGTTCCTCAACATCTAAACACTCTCTAATATAGAGAGCCACACCGCCACCCCTTCTGTGCTGCCTGTCCCTTCTGAAGAGCCTATAGCCAGACATTGCAGCACTCCAGCCATGCGAGTGGTCCCACCACGTTTCCGTGATGGCAACCAAGTCATAGCCTTCCCGCTGCACGATGGCTTCCAGCTCCTCTTGTTTGTTACCCATGCTGCGTGCATTAGTGTAGATGCACTTCAGTCGGGCCATTGCCTTCTTCCCCGGCTTTGCCATTGTTCCCCCCGGCACAGCTCCAACAAGCCTAATTTCAGCCCCGTCCCCCTTCTTTCCTAGTTTAAAGCCCTCTCAATGAGCCCTGCCAGCTCCTGGGCTAGGATCCGTTTTCCCCTTAGAGATAGGGACCCGTCTGCGTCCATCAGGCCGGGTGCCGAGTAAAGTGGCCCATGGTCAAAAAACCCGACATTTCTGTGTTGGCACCAGCCTCTGAGCCATGTGTTAATCAGGTGGGCTTTCCGTGTCCTCTCGGTACCCCTCCCTGCTACTGCAGGGATGGACGAAAACACCACCTGTACTCCCCCTCCATCCACTAACCATCCCAGTCCCCTAAAGTCCCGTTTGATAGCCTTCAGGCTTCTCTCTTCAAGATCATCACTGCCAGCCTGGACTATCAAAAGAGGGCAGTAGTCAGAGGGGCAAACCAAGTTGGGAAGCTTCCTAGCAATATCCCTGACCCTGGCCCCAGGGAGGCAGCAGACTTCCCTACGGGTAGGGTCAGGTCAACAAATAGGGCCCTCCGTTCCCCTGAGAAGGGAGTCGCCTACTACAATCACCCTTCTGTCTTTCTTGGTGGAGGCAGTCTTGAGGCATGGAGTCGGCTTCCCCGCCCTAGGCATCCTCCTGGGTAGACTTTCTACCTCGTCCTCACCCACCGGTCTCTCAAGCTCCAGGGCCTCAAATCTGTTACATAAGGGCACCTGGGAAGGTGGGGCCAGTAGGGGGGGGCGTTGCCTGAAAGGTCGAGCAGGGACCTGTCTCCATCCCTCCTCAACTTCTACGTCGCCCCCCTCTGCCCGACAGCGACAGGGCAGGGGGTCCATCCCCATTTGGGGCGTCTCACCCTGGTACCTCTCCTTCAGGCCCTGCAGGGAGTCACTCTACCAGTCTATCTCCCGCTCACACTCCCTAATAGCCCTCAACCTCTCCACCTCCTCTTTGAGTTCTGCCACCAGGCGGACCAGGTCATCCACCTGCTCGCACCTCACACACATGGTGCCTCTGCCTCCCTCAGGTGGCAGCAACAGGCTCAGACACTCCCTGCACCCAGAGACCTGAACTGCCGCATTGTTGAGCAGGCGGTCAGTCTGGGTGGCCACAGACTTTCTAGAGAGAGTGCTCTGCCTGGTGAAGACCATCGCAGCCCAGCTAGCAGTCGACAGCCATTAAAGATGTTGTTCTTATGGGCGGGGGGAAACTCTGCCCCCTCTGACCTCCCTGCTCGCCCTGCCTGCGCGAACTGCCACGCAAACTGCCGCGCCCCGCCCTTCTGAAGCACCACGCCCTGTTTGCCCGCCCTGTTCACCCCGCTCCTGGTCGCTCGCACTCCCTAGGGGCTGCTTTTGAACGGCCGGGGAGGGGGCACTGCTGGCTCTGCCTACGCCTCGTCAGCCTCCCTCACGGAGGCTGCTGGGTCCTGGCGGCTCCCTCGAGCGGCCTCGATGTCGGAAAAAAAGCCCTGCCTGTCCCGGTCCCCTGATCCGCTGCAGAACGCGTCTTCCCCAGAGCCGATCGCCTTGGCAAGTCAAATGTGTGACATTCCCAGTTAACATCTGGCAAGTTGAAGTCACCCATAAGGACAAAGGTGGATGATTTAGAGGTATATCTTAATTTCTTAAAGAGTAATTAATCAATGTCAACATCCTGTCTTGGTGGCCTATAGTAGACTCTCACAATGACATCTGCTTTATTTGCTTGTCCTTTAAAACTTACCCAGAGGCTCTCAACCATGTCATTGTCAACTGCAAGCTTCATACAGTTCATCCCCCTTCCCTCCTCCACCCCCCCCCATACAGTATAATACAGAAGAAACTTTACTTTATTAATTTAGTAAAGTTTAAACTGATGATTACAAAAAAAAAAAAAAACCAACAAAGTTTTCCAAAGTATGTAATTCAAAAAATGCATCATGTCAACTGATTGAAGTAAAAATTGTTATTTTCCCCTGGTTCATAAAACTTTCCTGAACCTACACAGTAGGAATATTAACAACATTCAAATATTCATTCTTATAAATAAATTCAATAAATAAATACAGCTTTAAGTCTGCTAATGATATTTCCAGTGGAAGTTAGATGATTTTGTCCCTAACTGCCCAAAGATTCTATTATTTAAAAACAAAACAAAAAAAAAAAAAACAAAACATTTAAACATTAAACATTTCTCTATCGGTTTGTCTTATTAAACATCTACAGTGGGTATGTAAAGTGTCAGACTATTTCAAAAAGGTGATCTTCAACAAAACCGGAAACAAAATGTACAAAATAATATCCTAATATACATCAAACAAGGTAGTAAGTCTTCCCCATCTTCTGTATTTAATGTTATATAACACAAAATTTGCATATTATAGCTTAATACATTTTTTAACATAAAATTTTACAACCACCCTTAAGATAAGCAATATATAAGGGAATGTAAAATTGTTTAAAATGTAATTTATGAGTATTAAAATTAACATTTCCAATTACAAAGTGTAATATTTATTCTCTAGAGGTCAATGATATGACATTTCATTTTCAGTCATATTTGACTTTCTACCCTTTGTGCTTCTAAGGCCAATGCATTGGCACAAACTAACTCACTCTTTAATGCTGCTTCTTTACCACTTGATTTTATTTCATAAATCCTTCAAACTAATAGAAAAATATATGCAGTCCTGATGTAATTCTCTTAAAATTAGGGGCACAGCTCAAGAAATAAATTAATTTTAATGTGTTTTTTTTATATTATGTGCAGTAATGTCTAGGAAACTCTAATAGCAGTTTCATTGCATTAGGCACTGAACATACAGAGTAAATAGTAAGTTCCTTCATCCCCCAAAATATGTAACTTAAATATTTCAATGAAAAATTAGATTTTATTTTGTCCTTTAAATGATTGTGTCTGATATTCATAAATAAGTAAATAAACAAAATAACAAAAAAATCATTATTCTATTTGATCTTATTATTTTAAGTATAATAAGGAATATACCAGAAAATGGATTCTTCTTTCAACAGTAATAAGAAAGCTTGTGAAAATTTGTGTGTCCATACTAGAACACTTCCAGTGCAATGGCTTTACATGTGAATTGTCCTGTATCTGTGGGTTTGAAAAGCTGGAGATTTTCAAAGGGAATATGTTTGTATAAGATTTGCATATTCTTCTCAGTGACTCAATTATGTCAGAAACAGATTAAAAAAAAAGAAAAAAAAACCAGTGCTGAAATCTCAGCTTTGGAGTCTTGCTATTCATGAATTGTAGCTATAAGTACAAAGAAAACCAGATGTTTAGAGTTCCCTGTATATTTTGAAGACACGAATTATGCATCTGTGTTTACTTTGTGTTCAGTACTTGTTAATTCAATTGTCTTTCCTTGTCTGTAAGGAAAAAATAAAACTTACATAGGCCTGTTACACACACAAAATACAAGTAAAAAAGTAAGACTTGCTTAGTCTAATAACTGAAGAAGACGTGTTGCTCTGTCAGATACTTTAAGGTGATCTTGTAAGAAGCACTCAGTGATATTCAGCTCTGAGTAGAAGAGTAGTTACTAGGAAGAGCAACAATATTACATACACAGTATGGATATGTCCCAATTCTATTACATCCAGAGACCTGTTCAGGTTTGTTTCTGTCTTTTTGCAAGCCTTGACAGAAAGTTGACTGTACAAGCCATTAATTTTAAGAACAATTCACTTCATCAGATTTATCCAGGTTGAGAGAAAGAGTTATTTGTTATAAGCTAAAAGTCAAGTATACTCTAAAACAAAATCAGCTACCTAGTAAAACAGAACGATATGAAATATAACTGGGTATTAAACTGGAGAGCTGAAAGAAGGTAATTATTTTTAAATATGGCACCAAATTAAGGAACAGTTGGTATTTGCAAAGAACAGATGTTAAAAATCATTATTGTAACCACTGGTAATATTGTATCTTATAATAAGCAATATACTAACACAAAATAGTGTGGGAGCAAAAAGAAACCTATGGTGATAGTACTCAGTTTTCAGAGCAAAAAAGCTATCTTGATTAATGTTAATTGAGATATTAAAATGTAGTATATACCTTAAATCATCTTACAAAGGTATGTTTTCTCATTAACTGAGAAAAGAGAAATCAGCATCCTTTCATCAGAAAAGGAGCCTATGTGCCTAAATCAGTAAGAAAGTTCACCAAACCCTGAATAAAGACTGAAACATAAAGAAAAATGAGAGTGAAGCCTTATTGAGTGCTAAGTGGAAATGAGCTTCTCACATCTGCAGCTGAGCATATGACAAACATCATTATTGTGAACATAAATATAACTATGTAAGTTATACGCACATTTGAACAGTGCAAAAGTACTACTCCCCAAAGAGGGATGTCACAGACTGCTGCTAGCCAACCAAGGAAAAGAACTACATTTCCTCATTTCCTATACCCTTCTGTAAACATATTGTTTCAGAATCAATGGGCCATTCAACAGAGATGTCAAAGGAACAATATGAAAATGTGAACCAACTGACTATCTAGCTCACAGTACAGTTAACTAATAATGAAACAGGAAGAAATTATGTGCCAGAAAACAAATACACAAAGGAAACCTCAACAAATAAATAAATAAATAAATAAACAGGAGTGGGGGCTGCTGTGGTAGGCGAAGTTAAAAGATAGAATGCACCCTCAAATACACTGGGGTAGGTCCTTTTTTTTTTTTTTTTTTTATTGGTTGGTTGGTTAGTTTTGGTTTTGGTGTTTTGGTTCTCCTACAGTTAAGAGCTATCAGAAGTTGGCATACTCCATGACCATAGAGAAAGAACTTCCAAAGAACTTCTGAGAATGGAGAATGATCTGCCTTGATTCTCTCTTCCTCTGCTGCTGTTTTTTAATTTTGTTTTTGTTTGTTTGTTGTTGTTTTTATAACAATATATTTTTTTAAAAAATGATATCTTTAGGTAGTATATGTTTTTTGTTGATGTTAATATCAATAATTTAAATACACAGATTAGGAAGACAGATAGATAAAAGGCCTGGGATTACAAGTTGCAAAAATACAAGCTTCTCTTTAGAACAAAACCAGAATAAAACCTAAAGTTGAACTTTTCCCAGTTTACATGGACAACCTCACCTAATAGCACTATTGTGAAAGGTTTTAGTCCATTTTTCTCAGGGTTTTAAAATATTTTCTGCAGCCTGTACTTGTCTTGATGGTCCCCGCTTCGTTTTCTAATATTACTGCTTATTATATTTTATGTGTTCCTTTCCTACGTTCTAATAACAAAATTGAATTTTCAAGGATAAAAAAAAGACAGGAGGGGAAAGACTTACATAATGTAATTCATACAAAAGTGCTGCAAGTGGCTCATTTAGACATTGTTTTGACATATGGGCTAAATTAAGACTTTAAATAGTACAATATATCTTTTAATGCAAAAGAAAGAGTATAAATGGGACTCAATTAATGAGCAGAAAATGTAAAAGACATACTGGAAAAGCTTCAAATTGGTTACTAAAATAAACCAGCAAAATTAATAGATAATGACTCCTGTAGCTCACTGTCATGTCCTCTTAACCACAACATCAATCAGAAAAACAAACAAACAAACAAAAAAACTTGCTTACACCCACTTATTTTACTTATTTAAGTTGCATGGGTGAACACTCTGATGAGGATAATTGTATTTTTAAATTGCCAACACAGAAGTAAATAAATTAAAAAAAAAAAGTTTATTCTTCAACAACAAGGCATCTATTAAAAACTCTTGAACCCTCAAGGTGAAGGGATGGATTCTGCAGGTGGATGAGTGAAGTCAAAGCAGACAGCCCAGCCATGGGAGAGGGAAAAATGCAGAGAGGAAGGAAAGGAGCAAGTCTCTGTCACAATTCACCAGTACTGGTTTTCTTCCCTAGGGCCTGGAAGGAGGGGCAAAAGGCAGCAATATACAAAACTGTGTGTTTAGCTGCAAAATGAAGAAGACAACATAAGGCTTTATTTCCTTTCCTATAACTGTTAATGCAACTGCATATTACTGTCTTGTGGGATAATTCACTTCTGGCTTCAACAATTTTATTTCATGCTTACAGAGGAAAAACTGATGAGGTGTTGTGATTATTTATATTAAGCATGAATGTTGTCTTTCTCAGAAACATCCCAAACTAATGTATATTTCTTCTACACATGGTGTGAAAACTCCACTTTATAGTTGCTACCTCATCCTTTATTAGTAAACCACCTTTTTTATTTTCTCACATAAAAGTAGATGATTTCTGGTGTAGATAAATATGTAAAATGCAAAATATTAAGATCATTTACTTAACTCTTTGTTGGTTTTGACCTAATAGTACAAAGACTTTTTCTTGCTGCAACATTTTTAATTTCTTACAAGGCAATCTAACCAAACCTTCATCCAAGGCCCTATGACTTTTAGCACCGCCTTAGACTTAAAAATCCTTTTAAGTATTATTATTTATTTTATCTGGTTTCTGCTGTACTACAGTTCTATTTTTTTTTCTACTTTCATTCTTGATCACTGTCATAAACATGGTACTTTCTGATTGTTATTTTATATGTCATTTACTATAATACTCTTTTCAAGGTTGCTAGTATGCCCTACAGAGTAGTTTCTCTGTGTCTTCAGATGTTTCCAACTTTTTTCCTCATGAATTCTTTTTTAATTTTTGAAATGGTCATGCACTGATATTTTAAAGAGAGACAGGAGAAAAAAATAATATGTCAGATGAGGTAAAACACCCTAAATTCAGACTGAAAATTATGATCCAAAGGGTCCTTAGTTAACTATTTAGCATATGACAGAGGAAGTCTCCATGGAGAGGAACTGTGGGCTCTGGCCTTCAATAAGCTTCCAATGAAAAAAACCACTAATATCTTCCTTCACTTTGTAAGCACTATCATTTAACTACTGTGGGCATTGCTGTTGTTTTTAAATGATGGTGCAATATTTCCACAGCAACAGTGGAGAATTTATAACTTCAGAAACAAGCACGATAAGTCTCTGCTGATATTCCTGGATACAGTGTCATATTGAGAAAGAACAAGCAGAAATTAAATTACTCACAATAAGCTTTCAGAAACAGACTTATTTGCCCATAGTCTTTCTATGTGCTGTGGTATCTATAGCTATAGCTATAGCAATAGGTATATAATCTATCTATATTTATACCTGTATTTTTTTCCCCTGTACCTTTTTCCGCAGAGGAAAAACTAAAGGACATTTAGGTATATTTGCTTTCTTACATCTGTACACATACGCAGGCCTGAAACTTTCCAGCTGTAGTCTATCATAACCTGTTTAATTATGTTATCTTGCTTTGGTCAGTTTAATAATTGCATATATAAAGCAAAGATATCTTTCTCTGTTTGTTCTGGATGCTATATGCAGCTAAATCTTATAAAAAATTAGGTTTGGTCATTCACACAATCTCAAGGATAAACAGTGCAATGATTTAGATATGAGTTGGCAGTGTGGAGAAATATGATTGAGAGCAAGCACTGAATTGAGAGTCTAGAATGCAGAAGAGAAGTGAGCAGTTTTTAATGAAATTAAAATATTACAATAAAGGAAACACTTCATGCAAATGAATAGAGATAGATAACAAACTTTACATCTGAACATTGTTAAACTGCCCAGGGAACAAGAATGTGTTATAAATAGGGCAATCTTTCGAAAGAAACGATGAAAAGTTTATCATACAAAAAATTTTGAGAGAACTACATAGCTATTGTGGTATTTAATAAAGAAACAGTTAATCATGACAGAGGAGTATATTAAAATATATGAAAAAAATAATAATGTTTTAAAATCTGCTAATAATGAAGGTGAAAAGAAAAGATACACATGAAATAATAGGAAAGATATACATGAAATAACAGTATTCGAAGTGGTCATTGTGGATAGTACTAAAAAATAATGGGCTTCACTCTAAGGAAGAAAGTATGAGATCACTCTAAGGAAGAAAGTATGAGATTAGATATCAGAAAAAAATATACATTTGTTTTTTACCATCATGGAGAATACTTAAGTGCTGTTTCTTGTGTTTAAAACAATAGGCATTGGAGTAGAAGTGTTTTAGGTAGGTTGCAATTTGATGCAACAAGAAAAAGTCTGAGAGTGATAGAGGTCTAGACGTAAAGTGGAAGCTATGTTATACCATACAGCTTTTAGAACAGGTTATTCAAACATCTGCCAGTGATGTTTTAAATTCATTTGACTCTGTCTTTGGGCAAAGGAGTGATCTAATAGCATGTTAAGGTCCATCCCAGTCTCATTTCCTATAATTACAGGACACTGGGATATGAGGTCATGTTAACATCGTATCTTTTAATATCCGAAGGTTGCCGAACCATTTGTTTCAAAAATCAGTTTTCAAAAACATATTTGTCTCCAGACAATATTTCTACCTGTTATCTTATTGTCCACCACTTAAACATTTAAAGATTGATTTACACTAACTGGATGAAGACTTTTTCTGTTTTCAATAGATTTTAAACTACTGAAATAATGAATAAAGCACAGAAACACTTTTTTTTTTTTTTTAACTTTATCTCTCTATCATTCTCTGATATCTTTTAAATCTTTTTATGTCATTAGTTTCAGAATGTGGTGGGTTTGTTTATTTTGTTTTGTTTTGTTTATTCGTTTGTTTGTTTTTCCCCATTCCTATTCTTGTCCCTTTGTAAGCTCTCATCAACATCAGATAGCCTGGCATCAAAACTAAGAAGGACAGTGATTTTGATTTGAACTAGTGAGTATAGTATCTGAATCTCATTTAAAAATCCACTCCTATTCTGAGTTGATTATAACGTCTTTATAAAACATAATGCTTTCTGCCCTTCTAGATCATGAATATGGTCTAACAAGAGCTGACTTCCACATCTAACCTCCGTTTTGAAAACCAGTGATATAGAAAAAACAATAGTTTTTTTTCCTTTAGAGAATTTATTTCATTTCTGGATTAGTATTAATTTAAAAACATTCCTGAGACTTCAGTCCCTGGTCAGATAGAAATTACAGTTTTAGGAACATGACAATGAATGTACCATCCACTTCACTTAATTCACAGAATTAAATAGCAATGTCAAATTAACCAAACAAAAGAAAAAGCTTGGAAATTTGTTTCACATATTCACATAAATACGTGTATTTTTGCATTAAATATTTGAAAGCTGAGTACTGATGCCAGAGTCTGAGGTTTATTTGCAATATGCAGGTTTATCCATTTTAAATAAAAGAACTTGCACAACTCCCAGATGCTTGTTTTGCTTAAAAATAAATTGCTTATTCAGCTTATGGAATATTCTAAAGTGCTTTATATCAACCAAAGTTACTATCACATATATTTGAGTGATTTTTGGCTTTACCGAGGATCATTATTTATGTAATTCCAACAGATATATGACTCCTCTACAACACACTTTCATTAAGATTTAATAGGTTATTCCTAGTGAGTTAGCTTCTTTCGTTCTTTCAATTTTTTCCCCATACTATCTCATGTTATTACATAAAATCAAATTTTAAGAAGTAATGCACCTCAGTGACATTTCGTAGTGGAGAATGGGTTTCTGAATTCTTAGCAGAGCAATACTTAAGAAAGAATGTCTTACAGATGTTGGAGTACTCTCTGTTTTTCATGTGGTAGTACAATAAGAAACATGACAGGGAAAGGAGGAGGAACCTTGAAGTGGTAAGAAATGAAATCTTGGGGGAAAGAAGTTGAGTGACCTTCCTCTGTCATATGGATGGCATAGTCCTAGATCAATGATCAGTTCTATCAGAACACATGCAACTGCCTGAGTGACCCCAACTTGCAATTTCTGGTGGGTATCAGTTAATGCTGTAAAGAAGAGCTGGACTGGTAATAAATAGAAGGGAATGGAAGGGAAAAAAAACCGAAGACGTTTTGATACAAATTTCCAAACAGTATGAATCCTCAGAGAAGGACTGATGGCCCAGCACACGCTATATCTGCTGAGTTTACTTTGTGTGTATGTATATGTAATTTCATGAAGGTCTCATGCTGAAAACTGTATTTTACTTTTATGTATGTCTTCCCATGTTTTCTGAATTGTAATAAAAAGAATTATTATGATGAAAGAATGGCTGAATTCAGCACTCACGTGTCTAACATGTAAGTCAAGCAAGCAAAAAAAAAAAAAAAAAGCTGAGCAATGCACAGCAATGATATGCAAAGAAAAGGAATCTTGCTTTGCTAATTGACTAAATATATCAAATACAAGGTGAAAAAGTCAAGCTATGGTATTATGTGGTCGAGATATTATGTTTCTTTTGAACTCCAAAATTCAGGGAGAGGAGTGAATTATTAACTTTGTCCTGAATTCCTTCATTGTTCAATCCATCAGCTGAGGTTTTGATCCAAACCAGAAACCTTGCAATTGACATACATATTATCTCCTTCCCATTTTAAAGCCAAAATGGCAACCAAAAACATCTCAAAACATGAATATTTAATTGCATCTTCTGTGTAAATTGAAAGGAAACACAAAATGAGTGTTAAATATATAAGATAAATAAATATATAAAAAAATAAATATATATATAAATAGATAAATAAAAAGATAAGCCATAAAGATGATAAACAGACCCCACATTTCTTCTATAATACAAAATTTACTTCTCCCATGTTTACCTATATGAAGTCTCATGGTGTAAATCTGCAGAAGTTAATAGTCGCTGAAAAAACAGATTGTAATGCCAGAGATGGCTTCTAATGTTAAGATTCCAAAATCCTCTTTATTTGAAGTCCTCTTAAACTTCAAACTCTAATGTCTGTCTTGTTTTTCAGTCTCTTGAAAATGATGCGTGGTATATATTATTTGAACATAAAGAAAAAATTCCCACTTGAACACCTTGTTTTGTATAAAATGCTTATCCATGTAATTCTGCTTACTGAATATAATCATAAGACACTGTATATCCTTGTTGGGTTTCTTTTTGTTGTTGTTGTTTGGAATTGCTAAGCCACTATCCATCATATATGAGAAGCTGAGGCAGTCTTGTGAAGTTCACACTGACTGGAAGAGAGGAAACATCACCCCCATTTTTAAAAAGGGAAATAAAGGAAGACCCAGGAAACTACAGACCAGTCAGTCTCACCTCTGTGCCTGGCAAGATCATGGAGTGGATCCTCCTGGAAACTATGCTTAGGCACATGGAAAATAAGGAGGTGATTGGGACAGCCAACATGGTTTCACTAAGGGTAGATCACGCCTGAGAGATCTGGAGTGATGCTTTCAGGTGTGGTGCCCCCAGCACAAGAAGGACGTGAAAGTATTAGAACGAGTCCAGAGAAGGGCCATGAGGATGATCAGAGGTCTGGAGCACCTCTCCTATGCAGACAGGCTGAGAGAGTTGGGGTTGTTTAGCCTGGAGCAGAGAAGAATCTGGGGAGATCTTATAGTGGTTTTCCAGTACCTGTGGGAGGTGTCCCTGCCCATGGTAGAGAAGTTTGAATTAGATGGTCTTTAAGGTCTCTTCCAACCCAAACCATTCTAGGATCTTATGTTTCTATGATTCTTAAACAAGCAAATACAAGTCAGAGTGAACAAGGACTATAATTCAGTTCTAAAATGGTCTTACTGGTGATTTGTACATTATATCTATGTCTGTCACTGGCTCTTCTCTCTAGTGGTTATTCCTTCTTTTTCTGTTCTCAGTGGATATAGGAAACCCCACGTAGCACTGGGAGATGATGCCCTCTGCTGAACTGCACGTGTCTCTCCTGTAGGATGCTGAATAGTGCATCTGAGGCAGCTGGGGGGAAAGATCACAATCTATGTTCTCACTGGTTTGTCAAGGGTACTCGAATTAACACCAAATAGACTGATTTTGAATGTTTTTCCTGTTTTTCTTTTAATGACCCTTACTCTGCTTGTGAGTACTAGTACTTACAACAGTATCCTTCTCTGTATTCAGTGTTGTAGCACAGCAATATTTAGACATATAAATAAGAGTTATGGAAATAAAGTAGCTGTCGAGACCTTGGAAATGTATGTGGATACATACACATGTAGATTCTCATATACATACACATATGCACTCCTATTTACATCTATAATCAATACTTCCAGCCCTAATACTCCTTCCTGCAAACAGGAAAACAGAATTTCATGCAGATTTCAGATTTTTGACCAAACATCCATTAGCCAAAAGCATGATTTAAAGTCTAAGACACATGAATCACGTGGAAGTTGACTGCTTTTATCATGAATGTGAACTGTTGTGCAAGCAGGTACATGGCTGTATCCACTTTGATTCACTGATCTTTTTTAAAGATGTAAACCTATTTTTCCAAGACAAATGAAGTGATAAATGTAATAAACCTAAGCACTCATTTTAGGAAAAAAGCAAATGGTTTTAGTATTTTGCTGAAGAAGTAAAAGCCCCATAAGACACAGCTTTCACCTCCCCAAAAAGGTAGACTCGAAAGACCAAAGGAAAAATAATAATAATAAAAAAAAAACTTTTTGCCTAAAAATGAATCAGCAACAAAGGTGCAAGGAAGGGGGATAAGGCCAGCATACTAGGGTGAAGGTTCATTCCACACACATCCCCAACTATCGTCGTTTCCCCCCACTCCCCAAGAAACACCCAGCAAACAGCGGCAGATGTCACCCTGACAGGGAAAGTGGCAAGTGGCCATCTCAGCTCTGTTTGTAACTTCTTTCACAAGAGTCAAGCTGCTTTTTCCACTCCATTCAGCATGTTTGTGAGTGCTTGATTTGTTCAGAAAACAAAAAAGGGCAAGAGCTCCAGAATTCAATAGAAGGTCAGAATGGCAATCTCTTTTGCCAGGTCGGGCTTCCTTTTATACCATGACATCTGGTGCCATTACCAGAACAAATTAGAGCAATTCAAACCACTAGCAGGGGAAAGAAGGCTTTTTGTTTTTCATGCAGCAGAGCTACAGATTTGAGGGCAGGCTCTGGGGCTCCCACCAACTCAGCATAGCAAGAGATTTGCTACACTTGTTTTACAGATTCTGACTGCAACAAATGTAATCAGTGATTAAATTAAAGATGTCCATCCTTCAGTACAGCCTCCACAAAAAGAAGAGAAGAAATAATTACACTGATGAGTTTGCACTTCATTTTCAGGCTGTTAAAGCACAAAGCATTACCATCTCAGAGGACTGTCCTTCAGAATGCATAGCATGGCTCCCCTTCCCCCATCTAGCATTTTAAATCTGTGTCTAATGGAATTATCTTTTATTCTGTATTCCAAGAAATAATAATGCATATTTTGCTTACAGATGTGTAGCCTCTTTAGTCTATTTGCTACATTAATTCAGTTACTGATATTAAATATTTTTGAACATCTGTTCATTTTTATCTATATTATTCGTATTCTTCTTCATCTCCTCCTATACTTTAATAGAGCCAAATTCTTTCTACTGCCTACAGACGGGAGAGCTCCACAGTTAACACATCTTCTAGGTACATTAGCTGCAGGCAAAAATGGGTCTTAAATGTGTAATCTCTACTTGTTAGTGGGACTCTGTTCAACAGCAAAACAATTTATTTTGTCAAATTGGACTGAATCACACTTTCAGGGGACTTCTGCAACTTTTATTGTTAAAATCTTTCCTCTGTAAGAATTCAATTTTCGTTTTGATTGTATAGGCTTGCTTTACAAAACATACCTTGCTGTGATCTATCATTGAAGCAGGAAAATGCGTCTTGATGAGGTTGAGAAAATTTGTATGTGCAATACCAGGATCTCTGCTCCATTAATAAGGAATATCAATGTCTTAGTATCTCAGACATTATGCAATATTAACTATTAACTCAGCATTTGTACAAATCTCCTGATCAGGAATAAAACTCATCTTCAGCATGAGACCCTATGCTGAGACATGGCTCTGACCCCTTGCTTTTGTACTGATGGCCGCTTTCACTTGTAGTATTGTTATATAGACTTTGAATCCATAGTACATTTTCACTCAAACTGCAGATTGTTTAACTGACTGTATCACTGCTGTACACTTACATATGCATAGATTTATGATAGGAAAATAAGTCTTTGAAAATAGATCTTTAAGAATACCATGGGTACCCTTTAGACAGAGATAAGGCATTTGTTCATGGTTTTATATGGAAGAACCGTACTCAGTACAGATGAGGATTGAAGTATTTAAGCATTGAATTCCAGTGACACTGTAAAACTAATCCATCACTAATAAAAGAGTAACTGTCCTGACTCTGCCAATAATAGCAACTTCTGTAATTTTTGTATTTTTTTATATCCTCATTGCAATTTATAGTTTTCCAGAATTGTGATCTCATGAAAATAACATGTTACTAATGTAGTTCATAGGGGCATGGTGCAAAGTTTCCACCCTCTGTGTACTAGCTCTTATCTGCTAGTGTTTACTCAATTACATCATCCACAGTCAGACATGATACTGTTTTGCCAACACAACCCTTGGTACTCGAGGACATCCATCTTCAAAGAGTTCAATAGCATTTTTAAAAGCTTTTGGGATACTAGAAAATGTGTCCCCATCATCTAGATTGTTTGGGAAAAAATAAATAAATAAATGAAAAATCTTTCAGCATTAATTATTCATAAGACTTAAAATACTGCTTTAAGATGGAGGCCTCACTATGGAGAGATTATTGCTTGTATAACCCATAATTTGAATCACTGTAACTTGTAACAAATTGTTGTTGTTCT
This sequence comes from Anser anser, assembly GCF_964211835.1. Taxonomy (NCBI): domain Eukaryota; kingdom Metazoa; phylum Chordata; class Aves; order Anseriformes; family Anatidae; genus Anser; species Anser anser. The sequence goes on from NC_139721.1 coordinate 57,881,825, forward strand.
GTTTTGTTTATTTATTTTTGTGGAGCCTGGCATAATTTCTAGAAAGATGAATGCAAGCCTTTCCTAGTGGAGTTTAATTGTAAATCCACTCACTTTATAGGAGAATTTTAGGTTCTGATCCATAAGACCTCAAGAGCTGATATTTGAGACCTAATTAACAGAGATTGCTTCTTTTTTGTTGTTTGTTTAAAAAGAATAATACAACAAACAAAAAAAACAAAAGGAAGCCAAGTTTAAACAATGCTTCAGGATTCATGTCAGGATAGTATCTTGCCATAATAAGTCACAATAAACAAGCCCTTGCAAATACAGAGATCAAACCTGAATTTACCCAGGTATGATCTTTTTATCCATTCATCCAATGAAAACAGTCATACCATCAGGAGTAATTTACATGCTCAAATATGACTGCATTCAGCCATTGCCAACACAAGGGATTAGTATGGTGACCCATCTCAATTATCATCTTTTTTTTTTTTTTTTTTTTTTCAGAATTTGGCAGGCACTGATGGATTAATGCATTTTAAAAGGACACTATGGCTTCAGCTTGGTAAAACTCTTACCATGTTGAGGAGATTACGTTATATTTAGTACAAGATTTACCATAACACATCTATAATAACCAGAAGTCTTAATTTCACATAATACTTAAAAGTAAATGCTATGACTTCTAATGGTCAACTCAGTCTAAGAAAAGCCATCTTAACACAATGCATATTCATTTATTTACACATATCTTACCTCACTGAAAGTACTTGTAAAATCAGTTTAGGATAAATGTCAACAGAAATATAAGCAGGGTTTTAAGAGAGTTGCATTTCACAGAGCATATTTTTACCTAGGGGCATTTACTTGATTCCTGGAAATAATTAATGTCAGAGGGTCCTGAAGAGAGGAGCAAAACTACCTAGGGTCTTCTTCATGATAAATCATTACATGACTTTTGACAGTAACAACTTCTTTGGAGAAATGATGTTTTAGGATACTTGTTTTGCATATTTATTTCACATTATAAAAGACACTGATTTTACTTCTGCTACAAAGAACCCTACCACTTCCTGAACATGCTGACAGAATGTGAATCATATTCAAGGTTGATAACACATTTTCTGTTAAAGATGCATGTCAACCAAGATAGCATTTTTATTTAGCTCTCCTCCTAGCTATTCCCCTTTAAACAGATGCCTTTTAAATGCTCTGTAATTAATGTGAAACTGGTCTGGTTAGGGCAGAGAAAGGGATTGTGACATGACTGATATCATCACCCTCTTTTCTACGGAGCTGAATCAAATTACCTGTGAAAAGTACTTTCTACTCTCTCTTTTTATAGCTTTCCACCTTCAGATATGAAGACAGTGAGCAGAAACTGTAATGTGGACCTAAAAAAAATGTCCTGACCATCAATATGCAAGATTGGCAACCTGAGTAGTTATTATGACCAGTGAACCAGAAATACAGTTCAGTAACTGAAACACACTCAGATGCTCATACTCAAATGCAGGAATTGAAAGGAATGAATTAATTTAATAAAATAAAATGATTTTGAATGAACTTTTATATTAATCTTCTACTCATTCTTACTACAGTAATGTAGATTTTACTGAGACATTGGATCAAAATACATTTTTAGACATATAAGTGTTCTCATTATTTTTTGCTAGATATATTTCTAAAAGCGTTTTCCAAGTTCTTGTTGCCATTATATAGTCAGAGTGCATTTGTTCTCTCAGGGAAAACCAAAGCTATGTGCCTTCACATATGGAAATGTTTTTCTTTTCACTAGAGTGGATAGCCAGGGTTACTGTAAAGGTAAAGGCAAAGGCTTGCAGAAAGGCAAGGTGCAAAAGTCTCAGGTCGCCTGTTCAGGGGCAGGTCACTGTTCCATAGATTAGAAATAACTCTGCTCTCACCCTCAAGACTAGGAGAGCCAAGTCCTGTCTCTAGAAACACACCTGCCTGAATGGGATATTTTTTTCTACTGATTTGATGTAAACAATTACAATAATGGTTACTAAGCTGACTTTCACAGAGAAGAAAAAAAATATATTAAACTGTAGTTCTTTGTTCTGCATGTGCAAAGTAGCAGTCATACACTGTCCTCACAACAGTAGCCTGGCACAAAAACAGCCTAGTTTTGCAGTAGGCTTACAGCCAAACATTTTGAGCAGGCTAACAATAGAAAATGATTTCACAGGCACAGGGTCTGCCCTGAGCTCACCCAGAGGCTTGAAGTCATTCACGCAAGCTCTCTCTTCCACTTGGTCCTTTCCCCCTTGTGCCCTTCACTGACATCCAGAATACAAATCTTCTAGACAAAATCTGATGTTTATATGAAGCTATGACTTGCCTGCAGCTTACAGATTTAGAGTGTCTTTAAGTACTTACTAAAATCTCACAATCAAAAATTGGCATTCTGAGACTCGATGTAATCAACACATTGTGCATTTGCCAAGTGGGATAAAAAGATGGTAACTTCCTCAAAACGGACAAATTAATTTTATGTTCTCAAAGGCATACTAAATGTTAATGAGATTTAGACTTTGGATTTCAGGTGAATACAGCAGAAGTGTTTGGTGCTATAAAGAAACCCCCTAAAGTTTTAGCTCTCACCTGACAACACGGAAAGATGAAAGCAGTGGTCAGACAATATTTATTTCTCAGACCTGACCTGTGGGGTGTTACTGAAAGAGACTTTCTTTCCTTCCTCCAAGAAAAGTAATATGAAAATTAAAATTTCCCAGCTGTTAAAGCACTAGCCAAGGAAACTGGCACTTTATGTTCAAATTTATATATATGGAATATATATTCAATACCTGGTAGAAACTGTCTCCATGTGTCACATAACCCTTCTTTCACCTCTCCCTAATACTGTGGGTACTGTGCACTGCCCAGCTGGAGTCATGGCCTCAAGGGAAAATTCTCATTGATTTCTTTGTGATACAGCCAGCTACTCGCTATGCCTGATGTGTTCAGATCTCTCAAGTATAAGGAGAACCCTTTCCCATCAAACAAACGAACAAAAAACAGGCAATGAAATATTTTTTCAAGATTAGCTATAAAATCCAAGAGGAACCTGATAAACATTTTCTTAAAATCTTTGTGTTCTTGTTTCTCCTCTCCTCTCCTCTCCTCTCCTCTCCTCTCCTCTCCTCTCCTCTCCTCTCCTCTCCTCTCCTCTCCTCTCTTTTTTCTCTTTTTTATAGCATCTCTTTAGCTTCACATCAGTGAGATCTTAATTTTAAGGTGCAGAAATGGATAGGTGATCTGGTGAATATAACTTGTTTTTCATCCCACAAGCTTTCTTCTTTTTCAAATTATCCATCATGGCTTTTGCATATTCATGTTTCCTTTTACACTTAATTTATAAGCATTTGTAAGGTAGTCCGCAGATGTTATTTATAGCAACAGTTCATGTTAAGCCTTTGGAATGACTGTGAAACAAAAAGGTTGTGTTTTTCAGAAATTACTTGGTATGATGGCTATTTTCCACTGAATTTGGAACATCTAAATGCAGCTTAAGATACGCTGTCCCGGTATCCTCACTCATATTGAACACAATCAGAAAGGATCTGTGATGAACATATAGAGTGGAAGGTTCCAGCTGTGATAACTAGCTTTATGGACTGAGAGACATCACTGAAAGATGTGTAATCAGACCTGTGGTATAATTCAGAGAAAAATATTAAATTCCAAGGAGGGTGAGAAAGAAAACGAAAAGAAGAAGAGAGATGTGTGGATGTTCCTTTTTACACCTGTATCATAAATATGCTGAAAAAAAATAGAGAATGTATATGTTTTAATTCTATTTACAAAGATAACATAAACTTGATTTGAATATACTTTATCTGAAAGTCTTGTTTAAAAATAGATTAAATTCTCAGTTATAGATGTGATAAACTAGGCATAAGAATGAAAAATATGCCATAGATCTAATTAAGCACCCTTTCTTCAACACCTCAGAACTGCTTTGAGAGGTTTTATAGACTTTCAATCTCATAAACTGAGAGTTTTCTGGTGCAGCATATGAATATGTTCTCTTCACAGCCTCAGGTGCATAAGATGTGAACTTCCACCAGCAATTTTGATAGTCTTATCACAGCAAAGTGTCCAGGTCCACGTCTTGAAAATAAGGTGCCTTCCCCATGCATATCCAGCAGCTCTGGCTGAAGATGAATTTCTTTCAGATTTACATTTCATGACTTCAGGAGCATGTGGCAGATACTATACATATTATACATACGGACACTTTGCTCATACTTGAAAACAAATTGCTGTCAGACTACATGAGAAGTAGCTGACAAAAACAATAAATAACAAAACACACTTCCCTGCCTTAGTGATCTCATTGCTCTGATGTACTCTGGGATACTTCTGGTAGCATATTCTGATGTATCCTCTGCATTTCAAGGGTTCTTTAAAATCAAATATTTGTTTTACTTGTACCCTCTCTCTTGTTATGACTGGTTCTATAGTTAAAGAAGAGTAACATTCTATCTCCTCTCTGCCTCAAGACCAAAATTTCCCAAATGCACAAAATCAATCACGTTCCGTTCCTTCATAAAGCGTGCTTTGTGGGTTTGTGAGTTTTGCCCTTTTTATCTTGTTTCTACAGTAATATGCATTTTTGCTGTTCTGTGTCTTATAAATGTTCAGTTCTCAAGTTCTAGCCCTATAAAAAGCATATTTCCTCTAAGACAGATATTGGGATCATCTCCTTGAGAGCAAACTGACTCCTAAGGGCATTACCATTGCCTGTGGAAAACACAGGCATGTTGACCTCTTTGTTCTTTGTCCAAGAAAGATTTGTTTCAGCTCCTCTGTGCCAACAGGGGCTTCCACATTTGCTGAAACATTCAATGATGTATCATAAAATCCAGCACCTGGAAAAGGAAACTTCATGCTAGAAATCAGACTCATTTTTTACACTGACAATAATTAAACACAGAAATCCTATAGTCGATGTTCTGTTGAAGTCTGTCTCTGCAAGTCTTTAAATTAAGTCTAAGAAACTTTCTACAAAAAACCTTTTAACTCCACTAGATGTTATCTGTGCTCACATATTACAATAGTAGGTGACAATGTAAAGCTTTAAGATAAATATAAAAATTATGGGATAAAATCTGTCACCTCTGCAATTCAAAAGATTAGATTAAGTGACCAAAAAAATCTCTCCAAAGGCTGGAAATTGATGACAGAATAAGAGCCTTGCCATCTCTTTTTAACCTGATCAGTTATCCCTTTGATGAAAACTGTAAAAGGGACTGCAGAAGAGGCCATACACACCATAAAAAAAAAAAAAAAAAGAAAAAAAAAAAAGAAACCTTTATTTGGATAGAATCCAAGCTGCTACTGAGATTGACCTTAAAGTAGCATTGCAACAAGAGTAATAACTGCAATGCTGAGATATCATTACTGAAAATATGGTATATGTAAGAAGGAACATTTTAAATTCATCCAGCTTTCTTTCCACTATTGATTTTAAGCTTGTTCCTTTTTTTAGTTGTATAAATTTATTTGAGTCATGACTGACTTTTTAAGTTCCTGAATAGCTATTTCTTCCTTCAGGAAGACATAATAGTCTCCGATGTGTGTATGTGTGTGTATGCTTGTGCCTAACAGAAGTCTCATGCAAGAGGAACTAGCAATGAAATTCCAGATAATACTACAAAGGGCTTTTTCCTTGTTCTTTATAAAATAAAAAAATTATGCTAGAGAAAATACCTCTACATTGGAAGAAAAGATCACTGTACTCAGCTGTACTCAGCTCCCCCATTACTGCTTTTCCTGGTCACTTTGGCAAAGTTGAGGGAACTTGTAAACTTTGACTTTTCTCTATACAAGGGATAGAGGAGAAATTCTGTTTAGAAAGCAGAATGTAGATGGTTTGAAATCTAATTCTTGATTCTGAGATTGTTGCTTGTTGCTCAGATGCTCATTCTTCAACAGAAATTCCAAACACTGAAGCTCAAATAATGACACAAAGTATATTAGGACAATACTGTACACTCATGAGTTTTAAAACTGCAAGATATACCTATGATGAGTTAGTATTATTATCAAGATTAAACAAGTAAAAGGGAAAAATCAGAGAGCAGTAGATACAGTGCTGTCAAAGGAGAATGCAAATCTGCTTCTTATATTACTAATTTATTTTGTATTCATGATTTAGAATTTATGGATAAGTATTTTTGTCACATCATCCATCACAGACTGTCACTAAGGGGTGGAAGATAGAAAAATTAAAAACCCGCTTGTTACTGTAAACTAAAGAGCATGAACAGCATCCATCAAAGACAGACAGATAGAAGATAAAGAAGTGTTAACCAGAGCCAAGAGATCTGTTTTTCTTTCAAACGTTTATTAAAATGCTCTAAATGCAGATTTATTTTCTTTTGCTCGATATTTATTGTTATTTCTTTTGCTATGGATGGGAAACTGATAAATTAATTATAAAGGTTTGTAATTTTACTTTTGCTTTTATAAATACGTTTACTTTTGCTTTTATAAATATGTTTACATCTACTGCCAAAATGCTATTTTTTAAACTTTGAATTAGCAGAAATGCATACTATACCAGCTGTTAAGAAAGATGATCTTTCTTTTTCATTGCTGAGAAAGTCACAAGACAATGAATCTATTATTAGTGGAGGACAGATACTGCATAAGGGAACTGATACAAAGTTAGTTGCTGCCAGTGGAAGTCTTTTAATTGATTCAGTAAGCTTTAGATCACGCTAGAGTTCAACTCTTGTGTACCCTTAAACCATAAATATCTGAGCTTTTACTTACAAAGAAATACAGCAATTTACTTTTTAAGACATAGTCTGAATACCAGTCTATTTCCTAATTAGAGTTAATGCATCCATACCTGCAGATTATACAGTGTCAAAATATACACCAGAATCTGTGCTTGTCTTTATAATTGCAAGATGTAACATTTATTACAGCCATGCTACTGGGCCTTAGACAGCAAGTGCAAGGAAATGGTGAGAATATGAAGACTGTACTCTGACACATAATGCACAGTGGGAAACCTCTAACAAAGGCAACCCAGGTGTGAACAAAACAAAATTCAAAGGGCCTTGCTGAGAGGCAACTCAAGTAGTTCTACCCAGCAATTGCACCAACAAGGCTGAAGGGAATGGATAGGACCTGTTTTGGCTGCAGGGGAAAGAAAAAATAAGTGTTTTTAAGGAACTTCAAAACTAAATTAGAGAAGAAAGGCAGTTAGGAACTTTGGGGAAGGTGAGTTAAAATCAAAAAGTAAATCACAAGTTTAGCACGTGTGGATGTTAATGAAAGGCAATGGGACTGTCTAGAAACAAAAATTAAGAAAAACATCAGGAAATGATATTCATTAGTCTAGAGCAACGTAATATACCCACCAAGGGGGAATATATATATATATATATATATATATATATACATATATACACAAAGTAATACATTTAGAATTAGTTTTCACCCAGCAGGAAAAAATATCCATGTATCAGCACAAGCAGCATGTTGAACTTGGCTTCTCAAAGCAGAGTGGTCAAAAAAAGCTAATGTGTTTTCTACAACATTACAAGGAAGTATAAAATGATATAAGGAAATGTCTTAGTTTAAGTTGACCCTTATTTTCGGTGCAGAGCTGATTTGCACGGCATTATCCCAAGTTCATGTCAGCAACACTCCACTGAAATCCTGTACTATCACAGTGTACAGATAGCCAACCTACTGCATTACATTTTGTTTGCAGCAAAAGAGTTCATCCCTCAGCAAAAGCATGTTGGTTGCTGGCATAGCATTCCTAGACTCTTACCTCTGCAATTTTCTATTCTGCAAGGTCAAAAATAATCTCTTTTGCTTCTTCATACACTACAAAATATGAACACTGTGGGAAATTTCAAGATCCCTGATTCTGTACTGGGCCATCAAGGCTGCTTTAGAATTAATATCCATGTATTAACTCCATTTAACTTTGAACATCTGATTTAGGAGTTGGCAGGCTCTTAGGTTCCTTGCTGAGTGTTGAATCATCTTCTGACAGGTGAACATACCTAGAGACAAGGCCCTATTTTAGGTGCTTAAGCAAGATATATAAAGTTAGACATTGAGTTAGGTCTGTATGTGGTAGTGCCACATCGAATTTCCCTGTTACCTTTCCCAGACTATCATAGCTACAGCAGCCCAATTCCTTGTTGTGCAGCTATACAAGAAATTGAGATGAGTTAATAGCTTGCTGCCTCCAAAACGGAGAAGGCAATATCTTACTCCCCAGCTTCAGCTGCTTCCACACTTTTGCCTGTACAGCTCATCCCAACCTTGAGTCATCCCAAGTCCTCCTGTCTGTGCAGTAGACCAATTCAAGTAATTAAATCTGGAAAAAAAAAAAAAAAGACAAGAAAGGTTTGACTAGATGGACTTAGAACCTATGATTCTATGAAAAGCAAATAATTTTCTGTTGTTACAGCAAAATGAATGTGTTTATCTTCCCCTTCCTTTCACAGACTGACAGGCATTTAACTGCAAGAGCAGACATGTCAGAGGGGACATGAGAGAAGGGGTGGGACTGCAGAGAGAGAAAAGCTAGTATGAATTGTGGATGCAGCAGTTGAAGAGGAGAGCAGGAAGAACAGGGGAAGAAGAAGAGGGATATACCTCACACCCCTGCAGCAGCAGAGAGCAGTTAGGATGTATCTGTTGTCTCATAAAGCTGCATCTCTAGAAGCTATTAACTTTTTTTAGATGTCAAAGCCCATGACTGTTTTCTCTCATTTTTAGTTTTTTTTATTATGAGGTAATTTTGGTTAAATAGATATACAGTTAATACATCAGATTTTATATTTAAGTTCTTATTTCCCAGTTTTTAAAACACTTATTTAACAGCAGAAGGAAGTCTGAATGATGCTTATGTTTAATTACTAATTCCAAAGAGCAACACTTAAATATTTTCAAAGCCTCTACAAATTAATTGCATTTACTTATTTTCTTTGGAAAAAAAAATAAAAAAAATCAGTTTAGTTGCGTTACCAGGGTTAGAGACTACAGAGTGTAGTTAAAATACTAAATCCTAACCCAATGAGACCAGCACAGACAGCCTATTGCAAACATATTTCAATAAAATAGAAATAGAAAAGAAAAAAAAATTAACTGTTTTTTTTTCTGCCTAAACACGCTTCCCTTCCCTGTATGAAATTTGCTTTGCTCATTTCCCCTGTGACTCTAAAAGCTAACCAGAAAGAAATTGAGGGCTTTGCTTCACTTCCCTTTTTTGAAGTGTAAACTCAAGCTTTATCTTTGATCTCAGCATAGTCACAGCTGGAGACATCTCATTAGCATTAATTAGATCCTTCAGGTGGAGCTAGCTGTATCATGTGATGTTCTGGGTTCAAAATCAAAAACTCAGTTGTGTGCTGCTATTGCAATCATTCTGTGACTTTGCAAAGGAGTTGGCTTAAGCATGGAAAGCTTTAGTTAACATCACAGTGAAAAGAAATCAAAAGTTAAGGTAGGTAGAGGACTAATCCTGAAACTGTCCTCAACTCTGAGAGCAGCTGTGGGCATCAACAGGACACTGCAATAGCCAATGATCACTAGATACCTTCACCAATCATCCTTAATCCTGAACAAAGTCTAATTCCAGAAGAAACTTGTCTTTGCAAATGCAAAGTCACTTTGATGAAGTTCCCAAACAATCACAGAATCACAGAATCACAGAATTGTAGGGGTTGGAAGGGACCTCGAAAGATCATCGGGTCCAACCCCCCTGCCAAAACAGGTTACTTAGAGCAGGCTGCCCAGGTAGGCATCCAGACGGGCCTTGAATATCTCCAGAGGAGACTCCACAACCTCCCTGGGCAGCCTGTTCCAGTGCTCCATCACCCTCACGGTGAAGAAGTTCTTTCGCATGTTGGTGCGGAACTTCCTGTGCTCCACTTTGTGGCCATTACCCCTTGTCCTGTCCCTACAGATCACTGAAAAGAGGTTGGCCAAATCCCTCTGTCTCCCACACTTTGGGTATTTATAAACATTGATGAGATCCCCTCTCAGTCTTCTTTTCTCCAGGCTGAACAGACCCAGGTCTCTCAGCCTATCTTCGTAGGGAAGATGCTCCAGGCCCCGTATTATCTTTGTGGTCCTCCTCTGGACTCTTTCCAGGAGATCCCTGTCTTTTTTGTACCGGGGAGCCCAGAACTGGACACAGAACTCCAGGTGAGGCCTGACCAGGGCAGAGTAGAGGGGGAGGATCACCTCCCTTGACCTGCTGGCCACACTCCTTTTTATGCACGCCAGGATCCCCTTGGCCCTCTTGGCCACCAGGGCACACTGCTGGCTCATGGTCAACCTGTTGTCCACCAGGACCCCCAGGTCCTTCTCCTCAGAGCTCCTCTCCAGCAGGTCGTCCCCCAGCCTGTACTGATACGTGCGCTTGTTCCTTCCCAGGTGCAGGACTCTACACTTGCTCTTATTAAACCTCATTTGGTTTCTTCCTGCCCATCTCTCCAGCCGGTCCAGGTCTCGCTGAATGGCAGCACAGCCTTCTGGTGTGTCAGCCACTCCTCCCAGCTTTGTGTCATCAGTGTACTTGCTGAGGGCAGACACTATTCCCTCATCAAGGTCATCGATGAAGATGTTGAACAAGACCGGACCCAGCACCGACCCCTGGGGAACACCGCTAGTCACAGGTCTCCAGCTGGACTCTGTGCCGCCGATCACCACCCTCTGAGCTCAGCCAGTCAGCCAGTTCTCAGCCCACCTTACTGTCCACTCCTCTATCCCACACTTCAGCAGCTTTGCTAGCAGGATGTCATGGGAGACAGTATTGAAAGCCTTGCTAAAGTCAAGGTAGATGACATCCACTGCTCTCCCCCCATCTACCCAGCTGGTGATACCATCATAGAAGGCAACGAGGTCGGTGGAGCACGACTTCCCCTTGGTGAATCCATGCTGATACTCTTCATAAGATTCTTCTCTTCCAATTGCTTGGAGATGACATCCAGGACAAGCTGATCCAACACCTTTCCAGGGACAGAGGTGAGACTGACTGGCCTGTAGTTTCCCGCATCCTCCTTCTTCCAAACAATGCTAGTTCTAATGATAGTTTTCCTAATGCTTCCTCTGAAATGAGCTGTTACAACCACTGCAGTAATTTTACATGTGTTATGGAAGAGATACTAGACTTTATAAGTATCTTGTGATCTAAGTTAGACAAGGATCAATGAACTGCAGATTAAAATGTTTCAAAATGTTGGAGCCAAGTGGAATTTTCAGTCAAACAAAATAATTTTTTTACAAAATTGCTAGTATATTTAAAGCATATTTTATTCTGCAAAGTCCTTTCAAAAACTAGGTAATATGTTCCTAGCATCGAATACAGGCAGTAAGCTCTTTCCTATTACTTCCTTTTGTTGCATAAGTTGAAGGATAAAATCTGTGTACAATGGGAAGTGGATGTCAGGCAGTTCATTGTTTATGGTTTTAACTGATTTAGTTATGCAGTTAGAAAAGTAGGTCTATGGGAATATAGCTGAGAAAACACATTCCTGCTGTGAAATATTGTTATGAATATTTGATGAAAACATAAAATGTGCCTGCATGTCTACAGATCATTCTTCAAATTTCAAGAGGTGAATCAAAATCTAGCTTTCTAGCTTTTGAAAGGAACTGATACATGTAGGTGCCAGATTTTGAATCTGAACATTTTCTACCATTAAGGGTCTAGGAGTAAATTGAAAATTGGAGCATGGCTCATATAAAAGATAATAAAACCATACAATGAGATACAAGGAAATGAGAATAAAGGAAAGTATAAATGAGTTCAAGAGATTGCTAGGATACAATTGTTTCTCAACAAGGGAAAGATTGATGGATATGATGAAAAGGGGAGAAGTTGAAATGTGGGAATAAGATAAACCTAGAAAAAAAAAATACACATGCTGAGCTGCTTGAGAACTTTATATTTCAAAAGTGTCTCATGTTCACTAACCTCTGATAGAATATCAGTTTGATTTGATCTTACTGCAGGGTACACTGTGGCAGACTTTTGCCAGAGCTGCCCATTGCTTCAATGAGAGTTGTTGGATAGAAAGTGCAATGCTGTCTTTAAGTATTTCCCTTGAAATATGATACCTATTGTGTGTATTGCATATTATTTTTATATAACACTCTTGAGCCTTAGAGAAAGCTACATGTGACCAAATTTAGTTGAGGCAGTCCTAGGTTTCTGTATGCTATTTCAGGGGATATTTTCTCTTTTACTTTTTACAGGAAGATTCATGTGGGTTGGTTTTCATTTTGGCAGTCAAATTGTCTATGATGTAGCAACCTGTTTGTTAAGTCATATCATCACCCTGACAAAACAGTGTTTCTCAGCTCGTTTTCACCATCTGTGTACAGATGTGACATCTGTTCTTCAATTAGTTCAATGAGTTCGCAACTTGGCCTAAAAATAATAAATGAAATAAGAAAAAATGATGCAAAACACTTCTTGCTGCCCACCAAGAATAGGTGAATGGTACAAGTGTACACAGTTTGCTCTTTTTCTTCTCACTTCCTTCCCTTTTCGAAAGGCAACAAGCACAGGTAGATCCTCCATCTTCCTTCAGTAGGGTCCACTCTAAGTGAGTGTTTTCTACTCTGGTGGGAGCAAAGAGAGTTCAGAATTTCTATATCAAGCTATGAAGTTAGTAATCTTAATATATAATGCTAAAAAGCAAAGTTTTTCTTTTGCTTTTTGAAATATTATTTTTTTCCTAAGGTCACTTTCCCGTAGTTTTCAACTAGAACAGCAGCAGTCCCATGCTGCTGTTACCACTTATGTGTAATTCTATAAACTACATTATCTGGTTTCAATTGGCGTGTATTCTGTAAGAGTATCCATACACTTCTAAACTCGTTGACTTCTTACACTTTTCAATTACAGAAGTAACAGAGGTCACAGCTAAAATCAAGACCAAAACCTGGCAAAGAAAAAAAATTGTTTGTCTGTGTCTCTGCTTTTTCACTTGATTTCTTCTGCTTTATCTATATCCAGACCCAGACACATTCTTCATATTATTTGCATAAATTAGTATCTGAACCTGGGAAAGTCAAAGAGCATTTTTGTTTTGTTGTTATTGATTGTTTGTTTGTTTTGTTTTAACATAAGTGTGTCAAGGTTTGTAAATCATCCCAGCCTTCTGAACCGATTCACTCTGGCTATCCTATGAACTCTGTTTTCTGAAAGAAATTTATATATGATTTGTGAGTTCCATCTGGAAACACAGAGAGGAAAATTATCCTCTCGGGTTGGACTTGCATTCACCCAGTACTGAGCACTGTGGCTGTGATCCAGCAAAGCATTTAAGGTTAGTTTTATCCTTAAGCATAATCCCATCGGAGTAAGTGGCATGTTCCACATGCTTAAATTTAAACTCACAGTTGAGTGCTTTGCTGGATCGCAGCCAGTGACCACAGTGCTCAATACCTTATAGGACTGAACTCCCTCTTGTCTTTGACACTGGCCTAAGGCAAGATATATATGTATGTTCTTTATATTCAGGAGGTTAAATACAGTATTATTCTCAAGATTACTTCATATTCCATTCAATAATACATTCTCCTGTTTCTTAAAACTCTTGCCAGTTGTACTGAAAGAGAGGACATTACAATTCCAAAAGAATCTCACTAAGCCTGTCACTCTTCTTTCTTTTTTTGATCATGATGAATTTTATAACTCAAGAGATTTAGGTCAAGCTGGTGTTCTGAATGAAGGTAATTTGTTAACACACTTTTAAATCCCTGCCATATTCTGCTGACAAAGTCTACCTTAATACGCAACACATTCAACACATCTGCAGTGCCAGTGTACATTTTAAATGAAAATGCATTTTACAGTTTGGACTACCTCGAGCCATTTGGATCTGACTGAATGTCAAGTGCTTCAGGCAGCCAAAGTTAAATACTTCTGTACCTGAACAAGTTTGTTTAAAACTGGTTTGGATAGTGAGTCCTACTATTCCTCTTGAAATATGGATATGTCTTGAATATTTTCACATCAGAAAATACAATCCACTGTAGAAACAATGGTTAAGGTTTGTTGAGATGTGTTATTGACTTTGTAAGATATTTAGCATGTGGAACATTCATATCTGTAAGATTTATGAATTTAATTAATAAGGAGAAAACTGTTACAAGCTTGCACAAAGTGTTATTCTATTATTTTTCAAATGTACGTCAAAAGTACCCAGTGAACTGTCTCTATCAGATAGAAACAACTCTAACGTCTGTAAATGAAATGAAATTATTACTGCATATATATATATTTAATTGGCTTTATCAGAGTATTTAAAGGTAATCTCAAATCAGTCTACTGTGAGTAACTTCAGCTGTAAATGTGGATTCATTTGAGATGTTTTTCTCCTCCTTCTTCTTTGTTTATATCCCTTAAATATCCTTGTCAAATTTAAAGTCCATATTCTTTATCTAAATATCAGCCAATCAGACTTTTTATCTGCACAGACTAATGATACATTACAAGTATTATTTACTTGATTACAAAGCCTGGTTTGATGGGATACAATCACTTTTCTGTTCTCAATTACCCACTGAATGGTGACATTACTCAGAATTCCATTTAGATGATGCAAATGACATAATTGGCTTGTCTTCTGCCATGGCAATAACTGAACTCAAATGTCAAGGCAAACTTAGTAAACAAAATCTTTCTTTTACATAACTGATATTATAGTACAGGAAGTTTAAGAATATTGGCTATGGAAACTTTCACTTAAATTTCATAGGCGTACAAATCCATGCTCATTTTATACACTGACATTTCAGTATTTTGTATTCTAAGCAGAAAGAAGAAAAAAAGGTGTAAAGTGTAAATAAAAATACACTTACTTAAAAACAAAGCACAATGATTTTGTTTTGATTTCTATGCCTTTATTCAAAGTTTGGGCAAACTTAAATGAAACTAATTTTTTTTTTCTTTATTCAACAGCTGCTCATAGTTTTTCTTTTTTTCCCTATTTATACCTTCAATAAAAACCTGAGTCAAACAAGCTATGAATTAGGGCTATGAAAAGAGGCTGTGGAGTTTCCTCCTCTGGAGATACTCAAAACCTGCCTGGAGGCCATCCTGTGCAATGTGCTCCAGGTGATCCTGCTTGACAGGGGGTTTGGACTAGATGATCTTCAGAGGTCCCTTCCAACATCAACTATTCTGTGATTCTGTTATTAATATAGTATTGGTAAAAATGACCATAATATTTTTTTTCACATCACATTTTTATCACTGTGATATGGGTTACGTGAGTATATCCATAATAATAATAATAATAATAATAATAATAATAATAATAAATCCTTAAACACAGAAAAGAAACTATAGTTGGATTTTCAGCAGCTTTAATAATAATTTCATGAATATTAGGACGCTACTTGTCACATCTTTTGATTACTCATTTCATTTTTGAGACTATTCTATTTGAGACTATTCTATTTTGAAACTATTCATATTTTTTGGTAAATAAGTAGTATATACCAAATTAAATGATGATTACACCATTTAACGATCCAATGTACCAGAGATCACCCGACATATATTAGAAACCCAGAATCTTAGAAGAGTTCCAGTCAGCAGTCTGTCAAATCTGGATAAGCTTAAACACCAAACATGCAAGCATTTATGGCTTTAGAATTTTATTCCTTCTTGTTAATCATAGAATCATAGAATGGCCTGGGTTGGAAGGGACCTCAAAGATCATCTATTTCCAACT
This sequence comes from Anser anser, assembly GCF_964211835.1. Classification (NCBI taxonomy): domain Eukaryota; kingdom Metazoa; phylum Chordata; class Aves; order Anseriformes; family Anatidae; genus Anser; species Anser anser. Next base: position 57,897,571 of record NC_139721.1, read on the forward strand.
CCCCTGCCATAGGCAGGGATGCCACCCACTAGATCAGGTTACTCATCTTACCTGGTCTTGAAAACCTCCAGGGATGGTTTTTAAACCCACAGCCTCTCTGGATAACCTGTTCCAGTGCCTCACCACCCTTGCAGTGAAGAATTTCCTCCTATCCTCTAATGTAAATCTCCCCTCTTTTAGTTTAAAACCATTTCCCCTCCTTCCGTCAATATCCGGTTGAGCAAAGAGTTGCTCTCTGTCTTTTTTATAAGCCCCCTTCAAGTACTGAAATATTGCAATGAGGTCACCCCAGAACCTTCTCTTGTTGTTCTTACATAGAACAGTTTAGTACAGATCTGTTTGGATTATTGCATTGGAACAGTGTGTGAAGTGATAAGACTAATATTTTAACAATAGAATTTACACTCTTTTCAGAAAATAGAAGTACTCTTCAGCCTGATAATACTGTGGAATTATATAATTTTTTGCCACTAAGTTGTGAAGAAAATATTTCTAATAGTTTTCATAAAACTAAACTTTGCCTTCCTTAAAAGATTACTTCCTGAATAATCCCCATTGCAAAACGCTTTATCTGTTATCATCTTGTCTATACCTGTCCTGGGTATTCAAAAGCTTGACATCTCACTGGTCAGTCTAATGTAGTGACTGCTTTTCTATTTTCAGACAGAAACTTCATGAATTTTATGAAAAAAATAAAACAAAATAAAAAATAAAATAACATAATATAACATAAATAAAATAAAATAAAATAAATAAAATAAAATAAAATAAAATAAAATAAAATAAAATAAAATAAAATAAAATAAAATATAAAATAAAATAAAATGTTGATTACAGTTGTTTAGCTTTTAGCCTGAAGAGAGAGATGCTTGGACAAAACTGTTGACTCAAAAATGAAAGCTTGCAAGAATGAAACAAGGAGAGGTATTACTATATCTTTCTTTCCCTTCTGATATCACATCAAATTCAAGCAGTACTGCTTTGTGTGAGTTAAATACTGCTAAAATTAAGCATACACACACTTGCATATAGACACAAATTTACTCTCGCTGTTTAAAGAAATCAAACAAAACTGGTATTCCTTAAATGTTACTTTATATTACATTATGAAAATGCTGTTCATTGACTAAGCAAAACGTATTCCAAGCCAATAAAGGAGACTTTTAAAGCAATCTGGTATGTTGCTAGGCCTGCTAGTTTCCTTGGAAAAGTTACTAAGTTCTACTAAATCTAAATCATTTAGGTCTTCTGTGCTTCTTGCAGTCTGTCACATTACTTCCACAGAGACTATGTGGTTAAAGAATGAATTGGTAAGGTTTGATTATGATACAGAGGAGGAAAGAGGAATATGGAAACTTTCACAAAAATCATTTCTAATACAGAAATGTGATTTTATGGTCAACTTAAATTGAGTTCTAAAAGATATCAGGCATCAGTTAGGATTTTTTAATTATTATTTTATTTTCTAAATATATGAAAGACCAATGATCATGTCACTTTATTTCAATGTTGTTTAAATATGGGAAGAGATCACACAAGGTCTATAGACTGTTTGTATAAACAATTTTGTCATTTCTCTTTTGCAGCATACAAACAGGGTCATAGCTGTGGAAGAATGGAATAAGGAAGATATTGGATTTTTACAGCTCTACTCTGCATTGGTGCAGCCTCACCTCTAGTACCATGTGCAGTTTGGGGTACCACAATAAAAAAAAAAGTCATAAAACTATTAGATAGTGTCCTAAGGAGGACTATGAAGATGGTGAAAGATCTGGAGGGGATGATGTACGAGGAGTGGCTGAGGTCCCTTGGTTTGTTCAGCCCAGAGCAGAGGAGCCTGAGGGGAGGCCTCATGGCGCCCTGCAGCTCCCTCACGAGGGGAGCGGAGGGGCAGGCGCTGAGCTCTGCTCTCTGGGGACAGCGACAGGACCCGAGGGAACGGCATGGAGCTGGGACAGGGGAGGGTCAGGCTGGGTGTTGGGGAAAGGTTCTTCACCCAAAGGGTGGCGGGCACTGAGACAGGCTCCCTAGGGCAGTGGTCACAGCACTGAGCTGCCAGAGTTCAAGAAGTATTTGGGCAACACTCAGACACATGGTCTGATTTTTGGGTGGTCATATTTGGAGCCAGGAGTTAGATTCAATGATCCTTGTGGGTCCCTTCCAACTCAGGATATTCTAATGTTTGGTGGACTTGTAGCAAAGGTTTGAAGAGTTTTCTGTTTGAGTAAATTTTGATATAATTCTACTTCTGGGAGAGTTATAATTAAAACTTTAATCAAATTGCCAGCAAGAACATATATTGTATTCCTTGTTATCTACCTCAGAAGTAGATATACTGGCGCACTTCTGTAAATGTAGTAAATCATATTGATAAAATACCAGGTTTCACTTTACTAACTTCTCCTATTAGGAACTAACCGTCAGGGTCCAACCTGAAGTTTATTCTGTTTATGTTATGTTATGTTATGTTATGTTATGTTATGTTATGTTATGTTATGTTATGTTAGATTTGAATTTAATGAAATTAAATTCAGTCTGATCTTAACTGAGACTTTTCCATGTGTTTAATCTAGTTTGATTATACTTGGCTTTAAAGTAGAATACAGTGTACAAGATTTGATTTGCAGTAAATCGTTCAAACAATTTAATGTAAGTACTCAATTGTAAAGTTGGAAAAATACATTTAATATTTTAAAATACTGCATACATTTGACATATTTCAATATCTCCTTTATAGATGCATTAGAATATTAACTGTGTGTTTGCATTTTTGAAAATATGGTTTTATTACCAGGAAGAAACAAAAGAAAACAATACAATAAACCCGATCCGTACACAAATTTCCATAATGGGCTCTATTTTGCAAGTACACTGAATAGGAAAGAAATAGACCTCCTATCTATTCCAATTCTTGGCATGAATGCCCCTTCATTTGTGGATCATGGACCTGACAGATTGGAAAGGCAATGATTTCTTTCTCTTTTGGTGTCTCACATCTCTTTATCGCTAGGAAAATAGACGAAAGGTTCAGACTAGTATATACAGTCATCAGACTGAACTCTATTGATAGATGTGTTTTTCTTCTGGAGGAAGAGTGGGATTATCTCATATCTGCTGTGTGTAGTTACTGAATGTGTTGTTCATAAATTTCCTTGTAGGATTGGTTGTACAATTTTTGTATACAGTACTACACTAAAGCTTCTAGACAGATAAGCTTTACAGAGGTGCAAACAACCCATCCTGTACTTTAACAAATTGATAAAAGGGAATGTGGGACTTTCATTAAATCCCTGAAGGGGAGCAAAGAATGACTAGTTGTGGCTAGCATACACCTCATAAGCAAGTAAACAGAGCGATCTAACTGAAGAATAAGCACAGCTAGGCAGGTAGTGTGAAGAAAGCCACTTGTAAAGGAAAATGCAACTCACTTTGCTTCCATGATAGGGATAACACTGGCTTCAGCATATGGAAAACCAGCTATTAGACTGTGAATTGAACAGTGTTGCTCATCTTGTGAGACTTGCAATTCCATAACACAGTCCAAAAGGAAAACATGCAAAAAAGCCCTCCCCACCCCACAGCTGTTTGTACAGGAACACTTAGTACTTCACAGAGGCCGTAAAGTTTTCTATGTTGTTGATGCTGAATTCCCATGGTCATAATGCTCTTTAGGACATCATAAGCAATTACTGTATTGAGATGCATTTTGCACTGCCATTGTGAGAGGAACGAGTTAAATGCAATCCAGATTCATAAAAATCTTCAGAACTCTAAGCTCTGTGGATAAAAATGTGATTCCACAGTAGGAGTGGGAAAGAACAAACACAGTTACTGATTATTCTTCCTAGCTGCCTTCATGATCTTTTCCTGGGGAAAAGAACTAAGAGGATTTTTTACTCCCATCTTTTATATTTAATAACACGAGCCTTTCTGCAGCAGTTTGGGATAGGAAGGGTAATTGGACCAGGCTTTCTGCCATATAATGACCCAAAACCAGCATTTGAAAGCAATTAATAGCAATTGAATAAATAGAAACTTTCAGAACTTTTAAATAACTTTTTAATAACTTTTTCTAAGAACTTTTCCTTAATAACTTTTTTTTTTTTTTTTTAAGTAATATATATATATATATGGTACCAGCTGTGAGAATGTTTAAACAAAAAATTTCATAAGGCTGTGGAATCTGTGTATCCTTACGGTTGAAGGCTGCCACTTCTGACAAAGAGGATCAGTTGCAATCTGTGCCGAAATTAGTGTAAAATGTCCTCAGTAAGTCGTGGCTCAATCTCAGTGAGTCACACTTTATTACTCAGCACTTTTTGGTTCAGAAGCAAAGAATAGGATTGATCAAGGTCTAAGGTTTATGATTTTCTTCAAAAGCTCTTCTAGTTTTGCTGGAGCTAGATTAGAGCCTGGTAGAAGATATCACAACCTTTTTTGATTCCTACTTTCTTCTATTCCCTCTATTTTGATTCCTGCTATTCTTCTGAAATAATCATGAATTTTCTCATTTAATATTTACCATACTGTTGTCAGTGTGGACTATAATACTTATGTTTCTCCATAATTAGGTTCTGACGTAACTCTGAGCTAAAAAAGAAATTTTGCAGTTCTTACACAAGCTCTTGAACTTTTCACAGTCAGGATGACAAGGTTTCAAAATCGGGTATTGAAAAACAGAGGGAGCCAAAATTTATAATTGAAAGATAATGATGGAGGTATTCATCTGTGACATGTATGTGTGTTTTCAATTAGTTAAAATGTTCTTTAAACTATTCAATATATGAGACAGGTTAGTTTGGAAAACCCACACACCCTTTCAAACAATGAAGACAGTCTTTAGGACAACCTGGACTATTTGAAACTGAGGAAAATGCAAGAGCAAATAAAAGTGAGAGGAGGAAAACTTGGAGTATGCTAGCTATTATGGTGAAGAAACAGTAAGGTACATTGAAAAACAGTTCATTTCCAGTTATCAACCCTACCTTCTGAATCTGCACAGTACTTTCTCAAAAGTGCAGGACACCTTTACATGTAATGTGTTCTTGATCACCATCTATACCTGTATGACCCCATCCTACACATGAGGAAGTTAGGGTTGTGCTGCTCTCTCTTGAAACAGAGCATTCTAGGGGAGCAAAAAATAACTCCTAAAATTTAGAGAGTAGGAAATCAGATGAGCAAGTGAAAAATAAATGTCATACCTGTTCTCCTTGTAAAATCAGATGTGTCCTGCTGTCAAGGAATTCTTCTTAAATTCCTTTTCTATGTATATCTGTGTCTCAGCATTCACTCATTTTGTACATCATTTATCATTGCCAGCACAGAGCTACAACAGCATCTGTGGGATACGTAGCATGTTTTGGATGAAAACTCTCCCTGTTACCTTTAACAATGCCAATTGTTCTACATCCCCAGCCTTCTGCACTTGCAGATTGTGCTTAGAAACAACATTGCCAGCTGCAGTGAGAAAGGGTTTTGAATAAGTATTACGCAGAGAGTAAGTATAGTTCTATATATAATCTTTACATGAATTTGTATTTTAAACTGTGGGTAATATTGGGAAGTCTTAATATTCTTTACTTTGAGTGTCTAAATTAGAAGCCTACTTTATTAACTAAGAGATGGTGTCTAAGTAAACAATATTATTGTTCTAAACTCCAGTAGAAAGTGTTAGGTATTTCTGATTCAAGATATTGCTGCACTAAGTGGCCAAGTTTGAATTCAGATTTGAGATCTCAGATCCAGGAGGCTCTCACATCGTAGATACACTGACATCAATTCTATCACACTGTACTTTGGTAGAAATATTTTTTTCCTTCAAAAGCTATCTACATAGTTTTGTGTCCCAATATGATAACTTCTTTGGTACAAACTATTCTATCTGCATCATTCAATCTTATGAAGTGTTGGGCATGAGGAAACTTCCTGATCCATGCAGAGGTCTGACTCATCTCTCAACATGCTGTCCAAACAAGCTGTCAGTGGCTACTGTGACAGCAAGAAAAACGGGTGAGATCTATAAAAAGGAGACTGCCTCAGGATCTCTGTGTTCTCTGTTTGGGAGTCACTTGCATTCAAAGCTAAGAAAGCACAGTAATTCCTTAATTTCTGTTCTGTACTTGACATTGGGAGTTTCTGGAGCTATCCATGGATAAGAAACATCTTTTGGCAGACAATGTCATGGAGGTGTGAGGAACTATTACTAAAATTAGATTCTTACAATCATACTGTCATCATATGCAATAAGAATGATACCCATCTAGATAATTCTAAACCCACAGAACAGAAATAGACTTGGTGACGCTTTACACAATTAACAAGTAGAATTTAAATCCAATTGTTAATATAGTTATATACTTTCCCCCATATATATTATTTCTAGTTTTGTTGTAATTCACTAACCTCTTTTAATCCTACATGGACCTAATACTGTTCCATAATATACTGATTTTTGCATAGTAAAATAACATCTCTGACTTTATGGGTCTTGATATTAATAGAGAGAATAGGAGAGAATAAAGTTTCCTGTACATTCTCAGGCATTGCTATAATTTATGGCAGACAGAAACATGCTTTTTGGTGTGTGTGTGCCCTCTTACAAAAATGCTTTTCAGTGTTTCAATGTCTACAAATATAGTGACCAGAATTCTTTTACAATGCATTATTTCCAAATGAAAAGGACACTTTACTAGGTTTTAGTTTATACATGCAATTGATATTCCATAAGACTTATCTGTGGGAAGAAGAGGAGGGCGTTTTAATTAAGTTGAAACTTCTGTTTTTCACTTCAGCAAAGAATGATATTTAAATCCAGAAGTTCTTTCATGGGTTTATGGGCTTTTAGGTTCACTACAATGGGTGTATACCTTGAAAACATCTGCTGAATATATTTTGTATTACCTGTATGTGGAAAATAAATAATAAAAAAAATTTGCATGGTTCAGATCAGCACTTATTATGATGAGCACTTACTATGTAATTCCAATCTTTTGCCATTAGTGTTAATAAAAACAAGGAAAAAGTCTTTTGAGACATGATAACTACTTGTTTATCCACACTCCTTCTTGTTCTTTAATAATAGATTGGTTTATGGGTAACTCTAGCTTACTTCAGATATACAGTTCAATTTGCTTTTTAAAATTGCTACCTTTGGCTACAGCTCATAAAGAATATGGAATCTGGATTCACTCCGTGAGAGAATTCTCTTGGATATTTTTCCTGGAAGAATGTTTTAGAGGTTATGGTTTTTTTTTCTTTTGCTCTTTTTTTTTTTTTCCCTGAATAGAGATAGAGGTAATTGTCATCCTTTCTTGGTTCTAACCTTCTAAACTTCAATTTGTCTGTTTAAGTGAAGCATACACACTTTACATTTATATTATGCATCACTCACCATTAAGATTTTTTTTCTTTTGTGACTATTCACTCATATATCTAAAACACATATATCTAAAACACATGTTGCAAGTAAAGCAACGTCTTGTCTGTAACTACTATTAGAATGAAGGATGCACACAGAAAGGCATATCCTAGCTTTTAGAAGTTTGCAGAAAAAATGAACAAGATAAATTATGTTATACATTTTCTTTTCCAAGTTTAGAATAAATATACATAGGAATAACAGAAAAGTCAAAAATTCCAAGCAGCAATATTTAAAATTGGGTTTGGAAATAACATTTCTGAACCACAAGGTGTTACTGTCTCTGAAAGGAATTGTGATTGGTCTCCTTGAGCCTACAGTGGAACCATGTGGCTTTAATTGTTAAACCGCAGTTGACACATAAGCAAATGAAAATGTCTAACAAACTATTATATGAACAGAGAGCACCCATGCAAGCTTTCTGCAGATATAAGACAATCAATTCCTCTGTCTGTAATCCCCATTTCTTAGACTAATTGTGGACAAAAAATACATTTGAATGCTGCCTGTTGGCCTCAGTTTGACAGCATTTGTGCTTAAGTCCTGAATCTGTTTGAAAGCACATTATGACATCCAAACAATGTGGGCTCAGTTAGTCAGTCTAATCAGACCTGTGATTTTACTTTTCCTCAAATTATAAACCTTGAGTGTGGTACAGAGTTGGTTGCTCAGGTTGAACTTCAGTTTCTGAAGTGCCTGCAGTCTAAGGGGCAGAGGGACTACACTGATGCTAACAAGTAAACACTTACGTACACATTAATTTATATTTGTTTCCCTTCTTATGCCTAGCCCCCAGCACCTTTAATCTATAAAGTTACAACAGGATTTACTGTGTTAGAAATCTTTTTTTCTTTTTATTTTATTTTTTCTTTTCAGAAGTGACAGACTCATTTCAGATTCTGAATTGGTTTAAAGTCCATTGCTTTGGAGAAGTTTGCGTGGTAAAAGTCAAATGCTAAAGGTTTTCATTGGAGAGCTTCCCTGTGTTTCTGTAAGTGAATATTGGTTTCAATTATTTCACTTGAGTGGCTGTAGCAAAACAGAAGCACTAGCAAAAAGAGAGCAGGTATCTCCTGTAAAAAAAGACTTAAAATGCACCACTGACACTTTCCTTGTGTATTTAACAGCAACTTAATAAAAACTTTGTTACCCAGATGCTTTCCATTTGATATTATTGACAGATGCTGTAGCTGGCTGTATGGCAACCAATATAAAGAAAATGTTTTGTTGGGCTTCTTTGCTTAAACAAAGAAACAAACAAACCTCAAGCTATTTTTATCCTCTACAGTGTGGCAAAGAAGCTGTCAGGTAATCATATGGAAAGGTTCTGAACATTGAAGCTATAGCCTGTTTGAAGGCTCAGTGTTGACGTGAATACTTTCCTGTTTTCTTTATTATCTCTAAAGCTAAATAATTATTTTGGCTGTTTGTGGATTTAAATTTGCACTGCCAGATAAAGGGTTTTTGTTGATGCTGTTTTTTGTTTGTTGCTTTTTTTGTTCAAACACAAAATTATTATTTTTAAGTATTTAGGAAAGAAGACTGAGATCAGCCTTAGCAAAACTAAGGTATGATTTCACTCTCTTATTTCCTTAATAGAGACATCAATCCCCCTGTCATGGTTTTGTTGCTATACACATAGAGCAAAACTATTTTTTTTTCAGTCTGATTTGTTTTTATTTTAGATTGAGGGAAACAGACAAACAAACAAACAAACAAAAAACAACAGAACAGGAATTGCAACACACTTCTTCCAAACTGAAAAGCTAAATGGGATCTGTTGCAGCAGAGAGCACGATGTATTTAAAGGTACAGTGAACACTGAAATACTCATTTTCTTGTGCTATTCATAGACATATCAGTCCTTGTTGTTTTTTTTTTTTTTTTAATCACATTTACCTTATGGTACTGTATATAAAGTACTGTTAGCGTTTTCCATTTTAAATAGCGTACTTTATGTGACACCTACCCTTACAGACCGTTTAAATATGGTGAAAGACGAGGGAACAGCCAACAGCTAATAGCTTCTGTCATCATAGCTAATGCTACCTTGGACATAGAAATGATTCCTTTAGAGTAATTACAATTTTATTCTGAGTACTTTGAATCTAAGCTTTTTGTCTTTCCCCTGAATTTAATGGCTAATGGGTTTTTGTTCTCCTTTACTTGCTTTCTCCTTCAGATATCCTAGGATACTTAGGTTCTGCTGTCACAGTATACTAACGCCAATGGGGGATCCTTGTGAACTCCCGCCTTATGTTTCACAGAATCACAGAATGACTTGGGTTGGAAAGGACCTTAAAGTTCATGTAGTTCCAACCCCCCTGCCATGGGCAAGGATCAGGTTGCTCAAAGTCCCATCCAGCCTGGCCCTGAACACTTCCAGGGATGGGGCATCCACAACTTCTCTGGGCCTGTTCCAGGGCCTCACCACCCTTGTAGCAAATAATTTCTTCCTAATATCTAATATAAATCTACTTTCTTTTAGTTTAAAACTATTACCCCTTGTCCTATCACTACATTCCCTGATAGAGTCCTGCCCCATCTTTCTTTTTCATTTATTTTTTAAATATCGAAAGGCCACTGTAAGGTCTCTCCAGAGCCTGTCTTCATAGGAGAGTTGCTCCAGCCCTCTAATCATCCTCATGGCCCTCCTCTGGACTCACTTTAACAGGTACATGTCCATCTTATGTTGGGGGCCCCAGAGCTGAGAGCAGTATGCCAGTTGGGTGGGTTCTTATGAGGGTGGAGAGCAGATGGGGAGAATCACCCCCCTTGACTTGTTGGCCACTCTTCTTTTGAGGCAGCCCAGGATAACATTGGCTTTCTGGGCTGCAAATGCACATTGCCAGCTCATATTCAGTTTTTCATACACCAATACTCTCAAGTCATTCTCTGCAGGGCTGTTCTCAATCCACTCACTGACCAGTCTGTATTCATGTTTGGGATTGCCCAAATCAAGGTCTAGGACCTTGCATTTGGCCTTGTTGAACTTTATGAGGTTTGCATGGTCCCATCTCTCAAGCCTGTCAAGGTCCCTCTGGATAGCATCTCTTCCCTCCAGCGTGTCAACTGCACCACACAGCTTGCTGTCATCAGTAAACTTGCTGAGGGTGCACTCAATTTTACTGTCTATGTCAACGACAACAAAGATGTTAAATAGTACTGGTCCCAATACTGATCCCTGAGGAACACCACTTATTACTGGTCTCCACTTGGACATCAGGCTGTTGACTGTAACTCTTTGAATGCAACCATCCAGCTAAATCTTTATCCACCAAGTGGTCTATCCATCAAATCAATTTCTCTCCATTTTAGAGTCAAGGATATCATGGGGGACAGTGTCAAATGCTTTGCACAAATACAGGTAGATGATGTCAGTTGCGCTTCCCCTATCCACCAATGCTGTAACCCCACTGTAGAACACCATCAAGTTTTTCAGGCCCAATTTGCCCTTAGTGAAGCCATGTTGGCTGTCCCCAGCCACCTCTCTGTTCTCTGTGTGCATTAACATATTTTCCAGGAGGATCTGTTCCACAATCTTGCCAGGCACAGAGGTGAGACTGACTGGCCTGTAGTTCCCTGGGCCTTGCTTTTTTCCCTTTTTAAACATGGGAGTTATGTTTTCCCCTTTTCCAGTCTGTGGGAACTTCACCAGACTGCCTTGTCTTTTCAAATGACAAGACAATGGCTTAGCAACTTCATCCACCAGTTTCCTCAGGACTTTCTGATGCATCTCATCAGTCCCATGGGTTGGTGCACATTCAGGTTCCTTAGATGGTCTTGAACTTGATCTCCTACAGCGAACTGGGTGGTATGGCTAGAGGATTTGCTGGTGAAGACTGAGGCAAAAATGGCACTCATTAGTTCAACTTTCTCCATGTCCCACGTAACCAGGTCTCCTGTTTCCTTCATCAAAGGAGGAGTTTCTCACAGCCCTTTGATTCTGACTTGTTCTTTTCTAGCTCTGTCACCAAGTGAATGTTCTGATGATTTTTAAAATTAATGGAATTCTTTATAAAGAAATCTTGCCAAGTCCTAACAAAGATCTGTTTTTTTTTTTTAATTCAGTTTTAAATAAGTTTAGAAATGACCTGTAATTATCTATGAATAAGTAGCAAATTAATTAAAACAATTAGGCCTCCACAGTGTTTGCATCTGTCCATCTGAAACCTGTATATGAAAAGACAATTTTAAAGGTTTCTTGCTATTTTGATAGTGATTAATAGGATTTGCTATTTTACCATTGTAGATATGTTTACACCTATGCTTAAAATTCAAAGCTAGTTTTACTGCAGTGCTTTTTGCACAGTAAAAAGTTTAACAAGGTTTTTCATATTTGAACTCCTTCCTATATCCACTAGACTACATGTATTAATGTCTTCTTCACAAAATAATATTCTACCCATTTTATAAATTTCTCCTAGACATAAATATATGACCACTGCAAAATAAATTCTGTATTCCTACCTAAAGTTTTCATTACAGGCACTTTTTTTCTTTGTTCCCATCTTAGAGGAATTTTTCTGGTGGAAGATTATTTGTTTTAGATCATATTATTCATGGGAAACTCAAATGGAGTAACAAATCATTCACAATCAATTTCAAGTAATATTTTTGATGCTGCTTTGGAATTTCATTGCTTTAACAAGACTACTACATCTTATATTCATGCTTCTTTATTTCACAAAACAAATTTGACAACAGACGTCCTGAAAATCCTGGAAGCACTTTTCTTGTTACAAAGTGGAAAAACAACAAAAACAAACAAACAAACAACAACAAAAAAACACCCTTAATGATCCCCAATGTGCACTAAACCTTTGCTGAGTCCCCTAATATAGGTGAAAGGAGCATGGTTCAGAGGTTACAATTCCTTCACATGGAAAATGACTCTGAAAGAGACAAGAAAATAGCCACAGCATATTAGCCACATTAAGTATGCTGTAGAAAGCAGCCATAGTACGTTTTGCAGAATACATCTGCAGAACAGATTTTGTTTGGTTACATTTCATATGTCTTTCTCCTTTCAATTGTCTTTTCCTTATTTGATAGTAACTTACTCACAACTTTACTAACCATGGTTAGTACTCCTGAGAAAACATAATGTTTTATTTACTCATTTATTCATTCATTCATTCATTCATCCATTCATTCTCACTACCCAAAACAGTAGATGTAAACATTTAAAACAAGTTAGCTTGGTCTCCAGCTGCTGCTACCATTTATAAATAATGTTTTCAGACTGCCTAAAAGCCCCACTCATGTACATGGGACCAATGAACTGAAGACTGTCTAAATGCACTCAAAAAGATGGACACAAAACAGAAGCATAGTATAATACACTGTGGTAACTGTTACTGTGAAATACTTCAGGTTGACCTGAAGAAGGAATCAACCTATAATGCTGTCTAGTACCCTTCCTTATAATCTATCTTCCAGTTGGAGAATATTCCTGGATAATATAATCACTTTTTAGGGATTTAGAAAAACTGAACAATTTCCCTAAGCGACAAAGGGCTGAGAAGCAGGAACTTATCTCTTACTCTGTGATTTCAATAATACGGTTATAGACACTGTATTTATAGCAGTGAAAAGTATAAATATATCTATTTTGTGAGTTAGGCAATATTCTAAAAAGAAGATATGTTCTCTTCACTTTTTTTTTTCTTTCACCCATTGTATGAGGCTGCATGCATAACAAAGGATAAGATGTAACTAAAGATTAAGTGTTTGTAATAGAATAAGGCTTTTGGCATTAAGGCTCAAATTGTAAGAGTGTAGGCTATCTATTCTATTTGCACCCATTTTATTTTCTTGTAAATTGGAAATTCTGTAACTTCATGTATCACTCCCCACCTTCTCCAAGTTCCATGTTTTAGAAGTTACTAAGCATAATCATCTCACAGGATGTTTACTGCATTACACTGTTAATATTTTCCCCTATTTCCAGAAAGATTTCAACACTTTTGTTTATGTCTGCTTTGGAAGCATACAAGGTTCTCCATAACATTCCACTTGTTACGCTGTGCAAGAGATTCCAAAGTTCCTCCCACTCCCCGAGCTTCTTAAAATTTGTGTCTTTGTAAAATGCCAAATGACTCATTTTTTTGTAGTGTTGCTCAGCACCTATGAGTAAACAGTGAAGCTGGGAAGAAAGCAAACTTGCTTTCAATTCTGGGTGACCTTATTTTCTGATCATTTTGTGTCATGACAGTAAATGAGGCTGACATCACTTCCACTAAAAGTACTGATAATTCTGATTTTCTGTACAAGTAATTGTGTGTGCGTAGACAGACCAATCTTGGTTCTGGAAATCAAATGCTTGAAAGAAAGCATTGTCTTTTGCATTTTATGAATCATTTGTCTGACTATACTTTTTCATCTTCACTAACAATTTTAAGAAATAGATCCTGCTAGTTCTCTTACTGAAAGAACAGGATGATTGCTTCTTCAGTTGTAGTTGATTTCTCTTGGGGGCATGAAAAAGTGAAATATAAAAGTGTTTTCTGTGCTGCAAAGTAGGTTTTTTTGGCCTCTTTTTTGTTTATTTGTTTTCCCTACTCAGGGAAATGTTATGTTTAGTTTTAGTTTTATATTATCGTTATTCCTGAGTCAATTCTTATTTTCTACTATTGAAAGTTTTCTAGTTTTCTATAATAGTTTTCTATTCTAATTCTAAACTAATTCTAGTTTTCTATAATATAAGTTTATATAATATAACTTTTTCTAGTTTTCTATAATATAAAATACTAGTTTTCTAGTATTTTTCATCTGCAATTGTGAAGCAATGGCAGATTGCTCTTCTGGGTTAGATAATATAATCAGACAGACCAGTATCTTAAGGAATCCTATCATCTCAAAAATTACTTCTATTTTAAAACATTGTGCTTGATATTGTTACAATTTACAAGAAGCAGACTATATTTATATAAAGCAAGCACACTGGAGGATAATCTTATATCTTTCAGTATGTTTACTCTGCACATTTCAGAGCTTTTTATCTAAAGACAGCTTCAGTTTCTTGTGTACATCTGTCAGACATACCCCCCTGCTTTCTTTTATAAATAAAGGAATATTATTTTTGCTGGAAATCATCACTCTAAAATAAAATTAAAAAAAAAAAAAGTGAAGGGAAATTAGCTAGCATACATAATACCTGTAAGTATTTTTTATTCACATATATTTTTAAACTCGCTATACTTGACTGTGCCTTGTTAAGTAAGAGAAAATTTTCAGAATTTTCAGTGAGAATAAGTTGTTCCTTATTTCCTGTGTGCAATAAGAAACCATGTATTTTTTTCAGGCTTTAATTATTTAAAGTTACTCTCCTTCTAAAGCTACATCAGCTTCACAAAAGACAATGTTTCATACATACAGAAAAATGTATTTCATAGAATCATTTCATATAATGGTTTGCGTTGGAAGGAACCTTGAAGACCACCCAGTTCCATGCCCCCATAGACAGGGATTCCACCCACTAGATAAGGTTGCCCAGGGCCCCATTCAACTTGACCTTGAACACCTCCAGGGATGGGGCATCCACAGCTTCTCTAGGCAACCTGTTCCAGTGTCTCACCGCCCTCTGAGTAAAGAATTTCCTCCTAACATCTAATGAAAATGTAATTTCTTTTAACTTAAAACTGTCCCCCCCTTGTCCTATCATTTGCCTGCGCAAAAAGCTGTTCTCCAAAAAGTTGTTCCCCATCTTTCTTATAACCCCCCTTTAAGTACTGAAAAGCTGCAATGAGGTCTCCCCATTAGCCTTCTCTTCTTCAGGCCAAACATCCCCAGTTGTCCCAGTCTTTATTCATAGGAGAGGTTGTTCCAGCCCACTGATCTACTTCATGGCCCTCCTCTGGATGCAGTCTAGCACTTGTGCTGGGAGCCCCAGAACTGGCTGCAGCACTGTGGCATCACAAGGGCAGAGTGGAAGGGGATAATCACCTCCCTCGACTTGCTGGCCGCTCCTCTCCTCTGTTAATGCAGCCCAGGATGCAGTTGGCCTTCTGGACTGCAAACATGCGCTGCTGGCTCATGTCGAGCTTTTCCTCCACCAGAACCTCCAAGTCCTTCTCTGCAGGGCTGCTCTCAATGAGTTCTTCACTCAGCTCAGTCTGTACTCATGTCTGGGATTGATGTGACCCAGCTGCAGCACCTTGCACCTGGACTTGTTAAACCTCATTAGGTTCACATGGCCCCACTTATCTAGCTTGTCCAGATCCCTGTGGATGGCATTGCTTCCTTCTGTTGTGTCAACTGCATCACTTACCTTGGTGTCATCTACAAACTTGCTGAGGGTGTATTCAATCCCCCTGTTTATGTCATTGATAAAGGTATTAAACAGCACTGGTGTATTGGGTTTACGTGGCAAGGTTCTGGTAGTGGGGGGCTGCACATGTGGCCTCTGTGACAAGAGTCCAGAAGATGCCCCATGTTAGATAAGGCATGGTTTCAGGCAGCTCCAAAAGGGACCTGTGGCTGGCCAGAACTGAGCCAGTGAGCAACACTGGTTGGGCCTCTGGGAGAGCAGATTGAAGAAAGAGAAATAAAAACTGCTGTGCAACAGGAGTTGTGAGAGAGAGGAGTGAGAAATCAGCCTTGCAGACACCAAGATCAGTGCAAAAAGAGGGCAGGAGGTGCTCCAGGTGCTTGAACAGAAGTTCCCCTGTGGCCTGTTGAGAAGCCCCTGGTGGAGCAGGCTGTCCCCCTGCAGCCCATGGGTCCCACACGGAGCAGATCTCCACGCTGCAGCCCGTGGAGGAGCCCCCGGTGGAGCAGGTGGATGTGGCCTGGAGGAGGCTGCGGCCCATGGAGAGCCCCCGCAGGAGCAGGCCCCGGGCCGGAGCTGCAGCCCGTGGAGAGGAGCCCACGCAGGAGCAGGGGGTCTGGGGGGAGCTGCCGCCTGTGGGGGACCTGTGCTGGAGCAGTTTGCTCCTGACAGATGGACCCCGTGGTATAGAGCCATGTTGGAGCAGTTCTTGAAGAGCTGCTGCCCGTGGGGAGCTCCCGCAGGCTCAGTTCGGGAAGGACGGCATCCCATGGGAGGGACACCACGTGGAGAAGAGGAAGAGAGTGACTGCATAGGAGTGGCAGAGATGAAGCATTAGAGACTGACCACAGTCCCCACTCCCCCGTTCCCCTGTTCTCCTTGGGGGGGAGGAGGTGGAAGAGCGTGGCTGGGGGGAAGGTGGTTTTAGTATGTTTTTGTTGTTTCTCACTTCTTTAGCTTGTTAGTAAGAAGTAATAAATTTTATTCATCTCCTTATACTGAGTCTGTTTTGCTCATGATGATAATTGTTGAGTCATCTCCTCAATCTTTGAGGCCTTTTCATTATATTTCCTTCCGCTTTCCCTTTGAGGAGGGGGAGTGAGAGAGCAGCTATAGTGGAGCTCAGCTGCCCAGCTGAGTAAAACCACCACAAATGGTTCCAAGATGGATCCCTGAGGGACACCACTCGTCAGTGATCTCCATCTGGACATAGAGCTGTTGACCACAGCTTTCTGTCTGTGGCCTTTGAGCCAATTCCTTATCCACCCCAACTAGTCCACCCTTCAAATCAATCTCTCTCTGATTTAGAGATCAGGATGTTCTGTGGGAACATTTCAAAGGCCTTGCAGAAATCCAGGTAGATGATATCGGTCAGTCTTCCCTTATCGATTGATGCAGTCACTCCATCACAGAATTCCACCAAATTGGTCAGGCACGATTTGCCCTTGGTGAAGCTGTGCTGTCTCACATCACCTCTTTGTCTTGCATGTGCCTTGACATTGATTCCAGGTGTTGTTGTTTCATGATCTTCCCAGGCAGAGAGGTGAGGATCACAGGTCTGTAGTTCCCTGGGTCTTCCATTCTACCTGTTTTAAAAAATGGGAGTGATGTTTCCCTTTTCCTAGTCAAGTGGGAAAACTTCACCTTACTGCCATGAGTTTTCGAATATGGTGGAGAGAAGCTTGGCAACTACATCTGTTGTTGAGTACCTCAGCCTTTTCCATGGCTGTCATTATCAGTTCTCCCTTCTCCTTTATCAGATGGGGTACACTCTCCTTGGCCTTTCTTTTTTTTGACCACTGTACCTGTACAATCCCTTCTTGTTATTCTTTGCATCGCTTGCCAAGTTCAGTTCCATCTGTGCCTTGGCTTTCCTGATCCCATTCCTACACATCCAGACAGCATCCCTGTACTTTTCCCAAGCCACATGTCCCTGCTTTGGCTGCCTGTGCATTTCCTTCTTATGCCTCAGTTTGACAAGCAGGTCCTTGCTCAGTCATCCCGGTTTCCTGCCTTGCATTCTTGTTTTCTTACATGTGGGGATGGAGAGTTCTTGAGCTCTAAACAACAGTGCCCTTGAAAGTTGCCAGCTCTTTTCAGCTTCTTTGTTTCTAAGGGCAGTTTCCCATGGGTTCTCATCCACTAGGTCTTTAAACAACTGGAAGTTTGCTCTCTGAAAGTTCACTGTCCTGACTTTGCTCTTTGCCAGTACACTGTTCCTCAAGATCACAAACTCAAACGGGGTGTGGCCACTGCAAGCCAGACTGCCTCCTGTCTTTACCTCTTTAATTCATCTGCATTGGTGAGCACCAGGTCCAGTAATGCTTCTCCTTTGGTTGATTTGTCTAATACCTGGACTAGAGGTATTTGTGTGTATGTATATTATCTAGCTGTTTATAATGACACATATTTCCCTAATAGAAATCTTGATATTGAATTCCTATATTAATTTTATGTTATGGATTTTAATACTTAATGTACAAGTTTGTATTTCCTTAATCTAGGGTTAATTGAAATCAGGATACTTATAAGATTCCCTATTGCTAAAAACTTTATTACTCCTAGACATTAAGACTCATAGACAGTGCATCTCAATAGAAATATTTTAATAAGCTAAAATTCCTACATGGTGTTGTGATAATCACAAATGAAGAAGCTTCCTTCCTTTTCTCCTTTCCAATAAAAATGTTCCCAGTCCTCAATTTTCGTAGTCCTTACTTTTAGAATGCAAACCAATTTATTTCTTCTGTATAGGGAAATTGGCTTCTTGCACAAATTCTGCATTCTTTAACTTCACGTAGCTTTCTAGTGGTCTTCTAATATGTTAGCAATATTGCAATTGAATTACCCAGAATTCAGCATGTCTGAGGGAGTCTTTCTTCTGTAAGTCAGAAGGAACAATCAAAGTATGATCACATGAAAATGAGGGAAAGTGTCTTAGAAAAGAGGGAAGTCCTCCCACAGAGGCCTCTAAATGGAAGGCAGAACACAGTATGTCACAAACTGAAGGAAAGAGATCAAGAGCTTATTTGACTGAAAAAACAGAAGGAATATAGTTAAGACCTGCTGTGAATTGGAAAACAGTCTTGTTGGTGTTAGCCC
The DNA here is from genome assembly GCF_964211835.1 of Anser anser. Taxonomy (NCBI): domain Eukaryota; kingdom Metazoa; phylum Chordata; class Aves; order Anseriformes; family Anatidae; genus Anser; species Anser anser. The sequence goes on from NC_139721.1 coordinate 57,916,365, forward strand.
CTGCCCCACCATTAATTAATTAAATTAATTTTTTTTCTGCAGATCTACAGAAAAACAGTGGATGGAATTATTTAATTCAAATTAGACAAGATTTGAGTGCACTGTTAAAATCAGAACATGACTGGCCTATGATTATGTGAGAGGTTTGTTTAAAATTATTTTCTGATTTTGTATAAGAATTGAAGACACTGCAGTTAGGAGCATAATATGAAACATTTGAAACCCATGCACTTCATCAGGAGTGGTACTTTAGAATCAAACTGGGAAATATACACTGAAAATAAAGTGAAATAAAAACCTCTGTTGTGTTTTTGTCTGGACATATGTCATTACTAATTAAAGTTTTGGTTTTATATACACTCTATAATGGAAGTGGAGTTTGGACGTATCTAACATTTAAAGAAGGTTGCTGGATTTCAATTTCCACTTTCAAGGAAATGTACATTTAGTTCATAATTCATGCACAATCAGTGCATCACACTGAGGAAGCTGTGGGAACTGACATTTCATTATTTAAATTAATTGCTTTAAATGAATTTAAAAGAATTTTTCATAAAAAGTAGAGTATACTCAGTCTTAAACTTCATACAATGTGGTTCCTCAAATGTCAGACAATTGTAAAATTGCAAAATATTATTGTCTGTATCTACCTTTGCTTACCTTAGACAGACATTAAATATATATAATATGTTTTCTCTAAGAAACCATGACTCATGAGATTATGAAGTAACCAGTACAAGCCAAGAAATTTATTTTTTTCTGAAATGAAATTTCCATTGACACCTAAGTGCTTTATAAATATTAGTGGTTGCAGCCCACAACTGAAAGGAAATAAAACAAGGACAAAAACAAGGTCACTCATGTATGCAAAACTGTGGCATGCTGAGAGCTATTTTATTCTTCAGCCATAAGTAAAGTTCATCCATAACTGATCAAGTAGCTTCAATACAAACACAATTCAAAAAATAAATAAATTAAATGTAAGATTTTAACTTGTTCTTCCTAACGTTATAGAAAATTTGTTTTGTTTGTTTGTTTAAGTACATTATTTGCTATACTTCATTTTTTGTTCAGTTTGGTGGGTTTTGTTTGTAGAGTTTTTAGTTTCTTGGCTCTAAGTATGTATAGCAGAAGGGCAGACTTAAAGAAAAAGAGTCATTAATCAGACACAATATCCAACAATACTTGTGGTTCGACTTCCCTTCTTCATGAGGGCATGTAAGCATCTCTCTGGTTCTCTGGTTATGTGTGACTTTTTTCATAAAGGTTTCCCAGACCTTTATATATTATTTATATTTTTATATAATATATATATATAAATATTACATATTAACCTACGGTTAAGCTTGGATTCCCAATTTCCCATATTTTGGGAAACTGGGAATTGGGGGGTTTGGGAGTTGTATGTAGTTTAATACAAACTTTATTAAACTAAAAACTGTGTCTCTTCTAGTGATTTATTGTTTATAATATTTATTGTGTGTTGTAGATTTTTGTAGCTTTTGATATTAAAATTTGGAATCCCATATTCTATTTGCTTCATACTTTTTTCTTTTTTTTTTTTTTAAACTAAAACTGGGAAATGCTAAAAAAAAAAAAGCAAAAAAACAGATACTCAAATTGGTATTCTTTGCTAAAAAAATCACAAAAAAAAATCCTGTCAGGTTTCTTCTGAACCTTCCCTTTTGTTTAGAGCATGTCGTATACAAGCTTGACTCTGCAAAGATTCTTAGGATTTGCACAGAGAAGATTAAAGCGACAGTTTATTCGTGTATCTTGCAGAAGCAAATTATATCATCTGGGTAAATGTTGTTAATAATTTCAAACATATGCCCTAAGAGAAGAGACTTCACAGTTATTTCTGGATTGTAAAAGGTGTGAGGAATATTTTTGCCTCATACTAATTTTTTCCCCTTGTTTTCTCATGAAATTCTCACTAAGCAAATGTGGTTTTTTTGTTTGTTTGTTTGTTTTTAACAAAATTTGTCTCATGCCTAGAAAGCTTCGTAATGTGATATTTTTAAATCATGCATTTCAGAATGGTGAAGTCACTAGATAACTCTTTGAAAAGTGTAATGTATTCAGTGTCCAGCATCTACATTGGAAAATCACCATCCTTTTTAATTCCTGAAGCAAGATATCACATCTACAGATATACAAAGAAAAAGGATACTTACACATCTGATAGATGTATATGAGGTAACACTGAAATATACAAGGATTGGTAGCAGAAAGTGGACAATGGTACAAGTACTTAAATATATTTAGAGGCGATTATCATATTTTTTTCATTTGAAAGTGTTAAAGCAAGTCTTCATACTAGATATGTCATGCCTTCGTTTCATATTCCTGTTCTTTCAACATCCTTTATGTAATCTTCATGGTAAGAAGCAATCTCTGCTTGGTGCTCAGTTGATTGATAAATTAGGCTGTTATTGGCAATCTGAGAAACAACGTTTTGCCAGCTCAGATTTCTGATCATGTACAAACAGGATTCAGCTTGATGTGGTATAAGTACTTTATGGATTTTGAGCATCTATCTGTAAAAAATGTTTTAAAATTGATGTCTTCTGATTTTCCTGAAAAAGGAACAATAAAGGTGAAAATATTCTTATTTCTCTTTCCTGTGCTGTACTGTTTCCACTTTGACTTAAGAAATTTACAGGAAAAATAATAAAATAATTTATAAAATTGAAAATCGTAAATTAATTAATTAATTTATCTGACATTAGGCAAGGGAGGGTAACATGTTCCAGACTAATGGATACACTTTTTTTGTTCATGTAAGTAAAAGTATGTAGAAAAGCTAGACCTTCAGTTGCTAATTATATGTAACTTACCTCCTTACCTCCCCTGCGTTAGGAGGTATTTGTTTGGAAAATGAGTTATACACAAGTAGTATTTTGTGTAATTCAGAATTTTGAGTTATATTAATGCTAGTTCAAGCCTGGTCTAAGAAGCCTGCTTACAGTCCACCCTTTACACATAGAGAAGCAAACTCATATTTCTGGGCAACAGTCTGAAAGAAAGTAGTATTGCCTTTCTTAGTTACAGACAGCTTACTCAGGATTTTTTTAGAATAAGCATTCTCCAGTTCATGATGGTAACATGTAAATGTAATGAAATTCCTTTTTAATAGTTCCTCCTTTTCCAAGCACTGAAAAGTTGTCATGGAATGAACAGTCATTTTCTTATTTTATTTATGCTTAATTATGTTTATTAAAAATTACAGTTTACGGATGTAACTATACCAGAATGCATTCTCTGGGGCCTTTTCATTGTTTTAAATTTAGTTATAAACACCCAAGGAATCTTCACTCAGCCCTGGTGGAATATGAAAGGTGCAATAGAGGTTGGGTTGGTCTGTGGAGTAGCTCAGAAGTAGTATAATTCCTGGACACTTTATAGAAGAAATATGAACCCTGAAGATGTGGGTTGATCATATACTTTGTCAAAGCTCTCCACCAATTTTCAGAGGGAAAAAAAAAATTAAAATCAACAAATGCAGAGCAAGGTGACCCTTGTATGAACCTTATACTTCTTATCTCCAACTATTTCAATAGTTTTCTGAAGTTTGAGGTTTCCAGCTGGTTAAAAGCAACATCACCTATAATTTTCTCCTCACAGAAAACAAAAAGGAAATGTCATACAAAAAATATTTTCTGCAGATGAACTTCAGAAAATGTGAACTTAAGATTGCAAATACATCTCCAGCTCTTTCATATTTATGTGGTTTTTACTCCTGACACATTTAGCATAGGAGGCAGTGGAATGGTCAAAATATTTTTGGTGATCAGAAGAGCTTTTTCATTGATTTTCCTGAAAAAAATCACTTGTTCCTGCTAGAAAATGGTCTTGCATCTAATAAACATTTCTGTTTGTTTGAATAACTCAACTATTTAAACACAGAGAATGATCACAGCCAGCAGCCTCCCAGAAGTCAAAGAATTTTTTCCTAGGTCTTTGATGCACCCATACAGCATCTTGTAATATGGTGGGTTTTTTTGTTTGTTTTTATTTTTGTTTTCTTTTCTTTTCTTTTTTTTTAACAGAAGCCAGAACGTAAGTACAAATTGAGATTTCAGTCCTTTCTAAGATAAAATCTTAGGCGACAAGAATATTTGAAAATAAGATGCTTTATTTCCTAAGAATGCTGCAGTAGACAAAAAACAAACAAACAAACAAAAAAACTATAAGATACAAGCAAACATCGAAATACAGAGGTATGCCCTGACTTCCACAATTCTTCAGAATGCAAATACCTTGAAAGATTAAATTTCTCCTTTTTTCACTTCTCCAGCCTTGTCTTTTTCTTGTTTTTCAAACTACAGCAGCAGAACATATCTAAATGGTCTTAGTGCTTTAAAATAATTCTTAAGGTGATAAACAGAATTAATTCTGTTTAGTATTTAGCCTAAAGTAAACAAAATCCATGGTTTGTGGATGCCTTAACTGTAGTGCTACTTGTTCAGGTTTGAAGGGAAATTTACCTGTTATTCAACTATTTGATAGCATTTGGGGAAAAACGTCAAAAAAAAAAAAAAAAGGGGACTCTTAGACTCTCTTCTTCAGGTAGAAGGAATGTAGAACATAGTGTCCTCATAACTGCCCATTATTTGCACCAAAGCTGTGACAGGACATATGTAGGTCATTATATTATGGAAACAGAAACGAAGAACCCAACATTGTCAGGGCTATGCGTTATGTAAAGATACAACCTGTCGACGATGAAACTATATACTTCACTCATAAGAGAGAAGCAACAATATCAATATATAACATAATGATCTAACAAAGCTTAATCATAAATAAGGCAGCAACTTAACAGGATTTGAGACGGTAACGTACACTTGATTTTTTATTGAGTAGAGAATAGGGTAAGTCAAATGTGTCAGGGAGACCTTCCCATGGTCATGAGGTTCAGAGTAGACCCCCATTGCTTTCTAAAGCCCTTGAACCAAAGAGGTAAGGAGCCTAGGTGTGGCTGAATCCACTCGTAGTCCCATGCTTGGTCAATTGTTTATCAATTGTTTATGTCTAAGGATTATAAATGCACGGTCATTCTAAGATATAATCTTAGTCAAGCTTACAGATTTTAGCAAGCGATAAATCACTTGCTGAGGTTCTGTTGTGGAAATGAATCTCTCACAAGGAGTAAGGAATCTCTGCAGAAAGCGTGACCTTGAAAGGCATCTTGACTCAAGGAGAGGTCCTGTCATGCAGACAGCTGCCCTACAGAAGGGCTCAAAGGGCTCTTCGCCTGCTCATTGTTTATGGGGTAAGATGATGGACTAATAGTTTTTTGTTTGTTTGTTTGTTTATTTTTGGTGCAGGCTCCATTGTCCCTGAGGAAGGTATCTGTCAGTTTCTCCGGTGTCCAGCCTAAGCTCATATTGTGGTTGCTATCTGCATGAGCAAAGCTTCAGGTGCAACCAGTGCACCGGTCACTATCTGCCCAAACCCCAGGCCTTGTGTTCATCAGCCAGTGTTTGAGCAAGGCAAAGGCCAGACTGAAGGTCAAAGCTTGGGGGGGGGGGGGGGTGAAGAAAGCACACTGTCACAATACCTTCTCAGGGTAGTAGACAGAATGATTCCTCTGCACTGTTTTATGAGGAAATCATTGTTATCCCTTAATCATGTGGCCTTATTTGTCCCTTAGTCTTATAGTTTATCCATTCTAGAACAAAATTAATGTCTCATAAAACAGTGTAGTGATATTCTAACTGCTTAATTAGAATTCAGTATGAAATACTCTAGACTGTTATTAAAAAGTGATTGTTTTGTTTAATTGCTGATTATAAAACAATATTAAATACATGCATTGATAAAACTATTATAGGTAAAACATTGTAAAGATATGTGCAGCTAATATACATTTTGTAATTATTAAGCATATGTATGCACTTCCTTAATTTTATAAATCTTGCTAAGTGTTTGGTATTCTGTCTTTGACTATATCATAGGTTGTTGCAGCTCCATTTAGATAACTTGTTTATGTAAATGCTTGCGGTAATCTTACTCTCTGGGCCCTCCTTGGAAGATACCGTGCTGCAGTTTTTTAAGATTGTCATCTTACATATTGTAAAGACTTCTCTGATTGAGGTTGTTTGTCTCTCACAATGTGAAGATTGAAACTCAATTGTTTGAAAAATCTCTGTATATATAAATGTTTACTTGCATTTAACTGAGAATACTCCAACAGCAAACTTAATGACTAGAGATCTTAACCTTCCTAATATTTCTCAGTCTTAGTTAGAAACTAGATTAGATATATATACATATATATATTTATTAATTCAGAAAATACAGAAATGGAGAGAAGACTGAAGCATAAAATTATCCTGGGAGTGAATTTATTTATTTATTTCCACACAAAGATTCAGTCTGCTTCCTATTCTCTCTTTATTGCTCTGTTCCTCTCTGATAAATGCTATACTTTAAAAAATGTTCTGTAATATATTCCCCTCCTACATGTAAATTATAAGTTTTAGGATACCTACCTAAAACAACTGTTAATCAGAAAGTTTGCTATAGTTGATTGCCTTTCAGTAAACTGTGAGATTCTTCTTTTAGATTAAATTTGTTTATAAAATGTTGTATCAGTAATTTCATACAATTTTAGCTTGAATCTCAAATTCATGAAATATATTGTTTAATGCAGATGTGGCAGCTGTTTTCTTGGAAAACGTGATAGGAATTGAACTAATGAGTTCCAGAACTAAAAGCATAAACTATTACATTTATAACAAAATAGTCAACAGACTATTACAAGGGGCTATAAGAAGTTTTACCCTCTGAAGAACACTCACAATTTACTCTCACCAAGGATTTACCGATTTCTAAAATTTGCCCAAATCAAGCTCAAAAAATTGGAAAATATATCTGCAACAATTGTAATAGGAACTCAGATGCCTAAGGTATATACAGGAACTTATATGTAGACACCTAAATTTATTAGTTTAAATTTGATGTTGAATTTGGCCTTGATTTTTGAACTGTGATTTCTTCAGAGAAGAAGAGTGTTACGGGTTTTATAGAGTATTCAGAGGCCCCTGTATGGCTCTCTGAAGCCATGAGGCTTCAGGGCCCTCCCCCAGAGAAGGGATCACTTTTACTCAAACTGATGTTTCCAGAGTTTCTTCCTCTGTAAGTGCTTTCAGAGACAGCTCAATGAAATTCTGCTGTCAGGAAGTAATCTACTGCAAACAGTTTAGTCAGGAATAATCTACTGCAAACAGATCTACTGCAACTGAGACTAGATAAATTCATCACTTTTACAAGGAAGGTGAGAAGGCAATTTCAGAGAAAAGAAAAATAATCTGGTCTAGAAACCAAAACAAGGTCCTAAGAAGACAGAAAAAATGTGACAAGACTGTTTATGGAGCTTAAAGATATTTTTTTTCTTTTCAGATTTTGATACAGGGTGCTAGCCACCTGTTCTGATGGATGCTTATAGAGAATCTTGTTAGAGACAGAGGTCAAGGACGTGGACATCATAGCATTTGTGTTTGTTTGTGAGTTTTTTGTTGTTCTTTTTATTCATTTGATTATTTATGTTTGTTTGTTTCTTTGTTTATTATCCCCCAAATTACCTGAAATCTTTGATCTAGTGAAAGATTAGGGAAACAGTCTTATATCCTTATGGAAACAAAGCTTATGATATCATGCTGTAAAGTTCCTCTCCTTAGTTAAGAAAAGACTGTCTCTAACCCCCTTCACTATTTTCAAAAAGTACCACTGTCTTTACAAAGAGTCCCATTTTCTAAAAGTGATAAAATATGTTTGTGGCAGACTGTGAATGACTAAGTCATGTTTCTGAAGTATTCATTAACAGAGTTCCTTCTCTTTGCCATCCATGCAGTGAAGTACCACCACTTTCTTCAATTCAAGGACATGCACCATTTGGGGAAGATTATTTTACTTTTTTATTTTTTTTTTTCACTGAACCAGCACACACTTTTACCATTTTAAGAACCTGCTTTTCTGTGAAAATAAGACCTACTACTGACAGTGCATAGTCAGCATGAGCTGCCTGTCCCCTCACCTTCTCACACCTTAATAAGATTTGAACTCACTGGTTAAGTGAAGACTAATTTGAGAGAGAAGTATATCTCGATACTCTGTTCCTAATTGTGTATCAGCTAGGAATAGCATACCTGCTTATCTGCTGAAATGTCCCTTGAACATCTACCCCAGCACCTCTATTTTCTTTCTCTGTGATTAAGGAGATAGTGCAGAAGCTTCTCTGATTTTTTCTGTATTTTTGCTAATCTTACTTTCCTTGTTTGTTAAATTACCTCATAGTGTTGTTTAAGAATTAGAAAGAAATCTGTCTACGAAAGATGTAAGTACAAGGACACCATATAAACAATAAGGACCTTAGTACCATTTTCAAATCAATAAACATGAACATGACAAATTTAATAAATAGTTTGTGAAGCAAAGCTGTTAACATTTTACTACTAGTGAGTGGTAATAAATAAAAAGGAACTGCAGCTCAACTCTCAGAGCTGAGGTAGAGCTGGCAGGATACAAACAGTTTAAATAGATTTTTTGTCTGTACTTTGAGAATGTTTGATATGAAAATTGCTGGGAAAGGCAGTAAAATAGGATCCCTTTAAGCCATTTGTGAATCCTAAAAAACAGCAGTGGGATATATGTCCTATAGGCAATACCATTTGTAAATGACTTCTGTGAGAACTATTCATAAATAAGATGAGTAGAGTTCAGAATAAAAATGAAAGAACTGACATTTTTTCTAACTGAACTTGCCAGTTGGAGAGAAGGATCCCCTAGTGGGCCATTTCTAATAATGAGAATAACGGAGGTAACCATTAATGAGGATAAATGTATCGGGAGCTTTTCGGAGGTTTTAAGTACCAATAGATAATCTGCAGTCTTCCTTAACTGCAGGGAAAAAGGGATTCAGATCGATGGGGAAAAAAAGACTTGAAAATGTGGCACTCTGTTCCTTGATTTAAGTTCTTAGATGACCATGGTAGAAAAAGGAAAAACAGCACAATAGATAATAAAAAATACAACTTCAAGAGGGCAGGCATTTATCCTTTACAATAATCAGAAAGTATGGGCAAGAAATTTTCAAAAATAAAATTAAATATAGAGCTATTGAAAAACCAAATAAGGTCTTAAAGTTTACAGTAGCGAGCCTATTTCTTTCACAGTAACATTTGGAAGCTACTCTTTGCTTAAATCTGATAAATGATTCTTTGTACATTACAAAATTTTAGTGTCCACCCAAAGGGACAATAGTAGCAGGAGCAATACAATTTTTATACAGTGGCCTAATCTCAGGCACAAGGAATTAAATTCTTGTAAGATAAAGCTTTCAAGAGACTTGACCTTCTTTCTCTTTTGTCACACATTAGGGAAAGTCTGAACTTTGAAGAATTAAGCAAGCATGCAGTAAAAAAAGTTGAGTAATATCATACCCATACAGATTTCAAAAACAGCTTTGAGATTTTTTTCTACTCAAAAAGCAGTAAACAGAAGAAAATGTAGAAAGTTTAAATGAAAGTAACTAATATGACTGCAGGCAGGGAGACCCTAGTTGTCATAAAGAGAAGATATAATTGTTAAAAATCTGGGACACCTTAATTTTCAAAATCTGCTTATCTCCAAAAGTATCTCTCTGTTGACTTCCATTTTGAAAAACTTCACCCCTAAAGTGGGTTTAAAATGTGTAAAATATATATGCATGTACAAATATATATTTATATGCAGACACTTATGTATACCAATACATTAAAAATGTTCACCATATTATAATCATTTAGAACTTACAAGTAACACACATAACTATTAGGTCTTATTCCTAAGCTTCCATTAAAGTTGTCATTTTAATATATACTTACAAGACCCTGAGTGTTCGTCTACCTTGCAAAATATAGTTGGCAAATTTTATTTTATTTTTTTTTTCTGGTACTTCATATTTTTGGTTGCTGATTTTTTTTTATTTTTATTATTTTTAAAATATTCCATTGTAAATTCATTGCAGTCAGTGAAAGGTCAACTTTCCTGTTACCAAAATAAAATTACATTCCAAATGTCATAACGTCATTCTCAATGTTACCAAAACCAGGTAGGTTTTAATAACTCCACTCCCAATGCCCCCCTCCACCCCTCCATTGGACATGTAACAAAGGAGAAAGAAAGAAAGAAAAAATAGTGGGGAAAAAAAAATGAAACTGTCAAAAGAATTAAGAAACAAACAAACAAACAAAGAAACAAAAAACAGAAAATAAAAGAAAAAGAAAAAAAAAGATGAAAAAGAAGGAAAAGAACCCACAAACAACTCAACTTTGGACATTAAATGCTGTGTCGCCTAATTCACTTTTCAGGTCGTGATTTGGTTGCATATGGACATGAACCAGTATTCACTGCGTAAGTATTCTTCTCTCTTTCTTTTCCTGGCCACCCATTCATCATCTGGACCACTCAAACTAAAAATAATCATGGAGATCATTCAATTGAAAGGATCTAAAAATAAAGTAAGACACGTTTAGAAAGTCCTTAATGAATAGTGATAGTATGGACTTTGTTAAAACCTATGGTATACACTAAAGCTATAGGACAATACAGGAGATTTAGTCGACTTCAGTAACTTGGGAAAAATTGTCACCTCAATAAAACATTTGATATACTTATATTGGCGGGAAAGAAACAAAACATATCCAATTGTATCGGGTTTGCACAGCACAGTTTTGGTAGTGGGGGCCGCAGTTGTGGCCTCTCTGAGAAAAATCCAGCAGCTGCCTCATGTTAGATAAGGGCCAGCTCCAGCCAGCTCCAAAGGGGCCTGACACAGCCCAGAGCAGAGCCAATAAACAATGTTGTTTGCACCTCTGTGAAAGCATATTTCAGAAAGGGAAAAAAGAAGAAAAAAAAAAAACACCTGCTGTGCAGCAGGAGTTGTGAGAGAGAGGAGTGAGAAACAGCCCTGCAGACACCAAGGTCAGTGCAAAAAGAGGGCAGGAGGTGCTCCAGGCACGCTGCAGCAGCTCCCCTGCGGCCTATGGAGAGGCCCCTGGTGGAGCAGGCTGTCCCCCTGCAGCCCATAGGTCCCACATGGAGCAGATCTCCCTGCTACAGCCCGTGGAGGAGCCCCTGGTGGAGCAGGCGGATGTGGGCTGGAGGAGGCTGCAGCCCATGGAGAGCCCCCACAGGGGCGTCTGGGGGGAGCTGCTGACCATGGGGGACCCGTGCTGGAGCAGTTTGCTCCTGGGGGATGGACCCCGTGGTGTGGAGCCATGTGGGAGCAGTTCTTGAAGAGCTGCTGCCTGTGGGAAGCCCAGACAGGACCAGTTCAGGAAGGACGGCATCCCGTGGGAGGGACCCCATGTAGAGCAGGGGCAGAAAGTGACTGCGAAGCAGCAGCGGAGACGAATGTTAGGGACTGACCACAGCCCCCATTCACTGTTCCACTGCACCGCCCAGGGGGAGGTGGAAATGATTGGGGGGGGAGGGGGGGGGAGCGAGGAGGGGGAAAGGTGTTTTTAGTTTGTTTTGTTGTTTCTCACCGCTCTAGCTTGTTAGTAACAGGTAATAAATGTTATTGATCTCATATGCAGAGTCTGTTTAGCCTGTGATGATAATTTTTGAGTGATCTCCCTGTCCTTATCTCAACCCTTGAGGCCTTTTCATCGTATTTTCTCCCCCATTTTCTTTGAGGAGGGGGAGTGAGAGAGTGGTTGTGGTGGAGCTCAGCTGCCCAGCTGAGTAAAACCACCACACCAAGTGACTGTAGTATGAGATTCAACCATCCAGTAGCAGCCTGCGATGGCAGAGCTTGCTGCTCATTTGTCAGCCCAACATCATATATATGCTGGCACTGTAAGTAATGCCACTTAGGAATTGAATTAGTGGTTTCTCCACTTTGCAGACACAGGAGACCAGAAATAGTGATGACCTTGGGCCACTAGTCCTCACAGGTGGTTCCAGCCAAAGTTACCTCCCCTGTGGGCTCTATGGTTTCCAGCCAGTGTCAGACCAGACATCTGACCACAAAGAGTCTTGAGGGTGCAAAAGTATAGATGTGGGACCCTCTTGGAAATCTACTGCAGGAACACTGTTCTCCAGCTATACATGTCTTCTCACACTCCTGGCCAAGGTACATCACCTGGAAACCAGGAGGAGACAATCATAGCAGTCAGAAAAAACTCCAGGGCATGACAAAGTCAGAAGGGATGGTACAATTGCCAGGAGGTATTACCGCTGCAATATTTCTGTGGAGCACAGTAGGTACCAGACATGCTGAAACATTGTTAGTAGGGTGTATGACATTATAGCTGTAAATGCAGCATTAGTGTAATATAGCCACCATTACAATTATTTCATCTGAGGAAGGAAGCTACAGAGAAGTGTATTAAGGAGCTCTTGCCAGAAAGTGCTTGAATTGGCTGTTATACTGTACCAATGCACCTTGTGCATACAATGATATAATGCAGGTGACTGCTAAATTAGATTCAGATCCTACGCTGTTCATTCGAAACCATATCATTTTTAGTCTGTGGCATCACTTGGAAACTGTTATCAAAGGTCACACATTTTAGAAACCAGAAAGCCTGTGTTAACATTTTTTTTCACCAAAAATCCAACCAATTTTTTATTTTTTCATTGTGTAAGAAACTGCTAGCAGCTTTTCTTCAGCCGTGTTATCTGTTTCCATATTTACAGCCCCCTATGGTCCGCTGAACAAGGGAAGGCACTGCAGCAAATCTCAGCTGTAAACATGTCTTTTTTTCAGAGCTGCTAAAGAGACAATTTGGTTCCTGGCAGAATCTTATCTGTCTTTTCCTGCTCTCCTCCTCCTTCTTCATGTAAATGTTATGAAAAATTAGTATAAATAAAAAAACAAAATCTTCTCTTATCCCTTATTATATTGTTAGCAGTGACAAACAGCTATTTTCTTAGTGTTCAACATGCTTACTTTTAGCACCATGCCTAGAAGATTTTCTGAAATGGCATGGCTTCCGTAACTCTCATGAAAACATTGGACTTTTATACCATGTTATACCTGTACTAACTTATTTTCTGATTGTTTATTAAATTAGGATTTCTTTCATTATATTTATAGAAGTTCTACATCAATAATACTAACACAGCTATCGGTAAGGTATTATACCTTACTTTGCATGTAGCGTATTAAAATGTCTATATCAAAACAGTGCTAGTGCCACTTCAGCTCAGTGGAAACTGAATGAAGCCACACACTGTGAGAGTCCTTGACTTTCAGTAACTCCTATCTTATCCACCACACAGCGTATCTTCTCCCAATGTGTGCTGACTTCATTGGCAAAAGCAACCAAGCATCCATCCTCAGAAACTAAACAGTGAGAGTCCTTAAACAGCAGGAAATTTTCAGGTGGTGAAAATTTCTGGAAAAATTAAAAAATAGTGTCTATTGTTGAGTAGTGTAACCAAGCATGTGAGACTGGAAGACAGAGAACGGATAACTGTCATGCATCTCCTTTTTTGACTTCTTGTGTGTCTCCAGGTCAAAACCTGGAGAATGACTTGCATTGACAAGTGAGTAATGACACTCTAAAGAAATCCTGGTGGCAAGGCAGAAAACAAGACATACACAGGAAGCTTTGAACGTTCTTTCGGAGGTCCTGGTCTTTTTCTTATACACTACCAGAGCTTCAGATCAAACTAAAGTGCTGATCCCGCTCTGAGCCTCAAATGTCACTTACAATTCATATGGAAATTATTTAACTGTGAAACAAACAGACAAACAAAAAATTTGAAAAGTGAATAACCTCTCTTTATCTCTCTTTGTCTCTCTTTTCCATGACTAACTGTCTTCTGAATATCCAGCAGAAGACTAATTATTTAAGTTAACTGCAAATGGTGGGTAATGTTGAATTCAGCATGGTCTTTTCATCCCATGTTGAGCTCACAGTCATCTGTTTTATCTCTGCATCTTTACAAGAAGCAAACTCAAAGATTTTTCACTGTTTTATGTAGACAATATGTTGATTATGTTAAGGATAGTGTTTTAAAGTCATCTTCAAAAGAACAAACTTTAATACATAAAATCTCAGAGTAGATATTTACCAGGCTCTAGACAAAGCTCTTCTCTTACCTAGAATGTGTGAAAGCGATCCTGAAAAAGAAAATTGGCCAAGGCTCACCTCTGTTTTGTGTTTGCCTATTATTCAATAAATGAATTAAAAGTATAAACATTTAAATTAGTATTTTCCTATATGTACAGGAAATTGTATTTAAAACAGTTCCATAATTAAAATAAACTACCTGTCTCTATCATAATTATTCACATTTTCAGCCAGTTTCAGCTGAAGAAGTGTATTCAAAAGACCTCAGTTCTTTTGCCACAGTAGTTTTGCCAAGTTTTAGAACTAGCAAAGAAAAAAGATTGAATAAATCTGTAAAATTAATGTATATATAGATATAAACATTTTTATATAGCTTGAATCTAAGGAAAAAAAAGGGGGGGGGGTTACATTGTATTATTATTCTTCTCTCCTGTTTTTAGTATGCAGTATAGAAGGCTACTGGTACGATTTGTATTTATTCTAGGCATGTAATCCTGTTTGAAAGAGTGTATATGAGGTATGCTCAGGTGAAGTAGAGGGCAGTGATTAAATGTCATCAATATTATTGAGTTCAAAAGCAAGGATCTTCATGAGTTTCATCTGGTGTCTAGTCTCACATCTCAGATCCAGAAATATTTTCAGATTTGTACACTATGTTCTGTTTTTATGCTTCCCCCTTGTTTTTCAGGACAAGTTGCTAATTAAGAAGACTCAGTCTCAGAAGGCAGAATATTGACATATAAATGGTTTTATAAAAAATATTTCTTGTAGGAATTTTTAAAAAAGCAAATTACATAACATGTATTTTAATGAAGCCCTTTAAATTGCAAAAGGAATTGCAACTCTTTCCCCTTAATTAAAAGAATTTTAATGGTGCTTGGAGTAGGCTATTACTCAACATCTTGAGAATACTGAGTATGCTAAATTAATCAGTTTGTTTCTACCATGCCGTACTTTTAACCATGGAATAAAAAAAATGTCTATGAGAACTCAACTTTAAAACTTTTCACGATTTTCTTTATGTTGACACTTTATGTTTCTATTCCTTTGTATATACATTCATTCTTATCCTATTTATAATGACTTTAAAGCTCAAGACTTTTACATCTGCATTTAAATTTAATGGAAATAAAATATTTTTCACCAACCTCAAAGAATAGTCTTTCTTTAATTTTTTCTAATATTTCAGTGTTTTGTGTGTTGTTTAATCATTCTGGACCATCTAAGGGCTATTAGGCTCCTTAAAAATCTCTGAATATGGTAACTGAAGTGTTACGAATAATAGTTCTGTAATTTCAATATGTGCTACATTTCCCATTTTAAAAGTTTTATTACAAAGGTCAGTACTGAATGAATAACTCATAGAAACAGAAGTGCACATAACTGCAGCAGCTCAGTCCAATCTAAGACTATAGAAAATCTAAGAGAGACAGCAAGGATAGTTTGAAGGATGGAC
The DNA here is from genome assembly GCF_964211835.1 of Anser anser. Taxonomy (NCBI): domain Eukaryota; kingdom Metazoa; phylum Chordata; class Aves; order Anseriformes; family Anatidae; genus Anser; species Anser anser. The sequence continues at coordinate 57,931,896 of NC_139721.1, forward strand.
AAAAGTTGTTTTAATGCAATCCTACCGTTGCACTTGCTATTTTGATATAATTACTTTTCATCTAACATCACAGTCTATCCTGTGCTATTATGCAAAGTCTTTTATCATCATAAATGCAAATACTAAACTAAATTAGATACTGAAAATAAATGGATACTGCCATAGGAAAACACTGCAAATTCATAGGTTGAGAGAGCACAGATATTCTGAACTTCGGATTTAGAAAAAGTTGACAACTCTGTTTTCCAATTAAAAGCTTCAGGAGACCTGGGACATTTTAGCTGATTTCTGCGTGATCCAAAGATGGAGTAGTGAAGTAAAATATTTGCCTATGTCTGTATATCTGTATAGTTTTCCATTCTTCACAGGCTTTAAACATTTATATATATATATATAATGTGACATATAAGATAGACAATTAATAGTCAGAAATGCCATGAGATTTTTTTTTAATGAGAACAAATAACAAGTGAAGCATGAGGATGCTTCATTGACTTCAATTAAGCAAAACAAAACAAAAGCATGCAAAAGCATGTTCCCCACTGCAACAGGTTTTTTTTGTTTGTTTGTTTTTTCTAAAAACAATCGGAGAAAGAAAGAGAGAGAGAGAGAGGACATGAAATGACAGCAGCATCTTCCTGAAAAGAGAGGTGGACATAAATGGAAATAGACACTATTATGCAAATTAAGACTGTAGTAACATCATAGAATATTAAATTACATTTAATTCTAGGTATATTTAATCTGTGTCCACATGTATATGTATATGTAAATATATAACTAGTCTGTAATTTTCTATTTTGAAACGATGGATTAGACTTTTAAGAAGGCAATCTTTATACAAAATACAAAAAAGAAAAGATTTTTTTTTTTTTAAAGAAGTTTAAAAATAGATTGGAGATAGTAGTATATATATGAAATAAAATCTGAAAGCAATAAACCTGATTGAGCAATATTATATATTGAAAATTGTATGTGATAATAAAATAAAAGATTTAAAATATATGTGACTGGTTAAAAGAAAGATATCAGGGCCAATCCCCAAATATATATTTTTAAAAAACATTGTAGTTGAAAAATCATCAGGAATGCTATATTGTACTTGATGTGTTACCTTGAAGTATTAGCAGGAATCACATAGAAAACAAAACTCAGTAAATGTTTAATTTACAGGAAAATTAGAAGTACTTAGAAACTTTTCAAGGAGTAAAAATCTCCAGAGTATTTACAAATTTATTCTGCTTATATACTAAAGGTCTAGAAAATTTGTCCAGCATATGCCAGAAATTGTTGTATACTTGATGATACAAAGTACTCAGCACATTATTTACCATAAAATGCCTTAAAATAGTGAACACTTCATGCAGAATGCAGACAGTTCACTATACTTTCCCAAACTCTTGTATCAAGACATCATTCTGGTGTGTTATTTGAGTAGTATAACAGTGTAGTTTTAATGGATGATGACAGTCATGACACACTGATTTGATTTATAGTATTCATTAAACTTGGAACTTGAGTCCAATGTCTTTTTTTTTTTTTTTTTTTTTTTTTTTAGCGTAGACCTCTTGGATAACTGATAAATTATAAGCCCCTTATAAGTATGACAACTGTAATGTTAGACAAGAGAAAAAGAAGAAGGACTAATGAGAAAATACAAAAATTAATGAGTTGGCTTAGCATTAAGTTAGGTGTCAAACCCCAATTTTTTCAGTCCTTGGTGTGCTCATGATTTTTTGTTCATCTAATCTAGAATTAAGTGATTAATTCATTGTGGACTTACATAGTCTTTGAGCAATGTCCTGACAATAACCACTCACTCAGAAGTAGAGCACCTGACAGAACTAATAGTTCTATTAGTAACTATTAGTTAATATCTAACTGAAAGCTGTATATTTCATTCTCTTTTATTAACATTGTCTAATTGTGTACCTAGACACTATCATAATTTTGCAAAAAAATAAAAATAAAAAATTATGCAAGTCCTTTGAAAATATAGAACTTGTTAGTTCATGTTATATCTTGAGTATCTTGAGCATGTAGAGGGCATTTGGAGTCTTGGTCTTCAATCTCAAACAAATTCCTCTTTAATATATGTCTACTACTCAGGTCAGAAAGACTGGAATTATTCTAGACCTAATGACTTAGAAATAGTCATAAAAAACATGGCTTTTCAAGAAAAAAAATTAAAGCTCCTTGCTAAAAACTCTTCAAGAAATTATAACACCATGGATTAACAAGAAGGACTGTTATGAATTAATAACTATCCACACACAAGAAACAAAGACTAGACAAAAAAGGTCAGTGTGTACAAATAAGGTTTATGGGTAAAGAGTATTAGCACCAGAATAATCAAAAAGATTTGTACTGAAGTGTAAGGTAGGGTACAGAGATGAATAAGACAGATAATTATAAGTACAATATAGCTTCCACAGGAGAAGTTTTCATTAGCCTGGAAAACAATTGACCATGGAGGATTTTTGAAAGATTTGTACAATCATGCACGTCTGGATAAAGTGGATAAGGAATGACTACCTCATAACACAATAACACAGAAGCTAGGCTACAAGAGATGATTTTATCATTGGTTTTAAATTTTTTTTTTTGGGTGACACAGCTCATAAGCAAATTATAGACCTCACTGCTGAAGGACATTGTGAAGTACAAATAATAAAATAAATAAATAAAAAAAATAAAGATTAAATAACTTCGTATGGAATAAAACCTATCGACATTAAATATAATCATCCAGATGAAATCTGTTACTGATGAAGTTCCAAAACAAACAAATGAGGAAAACTTGAAAAGTGATTTTCTAGAGTTTCTCTCAAGTTCGTAGTTTTTTTGGTTTTGTTTTTGTTTTTTCCCTCTAAGATTCTTATTATGAGCCATTATGGGAGATAAGGTGTGAAAATAAAAGATTTGTCTCTGTATGCCAGTACCTAGTCTTAACCTTGAAAATAGGATGATAAAGATTAGCTGGGGGATAATTATAACCCCCCTTCAAACACTTCTTTCCACCATTTTTGCTCTCTCAGTCTGAATGTTAACAGTATTTACCTAGGAATATTAATAAATTAAAATGTTACACAATTTTTCAGACAAGTAGGCTCAGTAAAAAGTGGAATTCAAATTAGAAAGATGAGTGCCTACCATTCATAGCACACCCTTCAGTCCTTTCCTAGACTCGGGCAATAGTAAAGTCAGATGCCTGTAAAAGTTATCAGAGAAATTTGGATAGGCTGACAATGTCTATGTTTAGGAGCTGTCAGAGCAAAGCAACTCTGCTGGCTTTATTTTCAGACAATGAGAAATTTAGACCTAAAAGTGTTACTCAGATCTATACTCTTCAGTCTGTAAAATTTCCACCAATTTCATAAGAACTCTAAGAAATATATGTTTTCACATGGTGTTGAATCGGCATAGACACATTTATTTCAATAAAGCTACATAATTTCCTATTGGCTAAGAATTAAACCCCTCATGAATGAGTGTCATTGTCTTTTACATAGCAAATAAAATTTCAGTGAATATTTTGAGTCAAGAAGAGCTGCCATTCAGCATGGTACTTTTTCCTATCAGTATAGTAAATTATATCATAGATAGGTTTTCTAAAAATCCTAAACTGAACAGAATAAGTGCAGTAAGGTAATGAACCTGTTTTCATGATTGTGAAAATATAGTATATATATATAGTATATAAAGTATAATAAATGGGAATTTTTTAATTCCTCTCCCATTACAAACACAAGGTGATCTTTTCATGAAGATAGCAGAGATCAATAAGCTTTGTATTACAGCTTTGCAAAATTTGTAGCAAATTACAGGAAATCATATAAAGTTAGATATGAAGACACTATCAGACAGAAAAGAATAATATTGATATTCTTTTCACGGTCCATCTCTAGGCATGATAAAAGGCAATATAAAAGCAAGAATTAGCTGTGGACATATTGAAAAATCATCATTACTGTTTTACATTTTTCATGTGGAGGAAGCACTTTTCTGTGCCCTGCCTTGCAGCCTTTACTCCTTCTATCAGGCATTTATCCTAGAAACCACTAGATACACATTAATTCATGATAATTTTCCCCTCTGGCCTTTTTCTGCTCATTGCTTTTTAAATTTCAGTATCTCTTAGTCCAAGAGTACTTTGATGACACTCAGCAGCAAATGTACAAAGATCATTTGCTTAAGGTTTGTTCAGAAAATAACATCCTCTCTGGACAAACACTGGTAGATCACAGTTACTTGGAGACTGATAGAGGTTAACACACTTGGAATTAGAACGCAAACTGAAAACTATAAAGAATTGAATCAAATACTGCTGTATTATAGAATAATCTTTGATTTTATTGTTTTTTCATTACTATTTTACCTGTTACTGAGGAAATACATTACTTTTATATTAAGAGGAGACAGAGTCAAATGTGGTGGACATAGGAGATCATGTGTTCCAAACTTGCTTTCCGTATAGTACAATTTTGTTCCTGATAATATTATTCTTTAATAAAGCAGAAATGTTTCAACAAGTATGAGGGAGATTCTTTTAAAGACACTGACCATAAAGCTTTTATCAATTATTTCTTCATAACATACAGTTCCTAGACCACTACAATATATTGTTTACTCTTTTATTTTAGATTTACAACATAAGATCTCCCTAAATCCCAGCCTGAGTCTAAACATTATTGGAAAGGAATGGTAAAATAACAGTAACTTTCATCATTAGAACAAACCTAGAGTCAGACCAGAAAAATGGTTGATGAGGCCACAGGCTTTGGAAAGTGATGTATTTATCCAATACTGAAGGCAAAAATAGAAAGCTTTGTGCATATTTAAAAAAGTACAAAAGTGTTAACATGAAAATCATAGCATGATTTTCACGTTTAACATGAAAATCTAAATTAACATGCTAGAATAACATAGGTGATGCAATTAACAGAAAACAGAAGAGCAGAGATGGGTCATTTAGTCATATTTGTTTCCTTCTCTTCTTTAGCAGAAAGGCTGCGTTGCCAAATGGATGGCTGTTCCTAAATATCTGCAATACTCAGTCCCAGCACCGAGTATGACAGCTTTCAATAAAACATTCATTTTGATGCTTTGAGGTCTTCAGAGGTACATAAAGTAGTTCCCAAACTGCACATTACATGCAGTTTTCCATTATATGCTGCACAAAATGTCCTTGACATTCTAGAGTTTGCCATACATATTTTAACATGCATCACTCCAGGGTGTATTTGAAAATACCCTCCACTTGCCTTTAATAATAATGACTTGTCAAGTGGAATCCAGATCTTTGTTAATCTAACATAATATGGACTTGATGGTTTTTATTAACTGTCAAATGGAGCCCAATAGCCGTCAGAAACATTTTTCCCTTCTGTCATGCATTTGTTCCCAGAATGCTTCATTTCTGACCACTAATGTAAAAGGTTAATAAACTGCAGTATTAAATGTAATTAATATTCAATATGCATGGCAACCGAATAATTTTACAGATTTTTTATTTTAGAGATGTTGGGACATTAATGTGGTTATTCTGCAGCCTTACAGAAGCATACCATAATGCATGTGTCAGCTAATTTGAAATCTAAAAAGTCTGTGAAGCATCAGTGCTATATTAGATTGTCCTCACCTTTATTAAAATTCATGTGATTGCTTCAGAATTTTGAAGTTTTTTTTTTTTTCCCCAGTTCTATCTTCTTCCCCCCTACTTTTTTCTCAGCTTGCTATTACAAGCTATGATTGATCTAATATTCTTTTATAATCTGTTTATGTTTTAAATATAAAGTGAACATAGACAATAAACAAATTGCTTTTTAAATATCCGTTTGGGCCACTGTCATTACAAGGCTGGTTATCAATTATCATTTTTCTCCACATTGTTATGCTTCCCAAATAAAGAAACCAAGTCAAATTTTGTTATGGCTATAAAAAAATTGCCTGAGCACCAGTCAAACGTATTAAAGACTCACAAGGCTGGAAGTACAGAGATATAGGTGATGGAGCTGATCCTGCTATCTTACAGTTGTTTGATAATGGCACAAAAATAATCACACACACACACACACACACACAAAAAAGTTTTGACTGTATGTTAGTGACACTGAAAACTTAATTTGATAAACAGTCTTTGAATGAGATATAAACTAGAATAGTAGGCAGAACTAGAGACTATTGATCTGTTTTTCAAACATATATATAGTATTTTTTTTACTTTTTTTTTAATTTATTTTTTAAATGTCCAGAGTCTAAAATATTTCCACTAACAGGGATGAAAATATTATGTTTAGCATATTTAGCTGAATATTGCTTACGTTTGCTTATATGCTTTCTTTCAAAATCATATACAGATTTTAGCTCAAAGCAAAATGTTTTTCACTCTAAAATACACCCTTTCGTATGGAATTGTTAAGCTGACACAGAATTTCCTATCAATAAAATACATTTCTTTTAAACCTGAATATATCAGATGGAAGCATTGGTGGCTCTCCATGTTGCTTAGATCTCTGAAAGCACATTTCATCATTTAAAAGTTGCTTAGATCTCTGAAAGCACATTTCATCATTTAAAAGTTGAGCATATTTGTGGCTTAGTTAAAAAAAAAATAATGTTTATTTAAACCTGGGTCAGCAGACCAAACTCATCCTATGAAGGAGTGCTCTAGAAGTGAATGATACTTCCATCCCATGTGATCATGAGAGAGAATGTAAGTGCTCTCCTTAATGAAGTTCCTACTTCTAGTTGCTCCTGTGTCCTCTGAAGACAGTGGATTACTTAACCCCTTAAAGTACACAACATGACATGCTGTTTTCATACCATATGAAACTTTGGTACTTATAGTAGATATTGCTGCACTTCCATATTGCTTTCCACACTTTGGCACTATTAATAAAAATTATACCTATCTTTCTTAACTATCTCAAATATAGTACTTTAAACAAAACTAATAGGAGTAATATATACACATGCATGAATTATTCATTAAGAATAAAATTCACCTATTTCACATGGTCATTCAGTCAGCTAATTATACATAAAAACTTATTTGCTTCTTGAATTACAGCTTAACAAAGAGCACTTTTGGCAGATGTAGCAACTCAACACTGCCAATGACTTTCTTTCATATACCATATGGAAAGGAATACCCTGAAATAACGTTTGGAAGCAATACAATAATTATTTTGTTACACGATGGGGTGGTTGCATTGTATGATATCCCATTGTGTTGTTAATTGGTTTTCACCAGCGTAAAGAAATCTAATTATGCAATGTGCTTCAAATGCACTCTATTTCTATACATTTGGTCTCATATTATCACATAAATTGACTTTTGATGATATTATATACATAACTTGTTGCCAACTTATATTATTGGGACATGTCTCAGTGCTAACATGCCCTCTCTGAAATGAGGAATAAGCCAGAAATTCTTTCATTGGGTAATAACCTAATAAAATGAGAAAAGGAAAGAAAGAATTGTAATGAAAAGAACTATAATCAGTACAGAACTTGCAAGAATGGGTAAAAAAAAAAAAAGAGCTTTATTTAATGTGTTTGTTTTGTTAGTATGCTTTTGTCTGTCATTCTGTATCATTAACCTACATTAAATTTCTATTTTCAGTAAAGCATACCTGTATTTTAAACTGAATTATAGGGGGTTTATTGAAAGAATACTAAGAACAATATGCTTTATTCTATGTTGTTAGATGTTAATTTTCATTTTTCATAATGTTGATGCTTCATGAGCAGGATAACGAGTCTCACACTGTGGTGACAGGACTACAGCACAGCTGGACCAAAGCTGGCTGAGAATTAACTCAGAGTGGAGTTGGTGGGAGTTTGAGCATGCCCACAATCCACTACACGGCACACCTGAAATCTGTAAAGGTGAGGAGTTGGGGAACAGGTAAATGCCCTGCAGACTTCATTATATTCTAGTTAGTAATTAGGACAGAATACTTGAATAGTAAGCAGCCCTCTGAAGCCAAGAGACTTATTCTGCTGTGCTGCAAGAGATTTGCTCTGCATTCCTGCAAAACAGAAAGAAGATTCTGATGCCCTTTTCAGAACTAAGAATTTTCAGCTTTCGACATTTATCTAAATTCTTTTACAATCATTGCCTTCTTTATTCTACGGTTGTGATAATTCTGTGTTCAAACCTTTCAGAAAGAAACTGAAGATGCTGGAATAGCAGAATGGAAAAGAACAGTTATTATTCCTTTCTCCTACTGCCACTTTTTTCATTGTAAATGTGCTTTCTGCAGGGAGAGGTGAATTCCTCCCCTGCTAAATAAATGTATAGACTTTTAAAAATAGAATAAACTGAGCATGGTTTAAAAGAAAACTGTATTTTTGCACACCTTTAATTAACAATATAAATATTTTCAATATAATATTTTTATAGTGGCCATAAGACACTCCAAAATGAACACTCAATGGTGGTAATTTATGCCGAGTTGCATTGATGGTGACTTATCCTTCAGCCTCATGGCTAGCAGCAGCACAATAACTATGAATTAATGCAGTTACTGTTTATGTCTTACCATACCTTATTGCTTAATTAAAAATCCACCTGTTTATTAAACTGGAGAGATGAAACTTCATCCTCTACATGCCTGAATGAGTCTTTGAGCAGCACAAAAGTCGCTTTCAACTTTCCACATTTCAAGCCTCTCACTGTAACTATTCACACAGAGATTTGTTGACTGCTCTTGAATACAGTTGCTTCTTTTGCACTGTGGTAATCCATGTATTTGCAGGATAATGAGTTGTGGGAATGCCTGGATTCTGCATTCCTACCTTTCTTCTAAGCTGTCAACTGCCAAAATAAAACACCTCTCTGGAAATACACCCTAAATAAGTATTTCTGACACAGCAATATAATTTTCTCTCAGTATTTTACAATGAAACAGCACTGACAATGACTCACAGAGCCACGACTTCCAGAAGAAACAACATTTTTCCCACATTGTTGGTTAGGTAATGTACACTTGAGGCTAGAAGACAAAAGCTACTTACAGCAATAAAGTTAACACACACGCTACAAAATTATTCCAAATCTCAGGAGATGAGCTGATTAAAAGAAAAATTTAAAAAAAAAATGGTATACCTGAAGTAAAACTAGTATTTCGAATAGATTTCAAAAATAAGTTCATGTAATTAATAAAGATATGTTACTGCTAGTGGCATTGCTTTGTCATGGCTTAATACTTTTAGAAGCTTATACTAACTATAATTGTATCATCCTGAAAATTGTTCATTGGTTGTTTAGACTTTCTATCACTTTTCTTTAAATACTTTTTTTTCCTAATTTACAGGATATTTTCCTCTTCATCTCCATTTTAAGAAGATATTACTGATTACAAGTTATACTTCCTGCCCTACCCTATCCTATTCTTTAGTATTCCTTTACTATGATTCCTGGGAAAAATAAATAAATAAATAAAAATTGCTGGAGTACTGTCTACAACTGGGAAATCCATCACATTATACAGCAATACCTTTACCCATCCATTCTTCTTAAGTAGTCAAGTATCCACATGAGATTTTTTAATCTTATTTTGCAGCTAGGTAGCTGCAGATAACTACATAGCATCTGAACTACAGGGGGATGGGGAAAGATGTTGACCCCCATGAGGTTACTGTCAAAGTGGAAAGTCAGTTTTCATTTTAATCTTTGTAACTCTTCAAAATTAATGTAATTGTCCATTTACATCTTCCTTCAGTGAGTTGTCCACATCAATGAGATTACAAGATGACAGATTTATTTCCATTATTGCTTCAGTATGAAACTTATCACTACTTTTATAAAATTATGAGCTCTGTATGTTCCTATGTTTTTGTCCTAAATGTCCATTACTAAAAGTCTTTCACTGGATAATGCTTTGAGTACATTATCAAACTTTTTTGTAATGAATCATGCAGAGTTGAGATATATTTTTTATTTGCCTAATCAGTATCGCACTTTTCAATTTTCCTAGATCATTACCCCTTGTACATGTCAGAATACTTCTGGGGCCTATGAATTTTGCCAACAATTCAAAAAAATGTAAAAAAATTACTTGCAAGCAAATTATTCCTTTCTGCCTGAAATATTTGGTAAAATTTAGTAAAATTTTGGTAAAATTTGTAGAGAGGCATTTGATATTATGATTTTTTTTTTTTTTTCTCAATACATACCCTGGTTAATATCAGAGTGCTCAGAATAGCCCACTTAGTCATATTTGTGGCTATGTGAGGGACAGAATATCGAAATAACTGGATTTGAAATAAAGTATCTAGAAGCTCATATAGATCCTAGTGGTGTTTCATATATATATATATATATATATTTAATGCTACAAATTGTAATTATAATTAGTGCAGATATTGCCAGATAGAATTAGCTAATGTTTCCAGTTCTGAAGCTATATACATCTGCTGATAATTTTGCCAGAGTTTTTGTATCTGGAATGAACTGTGCATGTTGTATCTATTTGATTACAACTTTTGACAGAAAATAATCCACAACTTCCATAAATGCGTTTAGAGGAAAAAAAAAAAGTGTAGAAAAGGGGCTATGAATGCCTCTTTTTAAGAGACAGTATTATTTCCATAATTTGAATGAGGCCTTTGAAATAGACAGTCCTTCTTTTTGGATCTGTGGTCAGGGCAGGGTATCAGTAAACAGCTTTTCAAATTACTGCCAGTTCTTGTCTACAAAAAAAATGCCACTTCACACTTCCACACCATTTTTTAAATCCAACAATAAAATTCACATACAGTCAGGAGAGACTATTAATGATTTTCTACTAAATTGTGAAGCTGAGTTTCATGGGGTTCAGAGAGGAGCTACAGTTTCTGTTTTCTGACCAGCTGTGTACCTCCAGAGAGGTAGTAGCCAGAACTGAGCTGAACTTCTGCTGCTTCACATGATGGACATGATTCACTGATAGGCCTTAAAAATGAGACATGTTTCTTCTTGATTTAATTGCTTTCCTGAAAGCTTAAGAACAGTAAGGAAAGAAAGAAGACTTAGAAGACAGAGCATTAGAGAATTTGTGTGAGAATATTTTAAAAGACAGAACAGCCCTTTTCTCAAAGATAACATCTTCTCAGCTCAAACGTAACAAAACAAAAGAATGACCATAAAAATAAATAAATAAAATAAATGAGATGAAAAGGAGGGTACTTAAGCAGAAGAAGCCAACCTTTGTGTGAGAACAAGAGAATTACTTTAATGCTGAAATCTAGAGCTATTTTTGGAGTGTTTTAAGCTGCATTCGGCCTACTGACAATGTGTTAGGATAAGAACAGTTTCATTTCCACTTATAGTAAGCAAGCTGTTCCAAAAAAATGGCTGTGCACGCTTTTGACTGACAGTGATTACAGTAATGTAGAGGCAATCTTTGTTTTTAAAAACTCTTTCTGACATTAATAAGTAATATATTTTATAGGCAAAGGCTTTACATTTACAAGACACAGAGAAAATAAATTAGTGACTATGGTGAATTTGCCTCAAAACATGTTCTTTTCCAGTGGACTGAATCAGTAACAATTTGTCAAAATATTTTTGTTTCCTTTTCAGTTATTCATCCAAATAAGCAATAGTTAGGACCCAGATACCTCACAATTTTTAGTTATTTTTTATAACATAGGTTTGCAAAAATCTAAGAACTGTACTGTTCCTCGGAAAGAAATAAAAAATTTAAAGCAGACAAAAAAAAAAAAAAAAGGAACCACAAAAACAAAAAAACACTGCCTCTTGGCAACATTTAAGCATTCCTCCAGAAGTGGGAACAAGTGTGTTGCAGTTAGCAGTCCTAGCAGATATTTCAGGTTTGGCATCACTCTCCAGGCACTCAGCCAATCACTTTGTAGCCTGAAGGTATAAACAGACAGACTGCAGAGGGGATTTACAGAAGTACTTGAACTACAATATCATAGGTGACAATAGAGAACACAGATAGATGGGATAAAGAGAAAGCCACTGCTAATAATCTGCCTCAAGGAAGGGATTTTAAATTCATTTTGCTTTTCTATTTTTTCTGTAATTGCTACCTATTAGTAGTGGAAGAAAGAAACTATATTGTTAGGTATTCTTTTATTGCATAGTTCACGGAGAGGATTTCTTGTAGCACTTGGAAGACCATTTCCTTCCCAAGTCACACCATGTAAAAGATGAATGATAAACAGTGATCATAATGAAAATAATGTTCTCTAATGATTTTGAAGTGAGGTAGCTAATAACAGAGTGGTAATTCATTACTATTTTCATGTCTTTCAATAAAGAATCTGAAGCAAGACAGACTCATCACCTTGTGTATCCACCTTTTTGTCACAAATTGAATTAGCTTTGTGGATAATTCTGTAAAAGACATTAATAAGTTACTTACTAGACAGATTTTACTAGTAGATGAAAAGATACAGGTTGGTTTTCTGATAAAAAGTATTGTTTTTTTTTTTTGAATATTGTTATCTTTGCTGTGACTCAGATAGGCAGATGGGGGAATTGAGCTGAAATGATGCTGAAAATGTTATGAATTTGAATTTCTAATGATGTATTGGATTGTTTCATGGGAAGACTCATACGGAGTGATTGCTGGGCCCAGCTGGGCCCTCCAGTGCAGTTTTTGGAGCTGGTTGGAACTGGCTGGAACCAGCTGGAACTCATTGTGTTCGTCATGGGGCAGCCGAGGCCTCTACTCGGAGGCCACCCGCTGCCAGGAGGAGACCTGCCAGCGCTCAGGCACCTGCACCTGATGCAGGCACATCATGTAACATTATGAAAATAACAAAATCACGTACATTTACTTAGTATAATACCAAGCATTGAGAACCATTACAAATAACCAACAGCTATAGTATGTGAGAAAGACATGAGATAGCTTTATATAGAATCAATAAAGAACAAAGAAATAAAAGTCTATTACATTCAAAGTTGGTAAGGGTCTTAAATATTTAATTCAGATAGTCTGAAATGATGACTTTATCCTTGGCAGGAAATAGCTTGATAGATTAATTTAAAACCTAGACAGAGGATATGGAATACCAGAGCAGAATTTTCTTTGGAAATGCTTTTTTCTCATTTCACATCTTACCACAGCAGCAGTATATAAAATGATCCTTGCCATGATAGTTTTGGTAACAATCTGTATGGAATTTGAAATTATTTAACAAACAAAAACAAACAAACAAAAGCACACACAAATGCTGAGCAAAGAATGAGAAACTATCAAAAGTCCCATGAGATGAGCAAATGCCATCAGGACGTCAATACCATCTAGATGAAAAATGATTTGAGATTTCTTGTTTATTACAAACTAAGAGAGACTTTAGCTGAGACTTTAGATGACACTTTACCTCATCTGCAAACAAAAGAATACAAAACTGTATGGAGCATGGAGGAGCTCAGAAGCAGATGAACACTAACTGTATTCAAAGACTAGTGAAAAAGTACCTCATCCTTTCAATGCTGGTTTCATTCTACTATTTTGAACAGTTAGGAATTCCAAGGAAGTGTAAAGAAATCTTATTGTTAGCCAATTTATTTTGTTTTTTAAGTTCATTTTATTACAACAATGTCCTGTTCATTCCTGTCTGTATATTTATTTTGCTCTTGTGCACAAAATGGTAATCATAAAATTATGTCTTCTTGAAGTTGTCAACCTGTTTGTCATTATTTCTTGAGGGAATCTCCGAAGGTAAGAACACTGAAGAAATAAACACTGAAAAATGTTTATCCTTTCCCCAAAAGAAGTACTATCTTGTCTCAGCTTCTCATTGTTATTGGTTTATGAGTTACTCATCACCTGAGTTTATTATTAAGCTCATGTTAAAGCTTCACAGAGATATAACACAAATGCAAAGATTTTCCCGATTAGAGGGAATTAGTGTTTGTATTTCTATAACATTATCCAATTAGAACCAAATGTTGTGATAAGAATTGAATAAGAATTGAGAAAAGGAAGAAAGATGCTTTTGATTCATATTTTTCCACAACATAAACTTAAAATGAAAGAGAATTAAGGCATCTTTAAGTAGCAAGGTTAAGTATTCTCCAAGTCAATCTAAGATTATTTTTAGATCAACACAATTTAATAGGTATGAAGTTAAAATACAGTGGAGGGTTTTTAGAGAGGAAAGACTACATCCTTTAAAAGCAGCTGGGGCTATCTATGTCTTAAGGACATGATTTTGTTCACAGAATCTTATCATAGAATCATTTAGGTTGGAAAAAACCTCTAAAATCATCAAGTCCAACCATTAACTTAGCACTGCCAATATTAATAATATTTGTATACAGTCTCCCCCCAAAATGCACAATGACATTATAACATTTACTTATAATACTGTTTACATTAGTAAAAAATAAAGCTAACTTCAAAAAGGCTGCGTAAGCAACTCACAGAGTAGCACGAATGGGACATGCACAATTCAGCAATGTCCTTGTAGAAAGCTTCACCTCTCTGATTGAGCTATGGAGGTCCTGGCCTGGTCACGTCCCCTCTCTGGGTCTGTCCATTGCATGTCTCCCAGACAGACAGGAGACACCCCTCCTGGTCCAACCATGCTGCCTACCCCATTGTGACATGGGCCACCACCAATGTTCTGCCCACTGTGACATGGCCACCGCATCACCAGGGTGGTGCCAGGAGCTGGTGGCATCCTGGTGTGACATGGCCACGACATCATCAGGGCTGCTGTAGCACTGCAACATGGCTATCACCTCCCACCATTCAAGCAAGAAGAAACAATCACATAATAAAATAATAATAATCAATTGATAATGCTGGGGATAATGCTGCCTCTCCTACGCTGCTGGAGTATTCAGATTTGATATTGCAAATTTTAATTTTCTGAATTTTAGAAACAGCAGTCTCCTACTAAATACTCATTGACTAATTTCCATACAGAAGCAGCTAGAAGAGCATTTTGAACATATCAGTTCTGAATTTGGCCTATAGAGTTGCAAATATAGAGCATATTTTTCACTTCTATATAGCTAAATTGACTGTACCTATACCTTAAGCAGCTAATGTATTACAAGTACTGACTATCAGTCTGACTTGTACCATCTCAATTCTTACCAATCTTTACAGTCACATCCACTATTTGCTTTTCTGTTTAAATGCAACTAATATGTAGTCATACTTCCAACAACTTTACAGCTTAAATTAAAACAAAAAATCACCTTTTTAAAATTAGGAAATTATTAATATTTTATTTTTATCTTGTTTTTCATGTTTATAACCTTTATAGTATATTTCAAATTTAAAATGGAAAATACTCTACTTATGGAATCTGTTCTCCATATATAGACCATAGCAACTGCAGTGCTTTTGAAACTGAAAATTGCTTGTTTCATTTTCCTTTTGAATAAGATTTGTTCTATTTTCTGAAATTAATGGATAGCCATATATAACATAGTCAAAACTAGGTCTTAAGTTTAGAACTTCAAGCTTTACCCCCAAAGTCATGACACTATTCTAAGTGTTACTGTTTTAGGGCTGTCTTGTGGTTTTTAACACTTAAGAAGAATTTCTTACAGAGTGAAAATGTGTTAGATATAGTACATATGAAGCACCTTGATTGGGTGTCAGACTTTTTTTTTTTTTTTTTCCTCCATATGAATAGAAACAAACTTTCCCATAATAAGCAATGTGAAACTGACTGCTGTGAAGATCTGGGGGGCTGCAGTCTATTTCACAGTGCTATCAGTACTAAATGGAAAGTGTTTATGCATAAGCATAACAATTCACAGCAATTTCTTTTTACCGCAACGGGCACCCGGTAATGTGTGACTGCAAGGTGAGACACTGTGAATGTGCAAAGCAGTTTTCCAGTGAAGCTCTGAGTATCTTGTTTATTTGCCCTTAATTTCAAGTACTAGTATTACTAGAAGTGTGTGTTTATAGTATGATATTTTAAGGTAAAAATTGGCTTCAAATGTTAAGAAAGTTTCATATGTTAAATGTATATGTAAATGTATTCATGTTTCATATGTTAAAGAAAGCTTTTTACAAGTATTTTCATATTTGGGTTTTGTTTGTTTGTTTGTTTTATGTTTTATACTGTGCATACATATATTGCATACTGTGCTATAGAAATAGATAAAATATTACTACTGAGAATAATGATTTTTTTTCCTCAAAAAAAATGTCCTGCCAAGAGAATTCTCAGTACAAAATTGTGAGACTATGAGAAAATGAAAACTTGAAGTATGAATAGATGACCACCTAGCTAAATGTTTTGTTTTTTTTTTTTAAGTTTTAACTATATGCTTAAAAAAAGACTAAAAAAATTAAATTAATAAAATCTGTATTCTAGTACATATTATAATAATACATTAATATTATATATAAGAAATATTTAAAGAAATAAAATCTATTATAAGTAGTGTAAATGCAGTATTGCCACAATGAGCTGTATTAGGTTATTTAAGTTTTCTGAATGCACATCATTTTTACTTTTTTTTTTTTTTTAACTTTCTGATTTTAGACACATTAGAGATTATTTATAAGCTTTGGTCTATTTCACCATGATTCCCAGAAGACTGGGAAAATTTAACTGAACATCTATTATAAATATTGCTGAAACTTTGAATTTTTTGTTCTTGTCATTCTATGACAACAGACAAAATTTATATATATATTTCTCCTTTAAGATTCATGAGTTTAAGTAACAGTAAGTTACTTTTGGTAAGAAGAGAATGATTACTCAAGCAGGAATCTATGTTCATACCTTGTTGTAAAGCCCAATGTGTTGACTGAAGAATTTAATTTTAACACACATTTCTTCTACAATGCAAATGATGTAATTATGTTTTATGTCCTTTCATAAGGAAACTAGGTAGACTCTTTGAACAGCTCATTACTTTTAAATATACAAGGTCTTCAGGAGCATTACAGTAACATTAGAATAACCACCAAATTGTGGCATTCTTATTTTAAAGCAAAGAGAGGAAGACAAATTTATCATTTTTTATGCAGTAAGTGTTCTATTCATTTCTTTAGTAAGGATATCAAACAATATCAAACCTATGCTTTTGTTCCTTTTTCTTTATTTATTTAGTTATGGAAGTGTGTTTACTTTTAGCCTACTGTTGTATAAAAGTATGGAAATAATCAATCAATAACTGCCAGATAAAATTCTTTAAAGTATGAAGTTGTATCTATCAATGCATCTAAACGATATTGATCTTATGATAGTACAAGCCTTAATGAGTTAGTTTACCTGTGTGTTATTAATACAGGAGCAGTTTAATGGGGAAATATTTCTGTACATGAAATATAAACACAGTGCTTAAGCTTCAGAGAAACACTTCAATATACCTGCACATTTACAGATAATGAGACTATAATAAAGTTGAGATCATACGAAAAAATGTTCAATGTTGTTTTTACATTATTTAAATTACTTTTCCTGATGACTTATATGTTTAGAACTACTCAGAAGTCTCAGGTTCTTAAACATTGTTATGACAAACATAAAAACATTCATTTTCAATATATTGAACATTCAATATATTTTATTTGTGCTAAATGTAATTAAAAATAGATCAGATCATGTGAATTTACTATGGAAACTTTTTTTTTTTTTTAATTTATTATTATTACACAGGCAAAAGCCAAAATCTTTCTATATGGTGGTAAGCATTGATGAATAACATATATCCTTACCCAGAAATTGCTATGACTTTTGTGCAAAAAAGGGTTCTGTAATCAATCTGTATAATAACTTTACTGACATATAGTTATGTATTTCCTCTCCCGTGACAATTTGTGGCCCTGATTTTCCAGTATATTTATGCCATAAAGTGTCCACTCTGCTATGATAACTTTCATTAATTCCTTGTATTAGCTGTGCGGTTGGGAGTCTGTAAGTTTGTGACTTCACAGAATGAAAAGAATGAAAAGTCAAATACAAAGGTAAAAATGTTATTACATGATTATTATTTTGGCAGCCATTAGGTTAATCAAAACCCAATATTTTAAACTATATTTGTATTTATGGAAATGCATACATGTATGTACAAACATTTACATAGAAGTAAAATTCTGTTTTATACATGAACCTTCTTAAAAACATTTCTCTGAAGGCTGACAACAGGAGTCTTTTGTGGTAAAACAGAATATAGGCATATTTTTGGATGAATAAATATTATTAAAAGCAATCAGTTGGAACTTAGGAGGCCTGGAGAAAGTTAGAAAAGTTTGTGCCATTTTTGTACACAGAAATAGAAGAAAACTCAGTTAAATTACTTTAAGAGTGGAAAATATCTGTGTTCTTATCTATAGTATTTTATCCTTAATCCCTTATATTTACCAAAAGTACCAAGTGAGTTTTATAACAGCTAGGAATGGAATATTTGCTACCAGTATGATAAGAACAACATTTTCCTCAGGGGGTAAATTTCAAAATGTTTCTCAGTTGAATAACCTGGATATGTTTCAGACAGAATGAACAGGCAACTAAAGACAACTAGAGGTTCATTATAATTTAGAAAACTGTCTAATTTTAAGTCAAATAGTTCTGTTACTAGGCAGAATAGCAACCATAATAAAATAATATTCATATGCTAATCACCTTGAACAGATGTGACCAAACTGTAGAATGCCAAAACATAAAGCCTATTTCTTAACATATTTTTCCATTTTTGCAACCCAAGAACCTTTATAAGTGTAAAAATTGGACTTACATTTATGATGTGATGTCATTCCTATAATGAAAACAAGGACTAAACTTGTAATGGAGGATTTTTACAGAGGAAAGACTACATCCCTTAAAAGCAGCTGGGGCTATCTATGTCTTAAGGACATGATTTTGTTCAGAGAATCTTACCATAGAATCATTTAGGTTGGAAAAAAACCTCTAAGATCATCAAGTCCAACCATTAACTTAGCACTGCCAATATTAATAATATTTGTATACAGTCTCCCCCCAAAATGCATAATGACATTATAACATTTACTTATAATACTGTTTACATTAGTAAAAAATAAAGCTAACTTCAAAAAGGCTGCGTAAGCAACTCACAGAGTAGCACGAATGGGACATGCACAATTCAGCAATGTCCTTGTAGAAAGCTTCACCTCTCTGATTGAGCTATGGAGGTCCTGGCCTGGTCACGTCCCCTCTCTGGGTCTGTCCATTGCATGTCTCCCAGACAGACAGGAGACACCCCTCCTGGTCCAACCATGCTGCCTACCCCATTGTGACATGGGCCACCACCAATGTTCTGCCCACTGTGACACGGTCACCGCATCACCAGGGTGGTGCCAGGAGCTGGTGGCATCCTGGTGTGACATGGCCACGACATCATCAGGGCTGCTGTAGCACTGCAACATGGCTATCACCTCCCACCATTCAAGCAAGAAGAAACAATCACATAATAAAATAATAATAATCAATTGATAATGCTGGGGAGGGGAATTAAGTAGCTGTAGCAGCAACTTAAAGAACAGCAGCTTGGGAAAGGTAAAAGGAATTAAAAGTGGCAGGTCCTATCCACTTCCCAATTTTAAAGATTCATGCTGTTGCCCGTTGTTGAGAATTGTGGGCTCGAAGGCTAAGTTCTAGAAGGAAAATGCTTGTCAAGTTGGCTACAGGTAATATTTCATACATTTGGTATTAAAGATATTAAAGGTATTTGCATACAAAAGAGTATGCAGATGACTATACATCTGTATGTCTCCAAAAGTCTTCATACAAGACTGCAATAAATCCTAACTTTTAAGTTGTTCTTGCGTATTTGCTGACAGCATATTGTGAACCACAGAAAATCAAATACCGTGTTAGCATGGGGTATATTGCCAAGAGTATATGTACATACAGGCATACAATATTTATGGGAGATACCTTACATCTGCTAGCTTAGAATTCATGTGTAGATATATTCACTGTCATACTTAAGGAATAAGTGGAATAGGATGCCTGATTTGAAAACCTGGAATTACTGTCTAATCAAGTTGACACTAAGACTATGAAGTCTCAAGCTTGGGTCAGAGTTCTTCAGGGTGAGGGCTTTCTTCCAGGACAAGCTCTCAGTTATAAGGTTAGAACTGAGAAGATGTATGGATTTATTTAAGGTTCACAGACTCACAGAACAGTTGAGGTTGGAAGGAAACTCGAGTTCATTTGTTCCAATCCCACATCTTAAGCAAGGTTACCCAGGGCCACATCCAGACAGCTTCTGAAGATCTCCACGTCAGGAGACTCCACAATTTTTCTGGGCAACCTCTGCCAGTGCTGGGCCGCTGCTACAGTGACAAAGTGCTTCCTGATATTCAGAGGGAACCTCCTGTGTTTAAATTTGTGCCAATTGCTTCTTGTCCTGTCACTGGGCACCACTGAAAAGAGACAAGCTCCATCTTCTTTGCACCCTGCCTTCAGGTATTTATACACATTGGTAATAACCTCTGAGCCTCTTCTACAGGCTGGACAGTCCAATCTATATCAGCCTCCCCGCACAGGAGATTTGCTCCAGGTCCTTAATCATCTTTGTGGCCCCTCACTAGGCTCTTTTCAGTTATTTCCCTGTATCTCTTATAATAGGGAGCCCAGAATTAGATACAGTTCTCCAGGTATGGCCTCACCAGCATCGAGCAGAGGGAAGAAGCTCCTCCCTCATCCGTGCTGGCAACACTTCTAATGCATGCCAGGATAATATTAGCCTTTTTTGTAGCAAAGGCACATTGCTGGCTCATGTACAGCTTGCTGTCCGTGACAACTCCTAGGTCTTTTTCCACAAAGCAGCTCTAGAGCCAGTCGGACACCAGCATATACTGATGCTTGGGTTTGATCCTCCCCAGATGCAGATCTTTGCACTTCACCTTATTAAAGTTCCTGAGGTTCTTGTCAGACCATTTTTCCAAACTGTCAAGGTCCTTCTGGATAGCAGCACAACCCTCTGGTGTATCAGCCACTCCTCCCAGTTCTGTGTCATCTGTAAACTTGCTGAGGATACACTGGGCCCTGTCATCAAGATCATTAATGAAAATGTTGAACAGGACTGGACCCAGTATTTACTGCTGGGGCACACTGCTAGATACTGGCTTCCAACTAGACTTCCTTCTACAATCATCACTCTCTGGGCCCAATCGCTCAGACAATTTTCAATCCACCTCACATGTTTATCCAGCTCACACTTCATCAGCTTGTCTATGAGAATCTTATGGGAGAGAGCGTAAAAGGCCTTTCTGAAGTCTAGGTAGACAACATCCACTGATCTTCCCTTCATTTATGAAGCCAGTCACAGAAGTTTATTCAGGATGCCGCCTGGATCTCTGCTCTAGGTCTGTACGAGCTGATCTCAGAGAACATCCTATGTCCCTTTTACCCTCTCTGCTGCTGTGCATTCTGCTGACTTTCTCCTCCACTTGTCAACACAACTTCTCCGAGACAGGACCCCTCCTGCAGGACAGAAGGGCCATCTCTCCCGTTGTCAAAGAGAGGCCCCAGCAAGAGATCTGGAGTGTTATTTCTACTATCTAAAGGTATGTATAGAAGCTGTGTTGAAGCCTCTGGCCTAGTTCCAACACCAGCCAGGGAAACCTCCCTATGATGTGTCACCATGTCTGAGGCTTATTCTAGTACAAATTCATCTGAGACCCCCCCATACCCTCTCTTGTGCCCTTCTGTACAAATTACTGTACCTGTTGGGTATGCTTTGGACCTGGCCCTTACTCAGGCCCCTCACAAGCACCAGTTATAAGGGTACTTACCTTCCATCAGGGGGCAGCTGCAGCAACAGCTCCAGACATCCTAGTTCAAGGACGGCTAATCATTCATTAAAAGTTGCTAGAGCTTCCGTGGTCTCAGGCCCTTACTGCATTCTTACCTGGCGGAAGCAGGTTTCTCAGAGGGTTCCCAGGCATTCCACTATGATTCCTAAACTTGTTCTCAGAGGATTTTGAAACTCTGGAAGCAGAACCCAGAGACTGCTGTGCAAGCTATTGCCTTTTAGCTCCAATCTGTGAGCTGTGCTGTAGGCCTCTTCAATTATTCTCCATCATTAAACATTTAAGTAGAAAATTTTCCCACAGTTCCTGTTCTCCATGACAAAGTTCTCCTTTCCTGCAAAGTTCACACTTTTTCTTGTTGTGGCGGTTTCACACCAGTAGGTAGTTAAGCTCCACCACAACACTTTCTCACTCCCCCTCCTCAACAGAACAGGGGAAGAAAATATGATGAAAAAAAGCTCATGGGTTAAGATAAGGACAGGGAGGTCACTCACCAATTGCCATCACAGACAATGCAAACTCATCATAAGAGAAAATAATGTAATTTATTACTCATACACAGACTACCTATAGCAGACTACAACAGTGAGAACTAAAATCATATTAAAACCAACTTCCTCCACATCCACCCTGTTCTACCTTCTCCCCCCAAGCAGCACAGGGAATGGGGATTGTGGTCAGTCTATAACGTTTGTCTCTGCTGCTCCCTCCTCCTCACTCTCTCCCCCTGCTCTAGCACAGGGTCCAGTCCCTCCCACAAGAAGCAGTCCTTCCCAAATTGATCCTATGAGGATCCCAAGGACTGAAGTTCTTCAAGAATGTCTCCAATACGGGTCCGTACGCCTGGGGTCCATCCTTCAGGAGCAAACTGTTCTAGCATGGGTCCCCCACAGGCAGCAGCTCCTGTTAGACCCCCTGCTCCACCGTGGGCTCTTCATAGGCTGCAGCTCTGGCCTGGAGTCCCTGAATCCTCCAGTGGGGGACCTCCATGTGCTGCAGCCTCCTTCAGGCCACATCCAGCTCCACCATGGGCCTCTCCACAGGCCGCAGGGGAACTTCTGCTGTGTGCCTGGAGCACCTCCTGCCCTCCTTCTGCACTGACCTTGGGGTCTGCAGGGTTGGTTCTCTCTACATTTTCCCCACTCCTCTCTTCTCCTTATGATTTTACAAAAGCACAACCAGCATAGCTCATTGACAAAACAATGAAGACTGGCTGGAACTGGCTCTTCTGAGTATGTCTTCTGAAGATGTCTTCCAAGTACTTAAATGCAGTATCTCTATATTCCATTAGTACTCTGTGCCATCCTATGATTTTTTCTATCAGTATCCTTAGGAAGAAAATGAATGACCATGAAACTGCTGACTCATCAGCTGATCGGTTTTACTGTTAACATGCATCTACATCAATCAGTCTCAAGAAAGGAGAAAACAACATGAAGACCAGATGCCAAACAATTTGAGCTCCCTGTACAGAAGAAAATATACCTTTGGGGGCTCTTATCATCTTTATAGCATGAATTCTGCACAAGCTTCAGCTGTACTGCATTACTGGCACTATAGTTAGCACTGTGGATTTAAATTATAGAGGAAGAGGACTGACACAGTCTGTATCAAAAAAAACATAGAAATTAATAGACCACTCTATTAATAACAAATTCTCAGTTTTGAGAAAAGCTACAATTTCGCAAATAAAAATATGTACCTACATGGGAAGAAAAACATAAAGGAAAATTATTTGATATTACAACAACATCATTTGGAAAGAAATACTGCTGAAATACAAAAGGATCACAATGTTAAATGAAGAAATATAATTCGCTATAAGAAAATAATGCGATCCTGAACTTGTCAGCTTAATGTCAGACTGCAGAAGGTCACTTTAGTGTCATTGCTTTTTCTTGCTGAAGTGTGATCAGAGTGGCACCTTAGCAGTTGCGGTTACATACCTTTATGTTAGAGAGTACAAATACAATATTTTTTTGTGTGTCTCGTGTGAAAATTATATCCTCTTAGTCACAAAGATATATTATTGGGAGATGACTATGAAAAGCTCACATTAAACATAGCAAAATGTGATGAACTGTTGCCTAGCTTACTACTCACCATGACAGAAAAATACATTTTGCTGTGTGCTTAGTTTATGAAATTTGCAATCAAAATACATATTTTTTAATCCTTTCCTTTTTCCCTTATGTTTTCAACAGTGAAAACTGTGTGCTTTAATACAATTTACTTATACCAGTTTGTATTCTTTGGCTTTTGAGAAGCTGGGGTTTATGTATAGGCTTCTTCTTGCATTTTTGTTTGAATCCAGTGCAGATTATATTGTTTATTGGTTCAGAAAGGATATTTAATTCATGTGTGGCCACTAATCTTTGCACATGTAAATGTGTGCTCAGAGAAGCAGGTGTTAATATTTTTCACTGATTTGCGCTCACATAACTTCATTGCAGTGACTTCAGTGGCACAAATGTAACAGAAATAAGGTTTCACTTACAAAATAAAGATTCATTCTTGTCAGTAATCATTTGCAGATTTGTAAGCACGATTTTAAATAGTGCCCAGATGAATATTAGGTTATATATATTTTTTTGATTTTTCCCGTTTGTCTCAATTGTACTGCAACTTTAATTTAGGGATTGTCTTGTGTAAGTGCCTGAAGTTGGATTTGTAATGTCATGGATATTGAATTTTGTCTAAAAGGCCAATCCTCCTTAAAAGCAGACTTGGACTGTAGCTCAAGGCAACAGATGTTGCTAAAGACTTCTACAGCAGCAAGCATGCTGCCTGAACAATAAGAGAAAGAACAGTTACTTCAGGTTCCCAACATTTAGTTCCTAGAATGTAGAAATATTAGCACCATGAAATGAAATGTATGACTGCAGAATTTCTGCAATTGATTTTTTTCCAGAACTGGTAGCAACAGAGCTAGAGAGCACTAGATAGTGACAGTCAGTGTAACAGTATAAACTGGCACATTTAAGCCTGAGCTAATACTGCCACTCAAGCAGTATTGTTTCCGGATCTCAATTACAACTTCTGTGCTGGGTAAGAGATCCACTGTTCCAACATGGGAAATAGGGCTGCATCTGAAGAGTAAACGCAGTTGCTTACACTGACTTGATTATTCCAAACAATATTCAAGTTAAAGAACCAATTCAAATGTACATTCAAAAACAAACAAAAACAGAAGAAAAAAAAAGAAAAAAAAAGAAAAAAAAAAAGAAAAGAGGAAGGAAAAAAAAAGAAATCAAACTAAACCAAAAAAGTCAGCTACTGTTCTCCACTTAATGCTGTAGCCAGGTCTGCTGAAAAACCATTTTCTACAATGCAATTTGGAGATCTTGGTCAAATACTGGTCTATATCAGTTGAGTGCTTGGGTTCCCAAAGCTTGAGATTTCTGATCAATATCTGCTGCAATGCACTCTGAAAAAATATTCTTCATTTCTGTATTCTGTACTTAGACTCATTTGAACAAATTCTCTTTCACTAAAGCTTTTTATCTTTCTCTCTTCCCTCTGGAATTGTACGCTACCTTCACAATACTGAAACACAGCAAGTAATTTCATAAACTGAGAATGTTAAAATGTATAATATTTTCGTTTCTAAAACATACATGACTATTGCAAGAAGATTAAAGGAGAAAGTGAAGGCCATAAAATCAAGACAGATGTATCATATGATCATAGAATCATAGAATGGTTTGGGTTGGAAGGGATCTTAAAAAAACATCTAATGCTAACTCCCCTGCCGTAGGCAGGAACACTTCCCACTAGACTAGGTTGCTCAAAGCCCCATCCAACCTGGCCTTGAACACTTCCAAGGATGGGACATCCACAGCTTCCCTGGGCAACTTCTTCCAGTGCCTCACCACCCTCTGAGTAAAGAATTTCTTCTAAATATCTAATCTAAATAAATTTTTTTTTAGTGTAAAACCATTACTTCTTGTCCTGTCACTGCACTCCCTGGCAGAGTCCCTCTCTGGCTTTCTTGTAGGCCCCCTTCAGGTACTTGAAAGCCAGTTCCAGTCCTTCTCTTCTCCAGGCTGAACAATCCCAACTCCTTCAGCCTGTCTTCATAGGAGAGGCACTCCAGCCCTTTGATCATCATGACCCTCCTCTGCACCCGTTCAAATACGTTTATGTCCATCTTGTGCTGGGGGCCCCAGAGCTGAACTCCAGGTGGGGTGTCACAAGAGCAAAGTAGAGAGGGAGAATCACCTCCCCCGACCTGCTGGCTATGCTTCTTTTGATGCAGTTGGCTTTCAGGGCTGCAAGCGCACATTACTGGCTCATGTTGAGCTTCTCATCAGCCAGCACTCTCAGGTCCTTCTCATCAGGGCTGCTGTCAGTCCATTCTCTGACCAGCCTGTATTTGTACTTGTAATTGCCTCATCCCAGATGCAGGACCTTGCACGTTGTTGAACTTCATGAGGTTCCTATAGGTCCACCTCTCAAACCTGTCAAAGTCCCTCTGGACAGCATCCCTTCCCTCCAGTGTGTCAACTGCACCGCACAGCTTAGTGTCATCTGCATACTTTCTGAGGATGCACTCTACTCCCTCATTCAAATCATCAGTAAAGATATTAACGAGGATGGGCCCCAACACCAATCCCTAGGGAACACCACTGGTGACCGGTCACCAGCTGGATTTCTCTCCGTTCACCACCACTCTCTGTGCCCAGCTGTCCAGCCAGTTTGTAACCCAGCAAACAGTGTGCCTGTCCAAGCCATGGGCTGCCAGCTTCTCCAGCAGAAGACTGTGGGAGACTGTGCTAAAGGCCTTGCTGAAGTCTAGGTAGACTACACCAACAACCTTTCCCTCATCCACCAGAAAGGTCACCTGGTCATAGAAGGAGATGAGGTTGGTCAGGCAGGACTTCCCTTTCATGAACCCATGCTGACTGGGCCTGATCCCCCCCGGTTGTCCCGCATATGCTGTGTGATTGCATTTTTGAATGATGTGTAATCCTTATAACATTTAAAACAATGTTTTTATGCTTAAGTATAACTGCACTTGAACCATTTGCTTCTAAACCATCTTATGTGAAGAAATAAAATTGATAAAATATAAATTTGGCTTTGAAGTTGTCAAAAGCTAAGTAAAAAAAATAGTGCTTTTTTTTTTTTTTTTGACTGTGAAAGAGAATATAAAGTGAAAGAGGCTCTTCCATGTATCATCTATGCACTCTTCTGTGTAAAGAGCTAAGAAAGCAGAAACTAGAGTCTGCTGGGAGACAGGTGCTATGGCATGGGGAGATATACCTAATCTGAATTAGAACAGCATTTTTATTAGGATAATGCGTACAATATAGCATATACTGGGTATATAGAACGGTAACAGCTTGCTTCCTCATTTCTCCTATCCCCTTCTGTCCCTAACTTTTTATGCTTTCCAAAATGAAAATAACGGATCATTTTGTACTTCCAGCTACTTAGAACAGCAATTTAGAAGATAAAAAATAAGGCTCACTACAGAATCAAATTTATTCCTTATTGCCTGATAGTCTACAAAAGCCCTGTGCATACTCAGTTCTTCCAACATCATGTCTGATAATGTCTTTCAGACTTTTTTGCTGTTGCAGTAAGAAAGAGATTTATACAAAAGTCTCATTAAGTTCTTTAGTTTGGCTTCTTTAGAATACATAGTTTTTGTGACTAGTCTGCAAAAGAGTAGGATACATCTGAAAAAAAAATACTAGGAAATGAGCTGTTACCAAACCCCTAGTCATCCACATTGCTAAACAGTTTATTCATCCTCTGGCTCTAGTTTGAACCAGTTCCACTAGTTCTTATTGCATTTGTTTACTCTTACTTGAGGTTGTTGTATGATCACCTTGTAACTCGCTCATTGCTGCTATCTTGTTTTATACTTAGCACTCATTCTGGAGACAGCTTATTGCAAAGTTAATATGTGAAACCTGTGCCAGGTTTGGCTTCCACCACTGTCCACAATCCTCTAGAATTTTGTAGAGCAGAAAGGAGAAGACTTGAACAGTGTTGACATGAATATGTTAAATGGAATATCAATGTATGGTAATTTGGCCTATGTAGCAAGGACATATCTCAGATCCTTTTTTATTTAGCATTAGGGTCATATCCATTAAATCTGATGCTATAGGGATTTCAGTGTGTCCTGGCAGGAGCTAAGACTTTTACTTCCAAGTGGCTTCCACGATAGCTGAGATTATTCTTCAAGTGCTGATTTTACTGTCTTTATAGAGCAGAACATTTTTGCCTTTGTGATAATAACATTTCTAATAAGTAGCTATTACTTTCCAGTGAAAATTTCTTGAATTAGCAAGTATTTCATAACCTTACATATTTAACAGTCGTGTGATATCTCAGCTGTCAACTCTTTGTCTGAATTCCAAGATTACTTGTAAGCAGTATTTGCAGAAAACACATTTGCTGTTTCAATTAGTGTTTACACCACAATGAGATTGATGTACTATTGATCTGTTGTATTACAGTTGCCAAAAATCTCTCCGCCAGAACACAGAACAATATCATGTACTTGCAGATAAAAAAAAAAGAGAGAGAGAGAGAGAGAGAGAGAAAATAAGAAAAAAAATTTCACATTTTAGGGAAATTAAATTAGTCTAATATTTTTGAGTTGCTAAGTATATTGGATAACATTTATGTGGAAATAAATTCTCACTGAAATCTTCATGACAGGATGCATGTGTCTCTATACAGACAATATTTTTATCACCTACATACTGAACGTCTAGACATCATCTGTTTTCCTCCCTTTGGTAACTAAATATATCAACTCTAGGCTTCACTCATCCATACTCAGATAATAAGACTGAGATCTTTCTCTTCACTATTGTTGAAGTAATATGCATTTTTTTCAGATGTGCTCTGATTTGGATTGTGAACTCATTGTAGCAAGTTGAAATAAATGTATACCTCGGTTCCTTACTGGGCTTCCCTTGTCATGGTACAGACACATACTATGACATTCTCTCTGCAATAATGAATGCTTAACCTCGGGGGAAGATAAATAAATAAATAAGCCCCCAAACCTAGAGAAAACTGGCTACAAAAATGAGGTTAGTTAGGGTACAGGGTAGGCTGCAAATTTGCTATGGCATAGGCCAATATATTTTTTTTTTCCCCAGTGGTTAATTTTTGAAGTGATACATAGCAAATTCAAACCACTATCGGGGAAGAAACAAAAAAAAAAAAAAAAAAGGAACCAAATATCCAAATAAATGTAGTCACAAAGACAACATAAACACTATAGGAAGTGTTAAGGAAAGACAACAAAACAACTATTTTTTCCTTAATCTTTAATTGGAAAATGTATGATTTAGTGAAAATTATTAAAAGTTTTATTAAAATAGAAAATTGCTTGAGCCAATCACTAAAAGCTCTTAATTTATATCAGACTATTTCAGTGTTTCAACAGAGTTGTAGTCTGTATATCTCGTGTTCTCCTACTGGGGCTATCTTCTCATTTGGATTACAATTTCTAGTTTAATCACAAAGTCCCCTCCAAGTGAGAGCTAAGGAAAGGACAGAGACTTGCAACTCAATTGTTTACCACAAAGGCTAGGAAGCAAGAACTAGAGAGAAGGAAGATAGAATGTGAACATAAAACATTACTTGAAAAATTTGCTTCAGTCTCAAAATTATTTTCTATTTTCTATCAAAAAATCTGACTGAAAAGAAAATTTCAGAGTTATTTTTATATACTTCCTGATCTAATCCTGGTGATTTTAGCAAAATGTACCCCCCTAAACTCAGTCCTTCTGTCTTTTTCACTACTGAATTACTACTTACTTACTTTGTGTGAAAAGATCAGTGCTTCCATTGATTATTATTATTATTATTATATTTATCACAGAATAATATTGTAACAGTCTTTAATTTGGCTGAAAGAAAAATCTACTGAATAACCTGAAGTCTATGCTAAGTTGGACAAAGATCTTAACAAGAGTTTCAGGGAATAAGTTATTAAACTCCCATCAAGGTTAGTAAGAAGTGGTTTCAGGAATTAGGTGATCAGCCTTCACTGATGTTCTATGAAAGTTCAGTAAATCCCTCAGAGTTGAGTAAAATTTTCTGTCTCAGTCTTTGGATATAAGTTACATCCTGAAAATGCAACCTGTGTTGATGCGGAATATTCTCTCGTTCATCTCCAGCTATATTCTGGACACATGTATTCAAGTATATGAAGCCAATTTACTTTTTAAGTTACTATTTTCATGCAGTCTTTGTAATCTTCCTCTATTTCATCTATATTTTATATCCCTTGCTGTAAATAAAATGCTGTTTTCATAGCTTATTCTTCAATGTAACACCTTTGGCCCCCTCCAAATAGGTGTTTGCTGTCAAGAGGAGACAAGGGCATTGAGCTCTTCACAGGATCAGACTTAGCTCTGAAAGGCAATGCATTTCCTAGGCCTTTAAAATAATAAACATATGTAAATCACAGGAGGAGGAAAAAGAAAAGTTTATTTCTGAAAGATATACAATTTGGAGTCTCTGAAACTTTTTTGTTTGTTTGTTTGTTTTTGTTTTGTTTTGTTTTTTGAAAAGACTTCATACATGGGAAGTGTCCAGGCATCATTAACAGTAGCAGATGTTGACACTGACATGTCTGAGGTAGTCTTTCTCACATTTTAACGCAAATTTCCCTTAAGCATGACATTTGCATTTTCTGTATCATCTTACCACTCAGCTCCTCCCTCCAAGAACTATAAATCGTGTTCAAGTCAATGTCTTAGTTGTCCATGCATTTGTTCTGTGCTCTTTCATTCCTATATATGGTGCATTTGCTGTCGCTTGATTAAGACTTCAGAACGAACAGGGCATTCTGACCTTTGTATCAGCCTGACAGAAACTTATTTTACTTAAGAGCTTTCTACCAATTAGTTCCATATATGTTTCAGCTCTCACAGTATAGCAAGACTTGGGTATACTGTAAAGGAATCCGTAAACTTTAAAAATGGATTCAAAATTGGGGGTGGTAAGGGAGAAAAAAATCAATAACAATAAAAAATTTTCTTCTCTGTGATTAAAACATAGGCATGTTTAATGAACTAAATAACCTTCAACACTGCGACTTTAATTCTTTGCAAATGCTTTGGTATTCATCTAGAGTAGTTGCACTAGTAAAGTAGCACTTCTTTAAGATGGTGTCACTACACACAAACCTTTCACTATTTTTGTATCTGTACAGCTTCATTGAATTGAAGGAGGTCATGCAAAGGAACAAAGCAATACAGAACTTGTTGTAATGCCATTATAAGGGAAGAGCTGTACCTGTTTCTATCTAGTCATTGGTAATACTTCACAACACCTTTATGAAGTTAATACCTCCTCTTTTTCAGTGTGTTATGTGTAACAGTAGGAGGCATTAACAAAAAGACTCCCCTTGATCTAGCTTATGAATTTGAACAGTAGGAAATGCTTCCTCCTACTAGTTTTAAATCAGCACTGCAATTTTTGCTGCATGTGTTTCAATAGGTTCTAAATCATAAAAAGGACTTCAACACCTGGCTATGCATTTCATATAAAAATGTAAGCATTAAAAGGAACATGGACTAAGTCTCTTTCCTGCAAAGAGTGATCTAATCATAGAGACATAGGAACACTCTTAAGCTCCCTCTTGACATATGAATTTTTAAGGCAGAAATATTTTTTGTTGGATAGATTAGAAGATCTCCATTACAGGAAGTCTCCATGTCTTAATAGATATATATTCAAATCCTTCACAGATTTATGGGGGTTTGAATTCTAATGGACTGAATACTGCATTAATATTCAATCTGCTGAATAAAAGTCAAAGCATTACATATCAGTTTGGTTGCAACCCCTGCTGGGCACTGTGCAAAATACTATGCAGGGACAGAACTTTAATCAAGCAAAGATGCCTTTCCCGACCCTCCCCCCACCCCCCAAAAAAAAAAAATGTATTCATGTAAGGGCTGTTCCCTTAAGGGGTATATATTTCATCCATTTTTAATTGAAAGTGTTTTCTTGTGCATTTTTTTCTTTTATTTCTTTTTAGTTTAGTTCAGCTTGTTAGTTGCAAGACAGTAAGTGCAAGGAGAAAAGGGAAAGACAGATTGCATTATAGTTCATTGTGTATTGGCAGTACACCAAGGAAGAGTAATTAAATAAACAGGTCTGGAATCCAGCTGCAGTAAGCACCTTAGGCAACAACAACTAAGGACAAACTGCAGCTCCTAGGGAGGCTAGTGTATAGCATATAGTGTTATATGACTAAATGCAAAGATGAAAGAGTATGTCCTTGTGAAGGCAAAGCAGAAAGGAAAAGCAGTATAAAAATACTGCAAGATAACCTTCAGTACGTTTACTCCTAGTCTTGGGTGTCAGAGAAAAAAAGTACTATAACAGAAGTTTTGATAAAGAACTAAAGACACAGCTAATACAGTCACTTAGTTGCGGTTCTCCTTTCTATTTTCCTGTCTCTCTACCCTTTGTCTTCCATTCAGTTTTAGAAGAACAGCTTTTTTTTTTTTCTTTTTTTTTAAATCAGAGAATCCAGTCCATGCAACAAGAATTTCAAATCAAGGCAATCAACTTATGTTTTTTATTAAGAATAAAATACAGAGTGCTATCATTTGCCTATCATAAGATGATGGTTTGCCTTCATTATCCCTAATATGAGGTTACTTAACAGGGCCTAGGCTGAAAGTATATTGCAAGATTTGCCATGCAACTTGCTCCATGCTCCACAACTTTTAGAAAACTGGAAGAAAACATATGCAAGTTGCATCACTGCGTCAGGAATGCATAGCAAGAGTGACAGTCTATGGAGTAAAGAGCTTTGTTTTACCGCCTTTTTGAGTTTCTGTGGCACATTTTGTGCACATTGTTCTGTATTAACCTGCTTTACCCTTCCTTTCTTTCTGATAATTTACCACATATACAACACACCACCACATAAAGCAAGTAAATAATATTACTCCGGATTTAATTTTCAGGAAATAATTTTTCATTGTTTAGTTACCTAAATATTTATTGAGGTGTTATCCTGCTTTCTCATCGTCCAGAAAATACATCATATTGTCTAATTCATCAGTAGTTTTTATCAGATTCTTACAGGACTTTGGGGGGAGTGAGGGGAGGGGATACTCAAAGTGAGGGGATTAAACTGTCCTAGTGCCAGCTGGACTATGTCAAGAAGCTGAAGCAGACCAAAATAAGTGAAGTTAGTAAGGTCGAGAAATTATGAAAGGAACTGTATGCAGGACATTACTCTTTTGGGAGCAAACTAGAAGCAGAAGTTTTTTTGGAGTAAAAGCTTTTGGGAATTTGGAAAAAAAAAATAATTTTCTTTGTTTGCAATGCAAATACGTTAAAATTCTTGGTTACTGGATGTAAGGGAGATGAAGCAGACACTATAGGTTTGTGATAGGCTCTATAAATTATGGCCTAAAACGTACATAAGCAATCAAGATATTATTTACATTTTCCTTTAGCTAGGATATGATTCATGTGCCACTTCATTCGAGGGAAAGGAAACTTTAACAAACAAAGCAATTAGATATAATTATCAAAAGAATGCTAAGAAACTTCTTATTTCCTATGAATAAGAGTTTTTGTTGTTGGTGGTGGTGGTTTTGTTGTTCTTTTATCCAGTCCTCTAATCTAGATAGTAGAAGCACATACAATTAATTCTGTACACAGAACAAGACTTCAGTCAAAAGGCTTCCAAATTAGTAAAACTAAGATTCAAGAACATGTGATAGTCATAACAGAGCAAATATAAGCAAAGAAGAATTTCACCTCCTAGACACTTGACTTTAACCTTGTGCAAAGCTTCAGCCTCGGAAGAAAATCAAACGTTATCTGTGATATTTCATTTTTAAGAAATCTGAGAATACATATAGACTCCATTATTCTGATGAAAAATCAAAGTAAGTATGACTGTAACTGTACTAACAGGTCAAGGGCTACCAAACTCAGGTTTGAGCTGGCTTTTGTTATCTAAAGTGAAAATAAAATGTTTTAAGCTGCTATCATTAAAACAATATAACAGGAAAAGAGAACGAGAAGTATATACCACATCATTCAGGCAGAAGATGTCCATATATATGTATCTGTTGATAACTAAGTTATGTCCAAATGCCAGAATGATAACTTAAGTGTGCAGAATTCCCCTCTATCCCCTCCCACAGCAGAAAGCAGTATCTGGTAAGTGACACAGATGAGTGCAATGCACTCTAAGCAAAAGACAATTTGGATGACCAGGTGTATTGGGTTTATGTGGCAAGGTTTTGGTAGCTGGGGGTGGGCACTGTGGGGGTGGTGTCTGTGAGAAGAATCCAGCAGCTGCCCCATGTTATATAAGGGCCAGTATCAGATGGCTCTAAAAGGATGTGTAGCTGGCCAGAGCCTGGACAGTAAGTGATGTTGTTTGTGCCTCTGTGAGAGCATATTTAAGAAAGGGAAAAAAATAAATAAATAAATAAACACATCCACTGTGTAACAGCAGCTAGGATAGCAAAGAGTGAGAACAAGCCCTACAGATAGGGCAAGAGGTGCTCCAGGCCCCAGAGCAGAAGTTCCGCTGTGTCCTGTGGAGAGGCCCCTGGTGGAGCAGGCTGTCCCCCTGCAGCCCATGGGTCCCACATGGGGCAGATCTCCACGCTGCAGCCCGTGGAGGAGCCCCCGGTGGAGCAGGTGGATGTGGCCTGGAGGAGGCTGCAGCCCATGGAGAACCCCTGCAGGAGTAGGCTCTGGTCTAGAGCTGCAGCCCGTGGAGAAGAGCCCACGCAGGAGTAGGGGGTCTGGGGGGAGTTGGCACCCCTGGGGGACCCATGCTCGAGCAGTTTGCTCCTGATGGATGGACCCTGTGGTATGGAGCTATGTGAGAGCTGCTGCCTGTGGGGAGCCCCCGCAGGACCAGTTTGGGAAGGATGGCATCCCGTGGGAGGGACCCCATGTGGAGCAGGGGCAGAGAGCCCCTGTGAAGACAAAATGGAGGTAAGTACTACAGATGTACTATAGTCTCCGTTCTGTACCTCTTGGGGGGAGGTGATGGAAGAAGGTGGATAGGGGGAAGGTGTTTTTAGTTTGTTTTGTTGCTTCTCAGTTCTTTAGTTTGTTAGTAAGTGGTAATAAATTTTATTCTCCCTATACTGTGTCTGTTTTGCCCATGATGATAATTGTTGAGTGATCTCTCTGTCCTTATCTCAGCCCTTGGGCCCTTTTCATTGTATTTTTCCCCCTTTTCCTTTGTGTGTGTGTGATGGGGGGGGGGGGCGTGGTGTTGGAGAGTGATTATGGTGGAGTTCAGCTGCCCAGTTGGGTAAAATTCTTTTTTCTCTTTTTTTTTTTCTTCCAGTCAGAGTACCTATTGTCCTCTGTTTACAGCTTAAATCTTTGCGATAGTATAGCAGAAGTAATCTTGTGCAATAAATCATGTTCAGCTCCTAGGGGGTAATTTAACTTAAACTTGTTACTAGAAAACAGATTTTTAAATAAAACAATCTCAATTTATTGAGGGGGGCGGGGGGGGAAGAAGGATGAACTGATTTATTTCCATTTTAGTGTTGCTTTTACTTTCAAATGGATGATGTATTTAAGATAATGAGTATGATTTAAAAGTCAAGGAAATTAATAACAGCGTTCCAAGACTTTGAAAAGCAAAAATAAATAATGTGATAGTATGATTTAAATATGATTAGATACGTGATGACTCAAAAATTTTAGATAATGTAAACTTATTTTTAATTTTATAAACTTTTTCAGATTAAAGATTGTATTCAACCACAAGTCCAAAGATTATTAATAGTCTTTGAATATATATTTTTTACGGAAATCTACAAGAAAGCAGAATTAGTAATGATGATAGTGGCCGAATTTAAATCTA
The DNA here is from genome assembly GCF_964211835.1 of Anser anser. Taxonomy (NCBI): domain Eukaryota; kingdom Metazoa; phylum Chordata; class Aves; order Anseriformes; family Anatidae; genus Anser; species Anser anser. The sequence goes on from NC_139721.1 coordinate 57,967,485, forward strand.
ATATTGGTTGTATCAATAGATCCTTAAACACTAATATGGTTGTTTTCATAATTTTCAAATAGCAATCTGATGATACTTTTCATATATAATTTATCTTTATAGGCATGATTTTATATCTATTAATGAGTATTTTACTAAATTTCACCTTCAGTTGTCCTTTGAAAATTCAATTATTCTCTTTGCTGATATATTTGAAACTAAGAATTTAGATAAATGAATATTCACAAACATGGAATACTTAAAGCAACAGATTGTACTCATGTTTTTCTATCATTCTACAGAAAATTGAAAAGAATAAGCAATAGAAAAAATAAATAGATTACAGGAATTGCAAAGCTTCTTTGTGGTCAAATAAGCTGTTTGGGGGGGAGCGACACATCTGGTTATGTAATTGTTTTTATAAAATACCGAAGTTCCATTAAAGAAGTTAGGTTCTTTAAGTAGAATGAAGTACGTGAATACTTTGTTGAAAATTCTTCATTCTTTGAACAAAAGCTGTGGAGCTATTAGCTTTAATACTTATGACTTATCAAAAATAAAGACTATTGCTTACTCTCCACAAGTCAAAATAGTAATGCAAAGAAGTTAGTAAAAAAAAAAAAAAAAAAAACAGTTACAGCTGAGTTCTTTGTGTTTCAATAACCTCCCATTTCCATGATGGATATTCCCTTTTTACTCTCAACCATCTGAAACATCATCATTATAACTTATTTGCAAATTTGCTTTTTTTTTTTTGGGGGGGGGGGGGGAGGGGATAGTGAGAAAATGTTTTCAAGAAAACAAATTCTTATGCCACCTTCTTTCTTAGCTTATTGTAGGTCTTTCAACTCCATGCTTTAGGGGGGAAAAAAGTAAATATGCAGTATTTAGCTCAAAGTAATATGGTAAATTTTATCTTTTCTACGTTTTAAAAGCAGTGGAATTCTTTTGCAATTTAGCTACTGCCCTTAAATTTCCCAACTACCTGATGTCTGAAATTCTCTGGATTTTTCAGCTGAAAAAGTCATGCCAAGTTGTCTATGGTAATCTCCCACCTCTCTGCAATCATATAATTGCCTTCTGAATACTTTCTAAGCAGTGTCCAAAATTGACTATTGATTCTTAAGGGTGAACCATTCACATGTTGTTAAGCTTGACTTTTCTGAATTTGGGAACTAATGTTCTGTATTAACCCCCCACTTTGAAGTGGAGCAGAGCCCATTGTATATCCAGTAAAGTCTACTACTTCATTGTATTGTTGGTGTTTTCATGCGTGGAAAAGTTCTAAGGTCAACATGTGCTGGTTAAAGTTATCAGCCCATACAGATACAATACTCAAGACCCTTAACCGTGGGGCTTTTCTATGTGTATTCTGCATCAGCAAGGACTTGTAAATAGTTTCAACAACTGAACTTTTCCAAGGCACTTTAAAGGAGGAAAAAAATTGATTTGTATTGAATTCCAACAAAATCTCAGCACTTAAATTTTCTATATTCCTCAAAAACAAACAACAAATTTTAAATACCCTTTTATTTAAAAAGAGTGCATCAATTATCCTTTCAAATCTTTCTTGATGTCGGGGGGGGGGGGGGGGGAAGAGCATTTATTTTAGGTGGATTCTATTTGAACTGATAGCCTGACTCTAATAGTGAATATTAGATACCAGATGCTTTAAAGGAAGGTGCAATAGCCTCTGGAGATAGCAGAATAGCTCACTGGAATAGCTCACTCAGAGGGAACCCTCCATGCCTTTTGTCCACCAGCTGTCTGACATGAAAAACCCTTTCAGAAATTTTAAAAACTGCATTTCTAGTAAAAATATTTTTTTCCTTACCTATGTATTTTTCTACCTTGTAAGCAATTTCTGGTTCTTGGTCTCAGTGGTATTATGTGGAAATTAGTGAATTAAATCACTTTGTCTTAAGCAGAAGCATCATCACCAGAGTAACTAAGTACGTTAATGAACGCATCTTGACAAGATACACAGAAGACTTCTGCAAGGTACAGAAGTAAAATCATCTCTGTTTTTCACATTGAGGACTGGGGCATATACATCCTCACTAGTCTGACAAATTAATGGAAATTATACACCTAGATACCTTTGAGAATCTGGAGAAAGAGAGATTAAATGACTTGCTCAAGGTCACTGCTCAAATAGTTTGTCAGTGAAAAACATAATTCTGGAAATCCTTCTGTGTTTTTATATATGACTCCTCCTACTCTTTTATATACTATATTTTTTTCTGGGGGGGAGGGGAACTAAGGCAGGAAGAACTAACAGAATACTGTGGGTAATATCCTACTGCAGACTGAAATAATGGCTTCATGGTTCTTTATTCCATTCCTTCATTTAAGGGCTAGTGAGGGAAGATCTTCAAAAATCTGTGTTGTGACCAATTTCTCTATCCTGTGGATGTATATTTGAAGAAGCTAGAGCTATCCTCTTTGTATGTCAGTCAGGAACTTCAATGGAAAAATAAGGAAAAGACGTGTTAAATCAAGCTGAATGGTCAAGGTGGAGTAATGGTTCAGAAACTAAAATCTAAGTCCTTAAAGCTTCATATCTTAAAAGTGAACACAGTACAAACAAGCATCGGATGTAACATGTATAAGCTGTACTGGACGTGCATATGGTAAACACACTAGGTGATTGGGCTTTTCCACAAGCAGCCAAGGGAGACCTATGAGGACAATCCACTCAATTCTTTAAAAAGTGAAGCATTTGAGATGGGATGTTTCAAGAAGCATAAAGTTAGGCACTCAGATTCTACTGAAATTCAGTGGAAATTGGATTTCTTTTTTTAAGAAAATGTCTTTGTAGAAGCTTAGTTGGGGAACTCTATTCTGGAACCTGTACTAAGACCTAAAGGAGAGGTTAAGAATGTAGAAATGGAGCCTTCATAGAGGTGTTCTCTGCAGCAAGTCAATTGTTCCTTCCTTTTTCTTGACCTCTTTCTATCACTCTAGTTCCTTTATTACTCTACTCTGTAGCTGCTATCAACATCCATAGGTATGATCTCCCCAAGTCTCAATAAAATTTCCTGTTATTTTTAACCTTATGGTACTTAGGAAACTGTGACCCTGAGGGACTATGTTCCACATTACTCATGGAGCATGAGCTGAACCATAAATAGCACCCATATCAATGTCCCAATTCCCCATTTTGTGCCTTAACATCAGCAATATCTTTGCTTTCAAAGGTAACTTCTAAATTATTTGGATTCCTGTGCTCAAAGCAAGTCTTGATTTATGGATGTGCTTTCTGGCACTCTGTAGCAAGAACAGGAAAATCTTTCAAATAATGGAGGATTGTTGACAGACCAAGTTTCTGAGCTATCCAATTTAAACAGAAAAACAGAGATTAAACAAAGTAAGAGCAAACATACCCCTATGTATCTCCAGGGACACAAGGTGAGAGCTGGCAAAATTTTCAGTAACATTTCTAAGGAATTACTGTATCTGTATTCAGTCAGAATACCTTTATACAGTTTAGTGTTGTAGCCACCTTGAAGTTGTTCTGGTAAATACTGTTGCATTTTTGTCCATGTCTGATTTACCTTTTCATTAAATATTAGCCATTTTAAAATCCTTAATTCAAAAACAAAAGCGCGCACACAAAAAAAAACAGCCTTGTGCCACACAACTGAATATGATTGTATCATATTGATTTTGTAGAGTTTTTTAGTGTAGTTTCCTTTTTTGTGCACTCTGAACATAATAGTGAATCTTTCCTTTGACTGCCCTAATCACTTCTTACATAAAATTTGATTGTCATGATAGATTTTCGTAACAGTTTAGGTAAAAAAAAAAATAAAGCCATATAATATTGTACTATTACAGAACGCTTCTTAGGTTGCGAAGAAGCTAAGGTGCATAGAAGTGAGAAGATGCTGTTAGAGCCAGTCATACAAAAAATAAATCAGCTTTTTAAATTTTTTAAAACTTTTATTTTAAAAAGTATGGTTAGGTAGGTAACTTGTAAAGCAATTTTGCAGGGTCATTACATATGCAAAAGGACTGACTACTCATGCACAAATTAACTTTGCATTTAACTGAGGTGGATTACACTATAATTACATCTCAGATAATGGTTCCCAGAGTCAGTGTTTTGGTTGGCAAGATGTTGGCAAATAAAGGTTCAGCTCCGAGTAAAAAGACTGACTTAATGTTATTTTGCACAGTATGAGCTTATGCATACTTTCCTATTTAAAGATAAAATAGGATTTGATAGTTGTATTATTTTTCCCAAATATATTTAAACATGTATTAGTAAGACATATTCAAGAAAAACAAAAATCCTCCTATTGAAGAAAATCACAAGTCTCTACATAGAATGTAGAGTCCATGTGTCTCTTTATTTGTTTACATATTTCATCCTGTCCTCTGAATAAAGCAGTGCAATAGCAATTTCTCAGATGTTTTAGAGGCTGTTCCTTCAGTCTAGCTCACATAGTGGAGGTAGCTTACTAACTGAGGAAAAACAATGCTCTGCTGCATTCCTTGTCATCATACCATCATCATGGCTTATCCTTCATATCCTTTACGTTCCTGAGAACAGTTCTTCATGAGGCAGTTTCTGGGAACTCTTCTTATGATAGTATTTCATAGTATTTATTTTTCCATGGTGGTGTTATGACAGCATGCTACAGTGTTCCTGAATAAGAAATATTCTTCCTCATTCAAACAGAATTAAGTAATATTTGCTTCTGAGAAGTAAAGCAGCTACCTCAGCAGCCAATCATCAGCTAGTATAAATGTCAGTGGACCCATAGGTAACCTAAACCCCAAGCTTTGTTCCCGTCTTCACTGATGATGTCTGCAATATTATCCCAATTAGCATTTTTAAGCACTGTTTTTCCAAATTGCTTTTTCATCTTTTAGAGCATATGCTTGTTATAAAATAGTAACATCCACACATGAACAAATGCATAATTAAGAGAGAGCAAAAGTTTTTAATATATTTTTCTTGTGAAAGGGAAAGTCTTTAAAGTGCTATGTGTGAGATGGAGTTTGCATTTTATATATATATATATATATCATAGAATCCTAGAATTGTTTGGATTGGAAGGACCTTTAAAATCATCTTGTTCTTACCCCTGTGTCACAGATAGGGACACCTTCCAATAGACCAAGTTGCTCGAAGCTCCATCCAGGCTGATCTGGAAAACCTCCAGGGAGGTGGCATCCACAACATCTCTGGGCAACCTGAGTAAAGAATTTCTCCCGCTCTCCCTCTCCCCCCTTTTCCACAACCTGAACACCCACAGAGTTCTCAGTCTTTCTTCATAGGAGAGGTGCTTCAGTCCTCTATTCATTTCAATGGCCCTTCTCTAATTGGTCCATGTATTCTACTAAGAAGTAAAATGAGAAAAGGTGGTGTCTGTCTGCAGAAAAATAATGCTGAGGATGCCTGTAGTTCTGAAACCTGGTATAAATTCATAAAATAGAAAACCATTAGAAAATGGTTACATATTTCAAAATATAAATAACCTGCTGAGGAATGTCTATTGCCAACACAGTAGATGATGACCTTCAAATTACCTTCTAGATAATCTAATTTCTCTAATTTATCAAGAGAAGAGATCCTTATTTTAATCTTAGTAAATGCTAAAAGGATCCACATCTATTTCTGGTTAAAACATCAGAATTGTATAAGCTACAGTATATTACATTATTACTGAATAATTTTAGGGTAATTGTTAGTATTCAAGAATGCCCGATGTGATTTATCAGGGCTTTTCAAATTAACTAAAAATAATTATTTCATTTCTCATGCTCTGTAATGCTGAAGTAAGCAAAAAGTTGTGCTTTAACTTTTTTTCTCCAATTAAATCTATATGCTTTTTCAGGTTTAGTAGCAATTTAACATTAATATGCAAGACATACAATAGAAATATTCAAATTATGTGTTTCATTGGCTCTTTCTCTGGACCTGCTGCCAGTGAGCGATGCTGGTTGGGCTTCTGTGAGAGCAGACTGAAGAAAGGGAAAAAAGAACAACCTGCTGCACAACAGCAGCTGGGGGAGAGGTGTGAGAACCAGCCCTGCAGCCCCCAAGGTCAGTGCAGAAGGAGGGCAGGAGGTGCTTCAGGCACAGGGCGGAAGTTCCCCTATGGCCTGTGGAGAGGCCCCTAGTGGAGCAGGCTGTCCCCCTGCAGCCCATGGGTCCCGCATGGAGCAGATCTCCACGCTGCAGCCCATGGAGGAGCCCCCAGTGGAGCAGGTGGATGTGGCCTGGAGGAGGCTGCGGCCCATGGAGAGCCCATACAGGAGCAGGAGGTCTGGGGGGAGCTGCTGCCCATGGGGGACCAGTGTTGGAGCAGTTCTCGAAGAGCTGCTGCCTGTGGGGAGCCCAAGTAGGATCAGTTTGGGAAGGATGATATCCCATGGGAGGGACCCCATGTGGAGCAAGGGAAGACAGTGACCACAAAAGGAGTGATAGATGATGAAGTGTTATGGACTGACCTCGACCCCCATTTGCCATTCCTCTGTGCCACTCGGTGGGAGGAAGTGGGAGAGGGTCTACGGGGGGGGGGCATATTTTTAGTTTGCTTTAAGTTTTTCACTGCTCTAGTCTGTTATTAATACGCAGTAGCTTATATTATGTGGTCACAGAAGAAAGCCTGCTGGAGTTCAAGAAGTGCTTCAACAACGCTCTTGGACATGTGGTTTGGTTTTTGGGTGGTCCCTTGTGGAGCCAGGTGTTAGACTGCATCATGCTTGTGGGTCCTTTCCATCTCAGGATGTTCCAGGTATCTATGAGAATCATCTTTGCAAGTCCTATCTGAGTACTTGTTACGTGAACAACGAAGTTTGCACCTCATCCAAACAATGAAGTAACTTGCAGTCAGCTCAATTAATGCAAAACCCTGCTCATAATTACTGAGAATCTTCAATTAGTAGTGGTGTACTGGGTCTGGCTGGGATGTTAACTTTCCCTGCAGCAGCCTGCAGTGCTCTCTGCAGTGCAGCAGCTCTTTGCAGTGCTCCTGCAGTGCTCTTTCCCTGCTGTGCTCTGCACTTGTAGCTAAAACGGCAGTGGTGTCACACCAGTGTTGTGTCTGCTGCTGAGCAGTGCTGGCACAGCATCAGGACTCTAACCCTCCTAGGGGCTGGGCAAAAATGTGAGAAAAGAAACATCACCAGGGCAGCTGACCTAAACCAACCAAAGGGATATTCCATACCATATGATGTCACACTCCAGCAATAAAAGGTGGAAAAAGGAGGAAGAGTGGAGGGGTGGGCTCTCATTGTGAAAACGTCTGTCCTCCTCTCAAACACCGGCTACGTGCGTTGAGGCCCTGCTTCAAGGACGTGGTCAAGCATTGCTCATTTGTGGGAAGTAGAGGGTAATTTCTTTCCTCTGCACTTCCACATAGTCTTTACTTGTTTTGTTTAGTTTTCCCTTTTCCCCTCCCTTTTCCCCTTTCCCTTTTTTTCCCCTTTAGTTAAGTTGTTAATTTAGTTAAATTGTTAAATTAATAATAATCTTAATTATTTATTTTTTCCTTTAATTAAATCATCCTTATCTCAACCCGTGAGTTGTTCTTTCCTTTACTTCTTCCCCTCCTCATCGAAGGAGGGGGAGTGAGAGAGCGGTTGTGGTGTTCAGCTGCCTAGCACGGTAAAACCACCACAAGTGGGAATAGTGGGAACACCATACTGACATGTCAGAAAAAAAGATGGGAAATTAGTAATACACTTCAAGTCTCATCCTTATTCAGTGACCAGTGCCAAAAACACTTTAATTAGTGATTTAAAGAATTACGGACATCTAAAGAATCTCAAGCATCCTAAATAAAGAATCACCTTTATGTTTAGCACCTTAGGATCCTGTCCTTTCTTTCTTCTAATAGACTTTAAAAGACCTCTTTTTAAAAAAAAATTTCTTTCCTAAACAATTGTTCTTATACATCACATTTATTCATTATATCCTTTTTTATTCTTTAAAATCCATATTTATTCCTATATGGATAAAGACTTGTCTACAGAGCATTTCAAGAGAAACCCATGAAAATGAGAACCTAGAAATTGAACCATAGTCATGGAATTGTTTGGGTTGGAAGGGACCTTAAAGACCATCTTAACCCCACCACCACCACCATGGGCAGGGACACCTCCCACCAGACCAGATTGCCCAAAGCCCCATCCAACCTGGTCTTGAACACTTCCAGGGGTGGGACATCCACAGCTTCCCTGGGCAGCCTATTCCAGTGCCTCACCACTCTAATGATAAATAATTTTTTCCAAATATCTAATCTAAATCAACCCTTTTTTAGTTTAACACTCTTATCCCTTGTCTATACTCCCTGATAGAGTCCCTCTCTGGCTTTCTTGTAGGCTCCCTTTTAGGTACTGGAAAATACTGATGTAAAATTGATGTTTAATATAAGTCGTTCAGCTTTTTGATGTCAAGAGATGTTTTTTTGAAGAGTAACAGATAAAGTGAGAAATGAAAGACAAAATTTTAATTTTATTACATTTTAAATCTAAAATATGCATAAATCACAAAAATAAATTTATATAATAAAAGGGGGGCTAGTAAACAAAACTTGATTTACTGGGAAAAAAACAGTAAGGTAAACTGAAACTTAGAATTGAAAAAGAGAATTCATAACTTATCTGTACACACAGAAACCTAGGAATCAATCATCTGTATTTATAGGTGTAAAACTATTTTTATATGTGCATAAATATATACTATGTATGTATAATTCATATTGAGAGAAAAGAAATTACAGAAACATTTTTAAATTTATTTTTATTTTAATAAACATGCAATTTTTTCTTCTCATAAATCCTTGTGGCTGGTATATCAAAATTTTGAAGATGCACATAGAAATTAAAAAAAAAATTTACAATGTTTTGTATTACCCTCTCTTGGATTTTAATGTTTTTCAACACATGTTTAATAAGTTTTACTGAGGTTGTATAGTAATTTCAAAGGGAAAGTGGGATTCTTACATTGTTCATGGCTATTCTTTTGTTTCCTTAACTTTCTGCGGTCTCATGCATCGAGTATGGCATATATATTGATAATATTTGTTGTTTTTTCTTTTGTTTTGTTTTAAAAAGGTATTTAGTCTATTCAAAAGGTTGAAGAGTGTAAATGACACCAATCTAAATAAATGCTTAAAAACTCTTTAATCAATATACATGCTAGAGTAGCAGAACTATTTCAGAACAAAACTTGCTTAATATATATATGTTGCAAACTAGTTTAAATGACATGAACAACATATTCCAACATATCCACATTTTTTCCTTTTTTAAAAATAATTGAAAACTCTTGTCTTCATACTGAATCAATCTCTAAAGGTATCATTGGCCAATGCAAATTAATTAAGATCTCAGGTGTGTTAGCTTCCAAATTTCCATTACAAGATGAACTTTACAGATCAAGACAACTGTAACAGCAAGAAAGGACAGAAGGATATCATCTGGCTCAGTGTGTGGAACTGTTATACTGTGAAAAACAAATTCATGAAAAGCAGCTGATAGAAGGTCTGAGATAAACCAGTTTTGAGAGAGACTGCTTGAAAACAGAACTTTGTGGCTATTGAATGACATAAAGCCTACATGAGACAATTCTATGATCAACAGGAAAGTTTTGTAAGCTGTCAACACACTGAAGAAATGCTCCAGTGAATCTCCCTTGAGGAATCTTTTCCCAGCAGACACAGCATCTCAGGTTTCCCCTTACATCCTCGATGCATACCAACAAGCTATGGCTGATGTCTGCTCTCTGGCTAACTTCTTCCTATAGCTAACAATATATGCTCTCAACTTCCAAAGTGGGCCCTTCAGCAGAGCAAAGAACTTTGCCGACTTTGGGATTGACAGATATGACACAAGGAACTTCGAAACTTTTGTACAGGCATCCAACAGCCATCCATGCACGTTACATGTTATAAGAAAAAATGTAAAGTGCATTTTTTTGTATTAGAAGGCATGCTGTAAGAAATAAGGTACTGTTAGACCAATAGAGAAATAGTACAAATATCAGTTTCAGATACTGTCAAGTAGAGATGTCTTTGCAATGCCACTCCTGCAGAGAACGCAGGGGGTTGACGGAGCTCAGTGACATGTGATACTTAGCTTTTTCTAAAAATACCTACTTAACTGGTGTAAATACACTCTTTTGTGACAAATGGGTGAAGAAGGGCAATATCATCACCTCTTATACATGGACACAAACATGTAAGTCTTTTTTATTATAGAGCTTCATTACATGTATATGCCCAATTAAGAATTAAAAAATGAAGTTCAATGGTATGTCTTTAGTAAGCTAATAGACATGTTGACATTCGAGTTAACTTTGGGACAAAAATATTTTTGGATGAGAAACTAGCTTCCTGGTACTGAAAGTGATAACCTTCATGAAGATGTAAATGGACTAACGGCATGGTTACCTACCTTGAGACTACAAAGCATTGGCCTCTGCTGCAGGGAAGACGATGACAATTCACAACCAAAGAAAATTATTCCAAAGTTCAGGTTCTGTAGGAATGCACTTTCTGAACCTATTAGGAAATTTTGTGTTGATTTTGAAACTTACGAAAACGCAAAGCAAAGTATCACATTATTCAAAATCAGCCAAGTCTTGGGTGATTCCCATGATAGCCACAGTAGAAAACTAATTGCTTCTAAAGGATAACTTATGCTCCATGAGTGCTACACTTGCATAGTCCTATAATGGATGTGTCCATTACTAAAATTTGATTGAGTTAAAGGCACAACTAATTGTTCCTACTAGTCACCTGGGAACTTCAACTGGAGAAATAGTTAGCTAAAGTAGAGTGAGATGCATCACTGGGTAGCTACAGTGTTGGATTTACTTACTATTGATTTATTTTGCATTAAGCAATGGGAATTAGTAACAAGTCAATTAATCTTTATGATATAGTTATTCAAAGTTTTATTTATTTATTTATATGTGAAGGAGTGTATTATATGTGATGGGCCTGCTAAGCCCATCCCTGAGTCTCTATTTTATAGTATAACATAGCGACCAAAATTTAATAACTGAGGATGCTTCACTGTCCTTAAGGGCACAATTAAATTCCCAGCATTTGTGAGAGTATTGCATTATTCTCTTGGTGAATTGATCTTTCCTGTAGTCTGGTTATATTACAGCTCTGAATTTCCTGATATCTGACTTATTTGGATGCCCCAGTAGTGAATCACAGTGTGAGCCATATCTACTTTGTTTAAACAGGTGTTTGAATGTAATTTCCATTGGCTTGTGGATATTTAGGTTTATCAATGTATATGTGCATACATGTAAAATATATGATGAAAACAGATGTCAAATAAACCGTATTTTATAATTCTGTATGTATTCACTGAGTGCTACAGAAATTGCCTAACACTTTATTTCCTTTCTTCCTGCAACATGCATCCTAATTTGTATGTAGATGCTGCTGCTTAATTATTTCACAGTTTAGTGATCCAGGTATCTGTGATATGCAGGTAATAGTTATAATTAGTGGCTAATTTGAAATTGATATTTATTTTGCTGTCCACATATTATTGGATTAAGTAAAAATTGACTGACCTATTTATAACATTCTAGGGATTTTCCTTTTCCTTCCTTTCTCTCTCGTTCTCTCTCGTTCTCTCTCTCTCTCTCTTTCTCTCTCTCTCTCTCTCTTTCCCTCCCTCTCTCCTCCTCCCTCCCCCTCCCTCCCCCTCCCTTCCCCTCTCTCTCCCTCTCTCTCATCTTTTCAAGTTGTAATCTTAGGCTGAATATTCTGTATTGTAATCCTATGGTTTCACAGATGCAACTGACAAGTTTGCTAGAATGGTTGTGTGTTAAATACTAAATCCTTTAGATTCAGAGTAGTGCTTCAGAACTGAACTTTATCTTTTAGCACGCTTTCATATAAATAAGGAAATAAATGATTTATATACAGATATTTCCACATTATAAGCCTGGGGAAGGGGGAATTAATGAGTTAATGAGTTAATGCCATCTATTTATATTAAATCCATAATGTTTCTAGATAATTTTATTTGAGAACAAATAACAGATAGAAAATAAAATAAAGAGGGTATTTTCTTTGTGGTTGTTAGAAAAGTGAAGTTCTTTCTGAAGTATGCAATTCAGATATAGCATATTAAAACAGAAATAGATGAATACTTATGGCTAGACTTTAATACTTTGTGCTAGATCATGATTTATTTTCTAATTAATGCAGGTTAATTTACTGTTAGCTTTATTTCCAAGAATGAATAATATTTATCTTTCTTTCTACAGCAATGGCTGATTGATAACCCTTATTAGATGGCTATTTTAAGCTATGACAGGTTTTATTCTAATCAATTACAGTACTATTAAAGATACATAAAAAAAGTGATAAAATGATACTGCATGTTACCCCATTCTGCAACAAGAACTGGCTCAGTCCTGTGCTCAGAAGAGTGTTTTCTGGAGTGTGTTAACATTCAGAAGGAATTGTCAGTGTTCAGCAATTCACGATTTTTTTTTTCTTCTCCTTTTCTCTGGCACCTCTTGGGTTTCACAAGAGGCAGTTATCAAACCCTTAACCTCTAGCGTCTTTTCTGAAATAGCAATAGAAATTATAAATTTATTATAACGATGGCTTGCTGACTTGCAGTGGCAGTAGAATTTCAGCTTTCTGCATATTGGACCTGAATTCAACTCTGGAATCTTTTCATTTTATGAATCATGAGATTTAGTGTGAAATTTAGTGCACAAGATGCAACTTGAATTACAACACCCTGACCCCGAGGCATGAGAAATCACTGAGGAGGATCTGAACAGTACCCTGAATTTCACCTTCCAAGACAGATCCCAATTCATTGTGCTCTATTAAAGCTATCCTTGTGCTTCAAATTCATCATATATTTTTGTCTCAAATATTCTGCACAAAGTATCTCATAAAAGATTTCTGAAATAAAGAATCATAGTGATAGTATTTTCCTAAATGGTCCTCCTTCCTCAGTTTAAATCTATATGATAAATTTTCGTAATGCTACTATGTAAACGTCTAGAAACAAAAGGCTTTTTTTTTTTTTAAGCCAACTAGTTATCAACAGGAAAAAAGAAAAAAGAATACATGTACAGATGCACTCTTCCCCTCTCACGTAGACTCACATTTTTGAAGTATATTTTGAAATAAGTAATGATAATCTGAAATGTAGCAAATTTTCTGTTTTGAAAAAAAAAAAAACAAACTGTGAAATGAAAGTCTTAATAATTGAATCATTTCCCAACCCACCATGACTGACAGGCACTTAACAATATTCTGTTTATGTCTTACCATATATTTTTATGTTCAGCTTGTTTAATTTTATGCCTTATATAGCTAAAATAAAGACCAATTACTATGGTGGTTTTACCCAGCTGGGTAGCTGAGCTCCACCACAACTGCTCTCTCATTCGCCCTCCTCAAAAAGAACTGGGGAGAAACTGTGATGGAAGGGGCTCAAGGGTTGAGTTAAGGAAAGGAACATGACTCAACAAATATCACAGGAAGAACGGTCTCAGCATTGGGAGATTAATATAATTTACTGTCTGTTACTAGCAAGCAGTGATGAAGTGAAAGCAAACTAAAATACACCTTCCCCCCATCCACCCTCTTCCACCTCCTCCTCCCAAGCAGCGCAGGGGAACAGAGAATGGGGGCTGCGGTCAGTCCCTAACACTGTCTCTGCTGCTCCTTCACCGTCACTCTCTGCCCCTGCTCCACGTGGGGTCCCTCCCACAGGATGCCATCCTTCCCGAAATGATCCTGCAGGGGCTGCCCACAGGCAGCAGCTCTTCAAGAACTGCTCCCACACGGCTCCGTACCACGGGGTCCATCCCCCAGGAGCAAACTGCTCCAGCACGGGTCCCCCACGGGTGGCAGCTGCCCCCAGACCCCCTGCTCCTGCGTGGGCTCCTCTCCACAGGCTGCAGCTCCGGCCCACGGCCTGCCACTGTGGGGGCTCTCCATGGGCTGCAGCCTCCTCCAGGCCACATCCACCTGCTCCACCGGGGGCTCCTCCATGGTGTGGGAATAAAAATGTTGTTTTTGCAGAGTTACATTGTTTAAAGGTAAGGAATGGGATATTGAGATATGCTTGCAGTGATAAGAAAATTTAGCAGGCGACCTTGTAAAATGCAGACAACCAGACTCCTTAGAACAATTAGGTGAAAATCACGGTGTTAAGTCAGATAAGTGAAGAAACATTACCACTTCAAACAGTAAAAGAGTCAAAAGAAATTTGAAATTTAACAGGCTCCAACTGAAGGCCATGCATTGTCTGTGAAGCATCAGATAGATTGTGAACCTGGATTACCCACTCAGTGGGGAAACAGGGGAGGGTCCTGTCATCAAAAAGTATATAAACTGTGTTTTGGAACCAGTAGGCGCGCTCCTGCTTGTGGGACGCCTGCCAATGCAATCGCGAATAAATTACTACTTCACTGAGATCCTCGCCTGAGCCTAAGTTATTGGCTACGGAGTGTTTCTCACAACGGGCTGCAGCGTGGAAATCTGCTCCATGTGCTCCATGTCCAGAAGCTTCTATTATATTTATTTTCTTAAGACCAACAACCAACAGAAACACACCAAACTGGTTGATTACTACTGTCAAGTTCTCAGACATTATCATCATTTATTTTGTGGAAACACCACCAATAAAACAGCAGCAGAACTAAAAATGAGATCATGGGTGCTTATGGAAAATATAGGAAAACAAACAGTTGTGATACACAAGAACAAAATAAAAAATATAAAAGCACCTGTCTGTCCATATTGGCAAACATTTTTAAGAAAGAATCTTTCATCTTCCCTGCTTCCACTTCCATACTCTGTGGAAAACTGCATGATATGTTTGAATGAAATGCTTGAGAACTAGCACTCAGACTGTATTTTCTATTAAAATTCATGGACCTAGAAGTGATGCTTTGTATTGCACACTGCAAGGTGCTACTCTTGGTTACATGTAGATTAGGAGGGATTTATTTATTTGTTTGTTTGTTTGTTTGTTTATTTTTTCCCTGAGTATATTTCACCTAAAAGTAGATGGTCTCTTTTAGCCACACTTTAAGAACTGTTAAAAGTTGATCTGTTCAGGACTATTTAGTAAATAAACTTTTTAATACTTGTTGAATTATTTTGGGTTATAGAGGTCTAAGTAATTAGCCCTTTTTCCTGCTCTTAGGTCCCAAGTGATTCTTTGAGTAAGCACTATTGCAGGATAAGCAACATATTTATTGCTTTAAACAAGCACAGTATGCTACTATGCAGAATGTATACTTTAAGGTAAGACAGCCTTTTTGGTTCTGGCCAGACAACTTACCAAATATTTTCAATTAATTGATTTCAAGATGCAAAATACATACCAGGAAAAGTGATCTTGTTAATTTATTGAGTAAAACTTTACTGAAAATAGAAAGCAGTACAATAAATAACCATAACTTTTGCTTGGCATAGCTATTGGTTATGTGAAGGCCAACACCTTCTCATGGAACTAAAAACTATCTTTGTACTAATTACCATATCCTAAATGAAACGTTAACTGTCTAAGAACTAATGAAACAAATCTTTCCTGATAATCTAATATTTCAAGAATTATATCATTCTCAAACTTTTAAGGTTGCTCTACTGATAACCAGTGAATTCAGAGAGACTTTTAAGATAATTCGTATGTCAAAGGGAATTATCAAGGGGTGTGCAGGGCTATGTATAGTTCTCTCTGGCTTTCATTTCAGTGGGGGCACATCCCCAGATCAGAATGGTGCGAAATTTGAGAATTGACTGACATAGTACAATGAAACAACTTGATCTTTGCACTCACAAAGCCATAAATCCTAACACAAATGGACACTGAGATGAAGCATTCAGGAAAGCATGGAAAATGACACCTTGTCGCTGTCATATCTGCTGAGAGTGGATAACTTTTGGTAGGCCTGAAGTCATATTTCATTCCCCTATGCACAACCAGACTGTCTGGGAAGTAGAAGCAGAGGTAGACTGAACAAATTCATCGATCACAGGGCACTGTAACTCCAGTCATTATATTGCTTAGAAGCAACATGCCCACCTGGCTCTCTTCCGAATTTTGAACTTTATAGACACAATTAGGTGAAGCTCAGTGCCATAGTCTAATGTCCATTGAAAAATTATAAAACTTATCTGGAGAAAGCAGTAGATACTGCTAGGGAGCATTCCTGCACTGCTGGGAAAGCCAGCAGGGACTATTTCCATAGTTCTCTGAAATCTTTCTGGTAATGGTTCATCACAGCTATTAAATACATGCATAACTCCATTTTTATTTTTATTTTCTATTTGTTCAGATAATATTTTCAGAGGAACAGATTTGCAAACAAAGCTCTTATCCAGGGTGGCTTGTTTTTCATAGAATCATAGAATTATAGAATGGCTTTGGTTGGAAGGGACCTCAAAGATCATCTAGTTCCAACTCCCTGGCCATTGGCAGGAATGTCACCCACTAAATCAGGTTGCCCAAAGCCTTATCAAACCTGGTCTTGAAAACATCCAGGGATGGGGCATCCACAACCTCTCAGGGCAGCCTGTTCCAGTTAGCCTGTTACTCACCACCCCGAGTGAAGAATTTCCTCCTAACCTCTAATCTAAACCTTTAATTCTTTAAATCTTTAAACTCTTTTAGTTTAAAACCATTCCCCCTCATCCTGTCATTATCCAACTGAGCGAAGAGTTGCTAACCATCTTTTTCATAAGTCCTCGTCAAGCACTGAAAGTTTGCAATGAGGTCACGCCAGAGCCTTCTCTTATTTAGGCTGAACAGCTCCAGCTCTCTCAGCCTTTCTACACAGGAGAGGTGCTCCAGCTCTTGATCATCTTCACGGCCCTTCTCTGGACCCACTCTAACAGCTCCACATCCTTCTTGTGCTGGGGGCCCCAGACGTGGATGCAGGACTCCAAGTGGGGCCTCACAAGGGCGGACTAGAGGGGAACAAACACCTGCCTCAACCTGCTGGCCACTCCTCTGTTGATGCAGCCCAGGATGCAGTTGGCCTTCTGGGCTGCAAGCACACACTGCTGGCTCTTGTCAGGCTTTTTGTCCACCACAACTCCCAAGTCTTTCTCTGCAGGGTTGCTCTCAGTGAGCTCTTCTCCCAGTCTTTGCTCATGTCTGAGAATGCTCCGACACAGGTGCAGTACCTTGCACTTGTTAAACATCATTAGGTTCATTTGGGCCCACTTCTCAAGCTTCTCCTTGTCCCTTTGGATGGCATCCCTTCCTTCTGTTGTATGAACTGTAGCACTCAGCTTGGTGTAATCTGCAAACTTGCTGAGGGTGCACTTGATTCCGCTGTCTATGTCATTGATAAAGATAGTAAACATTATCAGTCCCAGAACAGACCCATGAAGGACACCACTTATCACCAGCCTCCACCTGGACACAGAGCCATTGACCACCACTTTCTGGGTGCAACCTTCAAGCAAATTCCTTATCAACTGGATGATCAGCCAATCAAATCCATATCTCTCCATTTTGGAGATCAGAATTTCATGTGGGACCATGTCAAAGGCCTTATAGAGGTCCAAGCAGATGACATTGGTTACCCTTCCCTTGACAACTGTTGCGGTCATTCCATAGAACGCCACCAGATTGGTCAGGTACAATTTGCCCTTGATGAAGCCATGCTGCCCTTGGTGAAGCCATGCTGGCATAACTAATTTTTATTAGTTATGTTATTATTTTTGTGTTATCTGTTTATGAAAAACTATTTCTCTAATACTATTTTTCTACTAAAGTAATTTGGGAACTTGAAGTGTTTGTGATCATACTGACAAAATACTTGGAGGGTGGGAGCATAACTGAGCATGGGGAAGGAGCCTGCAAGACAGTCATGCTTACAAGGCAACCCTCTGTTGTCACAGATTAAAGTAACAGAACAAACAAAATTTCTGCTAAAGAAAATGTTTGGGAAGCAAAGTCAGTGGGTTTATACCCCATAACAGACATTTGTGTACCTGTCTGAAAAAAAGACCATATGACCCTCAGCATGACTTGCCAAGTGACTTCAAATACATGAGGTAAGAAGACAGTAAAAAACAGTGGCAGCATGCTACAGTACTAGATGAACACTGAGAGACAGAGAAGGGAAAATGTCAGACTGAGAGTCAACCCTCCTGCAATCGATAGGATTTTCTGCTGTTCATAATTTAAAACTTCACCTTAAAAAGAACATCAGGAAAAAAAAAAAAAAAGGAAGAGGAAAAGCCCTAATGAAAGTGAAAACCAGACCAAACAAACAAAAACTTCCCACAGAAGTGCTTTGTAACTTACCAAAATCAGTTCTCTATTTTTGTGAATACTGGAACACAAAGCAAATCATGAAAATACAGCAAAATAATTTATATTATTGTATGTTCATTTTTTCCCAGTTAAATTGTGAATTTGTGCTAACAGTTTTAGTTTCATTATCTTTTGAAAGCCCCATCAAATTTGATTACAGGTGAACTTCTCTGGTAAAACTGACTATTTCTATCTCAGCAGCAGTCAAGTTGAGAATAAAGCAGTATATTTGAAGGGTCTAGATCTTTCCTCTGTCCTCAATCTCAGTAACATGTGTGAAGTCAGTTACTGGTAAACACAGATTGTCCATACTTTGAGAGATAGAATATAAGATTTGCAGGTACAGTAGAAATTTTTAGACGAACTGAACTTGAAAATACATTCCTTTTTGGCTTAGGTCATTTCAAGGAGTGGGAAAAGGGTTAGGGTGATTATACTATTTTTTGTTATCTTTACTAGAACTTTATTAAAATGAAGGACATGCAGAAGTTCCACATAGATTGTGGTGCCTTTCCTGAATAAATGTATTGACTTGTATATATTGTAGTTAGATTAAATTTCTTTTTCTGTATGCTTCTGTACTGTTGAGGATTGTCCTATACCACAGCTCTTTAAAAGTACTACTTACAATTTGCCTGAGGCTAGTGGTGAAGTTTCTTCTTTCCTGTGGCATACATGATTACAGAGAGAAACAAAGAAATCCATGAGGACAAGAATGATAAAGTCCTTCTAAAAGCAGAGAGAAAAGAAGGAAGAAAGTACAATAATCACATAGAAAATAAAAAACACAAAACACATGTTAATGACTCTGCTTACTAATTTGTCTATATTTCTTAGTGACATTTTGATGTGAAGTGCGTAGCTGAAGAAACACAGGGAAGATTGGCAGGAAATGCTGTTAGGGAAAGAAAATAGAGGAGAGAGTAGGGGACTGTGGCAAGCATCAGAGTTCACAGGGAAAGAAAGCTTGTGCAGAGGATTTTCATTCAGACCGGCAGTCAGCAAATAGAAGACAATACTCAAGTGACAGCTGCTTTATCACAGTTCAGCTCCATCAGAAAACCTCTTGGAGCTGCTTTCCAGCCTGCCCCTGCTGGCCCCAGAAGCCCTTTGCCCTGGGAACTGGGCAAGATAACTTTCTAGGTCAGGTGTCTGGACACAGTAGCAAACCAGAGAACAGTGATTATTCTTTCTGCTGCTTCTTGTGTTCACAGATGTGAAGGGAGGACACTTTTACACACCTTTGCACTAAGGACAAGATGAGAAATAAAGGTGGATGCCCTGCCTTCCCTACCTCTCTATTTTTCACGGCAGTCTGCAGCTACTTCTTCAACCCTTCTCATGTTTTGGGATTGTCCACTCTTTGCCAGTTAATTTTTCAGCAGATAAATTGTGACATACTTTTCATCCAATACTAAATGACTGTAAACTATTTTGAATGTATAAATAATTGCATTCCTATTTGCTTATGAATATGCAGTGTGTATAAGGACATAAAGGCATTTCCGTGAAAAAGAATGCCTCGAATTATCAAACAAGTGAGGTGAGAGTGATTAAGTGCTTACAGAGTAAGAGGATTAATAAGTAGGTTGAGGAAAGCAAAATAAAAGTGCTGAGGAAGCATGACAAGGTGTGGAAGCAGAGCTAAACTGCTGTAACTTGCAAGCAGTTTGGTACAATTATGGTAGACGTTTATGGTTTAATAAAAGCATTAGATTTTTAATAAATTATTCTGAGAATCTGCAGTGTCTATTTTTTAGAATCTATATTTAAGATGATTTTTGTACTTGTTATGATAGAAACTTTTAAAAATTGCTATTTAAGTTCCTGCTGGCTGAGGTTAATCAGTTGTTCTGTGGGTATTTCTCATTTGAAAAATATCTTTTGAACACGTGAAATTTTCAGCCAACCATTGTGTTATGAACAAAATCCAGGAAATACAAAAATTAAATTAGACATTAAGAAAATACTTCAAAGAGCAAGGTCAATTAGAAAGTGACATAAATTTGCCAAGGGAAATTGGTGAAGCAGAGTCACTGAAGATATTCAAGGCTGTCCTAGTAATATATAGGACTAATTATATAGCACTGAGTGCTTTCAAAGTGCTGCAAAGACATGAACTAATTAATCTGCTCAATACCCCTCGGAGATAGGTGAGGAACTATTGCAAATTTCAGTATCACCTGCCACAGCTTCTGTTAAAAGGCAGAAAAAATTATATTGAACAATGACCTTATGTTAGGCTCTTTCGATTTGTTTAGCTATATGTACATATATATGTGTGTGTATGCAAACTGAAGCTATGGAAGACATATAAAATAAAATTATATATATATATATATATATAAGAAATAAGACTGAAGGTCTAGTTTGGGTATTATATATGCATTTAGATTACCGAAGGATGTTCCCTTTCCTTTGTTCACATTCCATTGGGGCCAATAGTTTTAAATGCTGCTTTACCCTTCACCTCATTATATACTGAGCATTGGAGCTGTAGAGGCTAAGGTCTATTTTTTTTTCATCTTGCACAGATTTGTGTATTACTCATTTTCTAAACTTATTTTATTACAGAGAGTAAGATTCCATTTTGTTCTATGTTGTACAAAATAGAAATTTTTGGGGAGAAGACAACAATTAAAGAATTGTCAGTGGAAGAATATATGCAAAAAAAAAAAAGCATATTGTTCTCATATTTGGCTGTGAAATAAGCATATCCTAAATTCTCAACTTTTAAACTACATAAAATTATATATTTAGTCCCTTAATAGCTACTGAAATGATAGTGACTTTGGTCCTGAACATGCAGTAGGTAGAGTAAGTATTCAGCAGTATTGTTTGACTGGTATTTGTCATCCTCAAAATATCAGAGAGCAGCGAACCTCAGAGAGTTCAGAAGTGATGTACATGTCACAGAGACAAAGACAGTAATGATTTTGTTCAGAAAAGATGATGAGTAGTAGAACTTAATACTGAACTTAACTGATGCAATAATCTACTGGTTTTATTCTTTGTATACATGGAAGGATTACACTGCCTATTTTTTCCAATTAAATCAGTAGCAAAAAAAACATGCTTCCATCTTTCTCAAAAAGAAAGACCTGTGAGCCTTGTATAGCAGCTTGAGACACAGAGAGAACACACACACATATTTTTATGCAAGGATAAGTAGTGGAATGTCTAGTTGTTGAAGTACAATGAATTCTCTTCGGTTAATGCTTACATTTTCTTATATGGAAGGTTAAAGGGGCTGCAAAAAAATAGAATTATTAGAGAGAAATTCTATATCTGGACTTGTGTATAATAACATTTCAAATTGTAAGTAAGTTAAATTAAGAACAATTTGTCTTTTTTTTTTTTCTTTCTTTCTTCTTTTTTTCTTGTCTGGTTTACGAAGCATAATGTTTTCTGTGCCAGACTTGTAAGCATTGAAGACAGGTTAACCAGAAAACCTTCAGCTGAGCTTGCTCGTTGTCTTTACTACGGAGACACTCGTGTTCCTTTTATTCTCTCAAGTTTTGAACCATAGAAGCAGGGAATAGTGCCAATTTTAACTTTGATTTTGGAACCCTACAGAGAAAGGATGTTAATATCGCACCTCTTCTTACAGTGTTTGTTACTTTTTAATTTATTTTTTTTAATATTGAAGCCACTTAAATTTAATGAAGGGAGATTATAGGAAAATAATATTTCATTATTCATTACAGAGAATTCTGAAATTTCTGAAAATTTTATTTGGACCACAAAATGTTATTACTGTAGCTAGCAACTAGCTAGTGACAAGATCAGTGCAAATATGAGGAAGTCTCAGAGTAGGGTAAATGAGGATTCACAGCAACATTTTCATTTTCTTTTTAACAAATCGAAAAATAATAAAAGAAAAAAAGTTTTACCTAGTGCATATTAAAACTACTGAACTTATTTCCCAAGGCATAAGCAAGGCCAAGAGTTAAGTAGGAGTCAAGTTACATTAGTTTGGATTAAAAAGCCAGGGCTATAAATCTTCATACATTCAGATATAAGCTAGGCACTATCTAATAAGAATTCAGAAGAAATTTTCCCTGTAGGCAAATTTTTCAATGGAGATTTTAGTATCTTTTTCTGATGTATCCAATCCTAACTATTGAAGATGAAATAAATGGACAGAAGCTTGATTCATTATAGCAATTTCTATATATTTACATGTTCTTAAAGACCATTTGGGCCTTGGCAGTTCAGTCAGACTGGAGGCATTTCAAAATTGATACTGATGTGAAAAAGACTATACCTCAACATTTCAAAATGTAAAAAAAGAAATAGGGCATATATTCACATTAAAAGTAGGTTAAAGTTTGAAATATCTGAGCATGCTGGCTGTATTCCCTCTTTTGTATTATTATATTCTTGATGGATTGTTGTCCGAGTACTCTAGACATAACATATGCAGAGGTGTTTGATATCTATCATTTGGACTACTGTAGCCTGCAAAATATCTTACCCTAGAAAGCCTTAGAATAACGCTTTAGCATATAATGGCAAATCATAGATCTGTCAAAGTAGATCTGTAACACGCGAAAATCTGTGTTGTGGAAGATACTTTATTGAAAATATTTTCATTTTCATGGCACTCAAATTTGATAAGCTAAGTGTTATTTGTTTCCAACATAATAGTAAATAGTTTTCTGGAGGAATATACATGTTCAAATAAATATTATAGCAGCTGTCCATTGTGCTATTTTTGAAGAAAGAAAGTCCTACTTCCAAAAGCATACCAATCAAAAAATTTTCTGCCACAAAATAGCTTGGAAAAAATATCTTTAGTTTAAATCATGACTGTATTCATAGTTAGGTGGGGGTTAACTGTTAATAGCTGTTAAGACAGGCTTTGCAGAGATTTAAATGGAGATGGGTCAAAGAAGAATAAAAGTAAAAGCTGCAGGTGAGATTCATAATTCTCCAGAGATTGAGAAGGCCTTTCTATTGTGAAATCCTATGTTCACAAGTGTTTTCCTAGAGAAAAAAATTGGACTACCTTCCACTGAAATGAGTAAAAGGTTCTCTCTCTAGAGACGCTAACATTCATCCTAATATGAATTTTGAAGAGCATCCTAGGCTCAAATGTAAAATCCCTATAATGTGAGACTTTCAGGGAGATTCAATGATTTTTATTTTTCCCCCCTGTACCTGAAGGCTTATGTTAATCCAGTCTGTAAAGCCAGGAATTTATTGAGCACACAAGGATGGCAGTCATTTGGGCTGTCTGTGTTTACTCTGCTTTTGTAAACTGCATTTAATGGAGAGTGATTTCCTGTGACAGCAACAGTATCTCACTGTAGGAAGTGTGCCATGACAATCCTCCAGTTTCTTCTACACAGAGCGGGGCAAGGGTACTTCTTAATTAAAGGCTTCTTTCTGCTTATGCTGCAGCAAACCCAGAGAAAGCAGAGCACATAATGTAAAGCTCTAGGGGGAGCATATCCTGATTTAGAAGAAATATCACTGGAAGACAGAAGGAGAAGGATGAGAAGGCTAGTTGAAGACACAGTGTTTGAAAGTTTAGTGATCAAAAGGTACCAGTGGTGCTCTAGTAGAGGAGGGTCAGCATTTATATTTATTGTCTCCTTCACTACTGGAGAAGCAACTAAAAAAAAAAAAAATGCAGATAGTCCTCTACTTCAAGGACAAAATTACCAGTTTCAAAAATGAAGAGGTGAAACCTCTAACTAGTTTTGTGAGGTTTCTTTTGGTGTGATTTTGTGATTTTGTTGTTTTTTAAGGATTCTGGATATACAAGGGAAACTAGCAAACAGCACAGTAGTTCTAAACACAGAGTTTATTTGGAAAATAGTGCATATTTCTAATATGTGGCAAAAAATAATTTGATTTTATTGAGAGAGGAAGAGACACAGTAACTAATGCCATTATTGCCTAACATGGAGCTCTGAATTTCACAAAATGCTTCTGCACTCACTGCCAAAAGAAACACTGATGTTTAGGATACATGGATGCAACTTAAACCCTGAATTTTCATGAAATATTTTTACAGAAAGCAACATGGATTTCTCTAGACAGATATGCAACACACAGTAAGAGTGAAAATTCATGGAAACTGTAGATGAAATGCTTCAGTTTAGGAGAAGTGAAGACATAAAATTTTAGGAGGTTAATTAATAGAACTTTAGATTTCATTGGCAACATAGATTTCTTTGGCAATGTAGAGTACTAGAGAAAGAAACCTGCCTGAAGACTTTATTGGCACAGGTTCAACATGAAATACTATCAAGGCAGAAAAAACAATTCACAAAGTTTCCTAACTAACCCTGTTGTATTGTATGCCAAACCTTAGGGTTTATTTCCTGCTCAGAGATCATTTCAGTTCAAGGTGCACATGTATTCATAAAATCTTGAACGAGACCATCAGGTGAACTTTTACATAGCAACAGAAAATGATAAGTGAGAAACACTTACTTTGTGATAGAAATTTGATTTTACAGTGTTATTTGTGGGATACTGAACCCTCCCTCCTCCCCCCAAAAAAACAAGGAACAAATAAACAATGACAACAAGAAAAACAGAGGGAATAAATTTTACAGACAAAATATTATTTTTTTTTCAAGCTCTTTCTTGTCCAATAGGTTTTCTATCACACATACATCTGTTTAGCTTTCGCCACACAGTACGTAGAAGTGATCTCATGGTGGGTGATGAATGAGTCACTTAAGCTCTGCTCTCAGAAATAAATGGTTCTATTCCCCTGCCTGAAAGATGATGGAAGAAGGTATTTTCAACAATATTGTTGGTTTTTGTGACTGGGGTGAGGGTATATCTGGTAGGATCCAAAGGTCATACATCAATTTGATGATAAGCAATAAGAAAAGTTGGTGTTCTTTTTGGCTACTTACGGTATTCCCTTAAGGAAGCCGTATTTATGGAGGGGTGGGTATAAAATACAAGTACTTTCTTGTGGAAGTATTTTGCCACAAGGAAAAATGAATGACATATAATACACAGACCAATAAATAAATAAATATATAAATAATAAAAATAAAGCATCATGGTGATGACACAGCTTCACCTGTCTTTGGACCCTAAGTTTCTCAGTATTTATAAGCTTCAAAACATTACTTATATCTTATCTGTCAAATACAGAGACAAGTACTCTTATAGTATGTGAATATATCCTAAAAAAAAAAATATGAAAATGAAAAGTTAAGTTAAAATAAATCAACTTTTAACTAAAGTAATAGAAAATAACGCTTTATTTGAGAGAAGTCTCTAAGTCAATAAGCTATCAAAAAGAACAGAAAATAAACCCAAAATCTCCTACCAGGATTTTATTTTGAGCTCTCTTATTTTTATTTATATGTTTATTTTTACAGTCAGCGGAATATCAGGAAATTGTTCGTAACTTCAGCCTCTGAGAAAGATGCATCAAACTGGATGTTATCTGCATTCTGGAGCTATTAAGGCTTTAGAGAGTCATGACTTCTAATATATTTTGCATATCTTAAATAGTATTCAAGTTGGAAAGCGTGCTTCCTTTTTATGTAATACATATGTCAGCATAAGAGATTATTTTTTAGTCACTTAGGTCACTAAAATAATGATTATAAAACAGCTGTAAAAGCCTGAATCCATTTTTGTTTGTAGTTCTAAATCGAATTCATTGTGTTGATTCAATGTGAAGCAAAAGGAGAGCCATTAAGGCTTTAGTTTAAGCTTACTTGAACTGCCTGCCACTGCCAGTGACTTCTTTGGCAGATTTCCAACAAATAGTTTGGAAATGTCCCTGTAGGAAGATCTTAAATATAAATTCCCCTCTGTAATTCTATAACTCTATTTTTTTTCCCTGTCTGTTACAGGTTTAGATGCTTACAAAGCATCCTAAAAATTACAAAGATTGAGCTGTTACAGCACTGCATCAAGCAACTAGATCCTATAAGTGAATACCGAGTGACTGCACACCCTAGAACAGAGCTTTATACATTCTGCTAGAAAGGTTCTAATTTACTTGTCCTGTAAAAGAAAAAAGGAAAACAAAACAAAACAGCAACAATATTAAAAAACAGAGAACATTTTGTTCTTAACAGTGCATTATTAACTCCTTACACCATTAATTTCAGAGATTTAATACAACTTCATTTGGTAATGAATAATAATAATAATAATAAAATAATAAATGGTACAGCATGATTTTCTAATGCTCCTTTCTTATAGCTTTTAGTAGTAATGAATCATATTTTTGGCACACTGGTAGGACACTTGCCTGTATATCTTACTTTTGCAGATCACTGGTCTGCTGTTTTGGCAGATTTAAGCAAGCCATATGAAGTAAGTTTCTCCTGATATTTCAAATTATTTAAAGCTTCCCATTGCTCTGCTCTCTTTAATGCTATTTTTTTGTTTAGGTATTGGATTTATTTATTTATTTATTAACATAAGGTAGTGATTCTGCAAGAAATTCCATATCATACTTCTGGCTAACCTTTGAAGGCAAGCTGCCTTACAGTGATAGCCTTTCTCCAGCCTCAGAGTTCTCCTCGAGTTTATTGATTTTGGGTGGAAACGTTCAGTTGCACTCTTACTGCCATCTAGTGACAGATTTAGAAAAAAAAAAAAAAAAAAAAATCTTTGGAAAAACACTCTTGAAAGCAGGTTATCATTGACTGCAATTGAAGCTATTGTAGGTCCTGGGTAGAAAAAAAAAAAAAAAAAAAGGCAATATATTATGATTAATAAAGGAAATTATCTTGATCATTGAGATTTTATTAAATGCTAAGGAAATGGGGCAACAAAGCATATTCTTGTGCAAAAAGAGATACCGAATTTAGTAAACTGATCTACTTAAAATAACTTTACCGCCTCTTTGCTTATACACAAGTGTAACAGTTACTTTGATATCTGTATTTAACTATCATTAAACTGCCAGTAAACTGACAATGCCCTGTATCCATGTACACTTCATTGTAAATATCACTGCACTTGTAAAAACAGACCAAAAAACCTAGAAGCTAAACAAGAACGTAACTTTATATGAACAAGATGGGATTTTTAGTTAGGAAAAGCAAGTGAATCTCAGATGTACACAAAGCATATTATCCCATAAGAGAAAAGAATAACATAAAATGCCTATTTGCAAATTAAAATTGTACGAGCAGCTATCTTTACTGTAAGCTCCAGGCTCTAATGTGAATGAAATAAAATCCTACACTGATGAATGAAGCAGAAAAATATAGAGTTGTATCTATTTTATACCTTGTAAACAAGAAATATCAGAAATATTGACAGAAATTTGGTAATTGGGTTGAGAAATTTGTTTTTAATTCCTAGAAAATATATATTGTAGTCTATTGTATGTGGCTCTGCTCTTATAGGTAACTAAACTTTGCAAAGCTCTAAAGGGGTAATTGTAATGTCACAGAGTATTGTGCTGTAAAAATTCAACACCCTCCTAAATTTCTATCATTACTGCTAATAGAATAATAATTTCATAATTTCATAAGCTTGATACATCAAGCTTATGGTAGGCATAGTGTAGGCAATTTTGATGGCAGCACATTAAGGATGGAGTGTTTCAGTTCTGCTTTGGCTATAAAATTTGTTTTGAAATTGCACAGAGCATGTTTATGGAAATTGTAAAGGCTATCCACCTAGCTATCTACAAAAAGCTTGCAAGCTTTTAGTGGTTAATTTGGGGGAATATTGCATAAAGTACTCCTGACTATACCAAGAATATTACTCCCATCATGAATAGATAACAAAATAAAAGAGTGTGATCTCACTTGGCCTGCCCTATACTATATCTAGTTTATTGTGCATATTCAAAAAGTCTCTAAGAAATAGAAAAAGTAGCTGGAAACCAAAACTACTACTACAAATGTTCTGTTTTCTGCTGCACATTTTTGCTGAAATGTTGTCTTTTTCTTGCTCTGCAATATATTGGCTTTACATTACCTTACATTGCTGAAAAGAAATTCAGAATAACTCATGCCTGATGAAGCACTCCTCAACTGAAATTTGATTTCTTAGTTTATGAAAAAAAATAAAATAGAACAAAATAGAATAAAAAGTAGAAAAAGGTATGGCTAGTCAAAAGCAGACAGATTTACTTTGGCATCACTTTTTGTAGTGTTAGTTCAGAACATCTTGGCCTTGTAGTACATTTTATTTTCAAGCTTATATTTGTAATAAAACACTTACCAAGAAATTGATTAAATATATCTATTAACATCTATGCATTAACATTATATTTCCCTAATGATCTGGTTCTGGAATTAGCTTGCAGATCATGTTGAAAATAATTAAATCATATGAATATAAAACATGCAAGGCTTTAGAGGACTTTATAATTCAGTCACATAGATGTTTTTTTCTATACTTAAATTCCTTTAAGAGAACAGTAATATGTTTAGGTAAGCTTAACATCTGAAATTAACATACAGCTTTCCCATATCCCTACGAATAACTGCATTTTCTCCTAAATTTTCACTGAGATGACCTACACTTTGACACAACAAAAGCATATCATTTAAAAATAATTCTGGTAATTTCTGTTTGTTTCTCTTTGTTGTAACTGAAATCTTTGTTTTTCTCCCACAGGAATTTAAGGAAAAGAGCAATGGGATACAAAAGTCCTGAGAATAATAAGCAGGGAAGAATTGGCTTTTGTAAAGGGCTCTCCCTTTACCGGAAGCTGCATGACAAGATAATTTGGTTAGGGCTAAGGGAGTAGACACAGCTGAGTGAAACGTGTGCATGTTTTGCAACACAAGCCTGACCCTGGCATCAGGGGAGTGGAACTGGAAAAAGAAATATAAATCTTCATTACTATGTCTTCACTGTATTGCCATATTTATTCTATGTTGCTGCAAAGGTAATAAGAACAGAGAAGATCATGCAGTTAATGGAGATCAGGTATGGAGAAGGACAGACTTTCACTGAAAAGCTTTACTTTTCCATTAGCTTCTCCGATTAGCAGATGCACTTTTCTCTGTTTCTGTCCCTGTACTCCCATTCAACTCCTTGAAAAGGTCCATAGTTGCAATATGTGACATTCCTTGACCCTCTGTCTTCCTCTTTGGTGAATGGCATAACAAGAGAGAAGGTGTCCCTGTTTTTTTCTTTTTTTTCGGGTATTCAAAACATGTCTACTGTTCAAGGATTTCAGCTTTCATGACACAAACAGTTTAAGTCAAATTGTCAACACGTGCAGTAGACTGTCAGCTTCAGTAAATATTGATTGTAGAATTGCACTGCACAGGCATATTAAAAACAAATTTTTGTGCTCATGCAATGTCCCCCTTTAGTCAACTCAAATTAATCCTAATCTCATTATAAGGTTCCTTACGGTGAGAATTGACCAGACATGATCTGGCTTCCTACGAATTAGCATACATATTAGCTGTTATGAAGAAAGACAAGGGTGTCTTAACAGACCTTCTGCTTCTTGCAGAATATGTTGTGGCTCACAACAAGCCGGTCCTCTATATCTGAGTTTCATTTTTAACTTAGACTTGATGAATACATCACTTTAACAGTTTTCAGCAAAATACTTTACTAATACCATTTTGTTGATGCATTATTAGTTCTTAAGCCTGGGAAAAATAATTTTCTACTATGATACAAATAAACACCATATATTTTCTTATTTCAACTCTATATATTGATTCAGTAAATAGTTATCAAGGCTATGGCCATTATTATAATTCAGATTCACCACACACACTCTGCAAAAAGTTTAAATGCCGAATAGCTAGGGATTGTTTTCCATGAAAATCCTTTGGACACTGCTGATATTACTAAAGACAAAAACAGAAGACAGAGAAAATTATTACTGGTCTATACTCTGTTTATTATGATATCATCAAAATGCAGTTAAGATGCATCATCTATTTGAATTGACATCATCATTATTGTGAAATAACAGATAACACATGTATGATTGTTTATAAAACTTCTTTGCAGAATTCATTAATTTTAATTTAATTCAAACAGAAATAAATTAAACAGACAATATGAACTTTGAAAACAGTGAAGTTTCCTGATAGTTGATCTAAAAGAAAAGAGAAAGTGTAGAGAACATTTTTGGTTTGTGGGTTTTGTTTGAAATTTTTTTCCCCCTTTGGTTGTCTCGTTATGTATTTATTTATTTATTTAATGGTATTTCCTCATAGTATTTAATCAATTTTCTGAATACTTTATTTGCTTTAAATTAAAAGCATTCTGGACTGAACTTCCTGAATGTACTGATGTGTTTCATAATCTGCTATAATCTGGTATTGTCATCTGATGTTTCTTTTAGGTCATAATGAACCTAATGACCTAAAAATGACCTAAAAATGAACATAATGAGTTGGCATAAATAAACTTGAAATGGATAAATCTGCCTTAAAGCAATTGTCAATGTTTAATCTGATTTAAGTTAAAATATCAGGAGATAGGATCTTCCAACTAGGAAATTAAATTTCATCTTTCAAAATACTGCTTTAATTCTAATGTAATTAAATATACACATTAAAAGCTCTAAAACACGAATTTACATTACATAATTACAAACTAGTTACTGAACATTTTGGATCTCAGCAATATAAAAGTAAAATTGCTTCTCTCAGTGATTTATTATTTTTTGTCCCCAAAATTTAGTTTTCCTATTTTCAATTCTGTGTCCTGGTTTTGAGGTTCTTATTTTGTCTGTTTTGTTGTTGTTGTTGTTATTTGTTGCTATTTTGTGTTTGTTTGTTTTGTCCAGCAGGAGGAGAAGGAAGAAAAATCTCACAGTATTAATTTACCATTGTGTTTTATGGTAAGCACTTCAAACTTTACTAACTAGGAAGGACTTTGGGAGAATATTGAAGAGCCTCACAATGAATGTACTAATACATTAAGACAACATGTATGTGAATTGCAGTATTTTCCAATAAGTTAAATCTATCTGTAATGAAATAAATACTTGATTTTTGGCATTTTTATAAACAGTTGAAATGTAACTTTACAATGTGGCTTGTGTAGGGCATGACATAACTTTTACGTGTATTCATGCTTTGGTAAACAGAATAATCTTGAAGAAATTGAGGATACAAAGTTGCATAAGGTTATGTTTCCAAAATGTTTGTTTCAAGGTGCTCAAACTCTTATTAAAGTTCCCACAGTATAATTGCATAACGTTTTTTACTTTTGCTATCTTGTTACACGAGCCATATTGCTAC
The DNA here is from genome assembly GCF_964211835.1 of Anser anser. Classification (NCBI taxonomy): domain Eukaryota; kingdom Metazoa; phylum Chordata; class Aves; order Anseriformes; family Anatidae; genus Anser; species Anser anser. Next base: position 57,998,948 of record NC_139721.1, read on the forward strand.
TTTGTTTTCATATTCTAAAAATTTTTTCCTTTTTTTTTTTTTTTTTTTACAGCAGTGATCCCCCCCCCCCCCCAAATTAGAATTTTTCCATTGTCTTTCCTTAGCTACAGTAACCTGCAAGACAGGACGGAATCTAAATATTCAGTGATTTCCATACTTGTCAACCAGCAGAAAATTCTTGTAAGAGTACTACCATAACAGCAGGATGGTTTTTTTTGTACTAGGGTAGGCAGCCAAACTTTACCACAACCACTCTCTCATTCCCCCTCCTCAAAAGGAGAGGGGGAGAAAATACAATGGAAAGGGCTCAAGGGCTGAGATATGGACAGGGAGATCATTCAACAATTATCGTGATGGGCAAAACAGGCTCAATATAGGAAGATTAGAGAAATTTACTACCTATTATTCACAAGCTAGAGAGAAATGAGAAACAAAGAAAAACAAACTAAAAACACCTTTCCCCCATCCACCCTCTTCCATCTCCTCCCCCCAAGTGGCACAGGGGGAATGGGAGCTGCGGTCAGTCCCTAATGCTTTGTTTCTGCTGCACCTTCACAGTCACTCTCTGCCCCTTCTCCACATGGGGTCCCTCCCACGGGATGCCGTCCTTCCCAAACTGATCCTGCGGGGGCTCCCCACAGGCAACATCTCTTCCAGAACTGCTCCAACATGGCTCTGTACCACAGAGTCCATCTGTCAGGAGTGAATTGCTCCAACCTGGGTCCCCCATGGGCGGCAGCTCCCCCCAGACCTCCTGCTCCTGCATGGGCTCCTCTCCATGGGCCGCAGCCTCCTCCAGGCCACATCCACCTGCTCCACCGGGGGCTCCTCCATGGGCTGCAGCATGGAGATCTGCTCCATGTGGGACCCATGGGCTGCAGGGGGACAGCCTGCTCCACCAGGGGCCTCTCCACAGGCTGCAGGGGAACTTCTGCCCTGGGGCCTGGTGCACCTCCCGCCCTCCTTCTGCACTGACCATGGGGTCTGAAGGGCTGGTTCTCACCTCTCTTTCCCAGCTGCTGTTGTGCAGCAGGTTTTTTTTCCCCATTTTAAAATCTGCTCTCCTAGAGGCCCAACCAGTGTCACTCACTGGCTCGGCTTCAGGCACTGTCAGATCCCTTTGAAGCTGTCCCAAACTGGCCCTTACATAACAAGGGGCAACTTCTGGATTCTTTACACAGAGGCCACCCACGCACCCCCTCCCACTACTAAAACCTTGCCACATAAACCCACTACACAGGCATCAAAATATTTTCTGAATCTCCTCATAATTTCATTTTGTCTCCAAATCAGACCTGTATCTTCACCTTCTGAAATAGTTTGGAACATACTGATAGAGTTATTGGTTTCTTCTCTTATACACAAAAGGCAAATTCAGCTAATCACATTTGTATCTCCATTACAATTTTATGCTTATTTGTGATATTACTAACAGCTTTATTCAACTGAATGGATAAATGACTTTAAAATTTGGGTCTAATTAGCAATCTCAAGTTTTTCAATGAAACAGCATGAGAATTCCTCCAACTGGTCTGCTTTATTTACATGTCATCTAGATGAAAAATTCTGCATTCTATTCTGTGGAAGCATTTCTAACTCAACTAACCAGCTACTAGGTGCAAATTAACAGCAGACAGAGTCAGACTTAAAAAGTTTTGAATTTATTTTAACACACTTTAGGTCATTTTAGCAAGAAAAGAGACTTTTCTTCCTAAAAAAAAAATAGATGTACCGATATGATGGTACAATACTTAAATACAATTTCCAAAACCTGTTAAAGGAACTCTCTTACTGTTCCACACAGAGTTTTTCCACAGTTTTTCACAGCACCAAGGCTATTATGGATATAAAGTAGGTAAGAATCAGTTTGAGTTCAGAACATAAATTAAGTACTGACCTAGAAGAAGCACCACCCCATAAATAAATAAATAAATAAATAAATAAATAAATAAATAAAGTTAGTGGAGCAAAGTTATTCTTGTTCTAATACATAAAAATAGTAAAAAATAAATAGCACATAATGAACAAAAGAGGGCAAACAAAACTCACCCCTGATGCCAAGGATTTTTCCCCATTAACAAGAGATGGAAAATGCAGTGTTTCTGGCTATAATTATCACTAACTCTATGAACGCCTAGACAGCGTCAATGTCTATAATGTCCTTGTGGTATGTCCCTCATAGATAGGAATACTATAGATTTCAGAGGAATATGTTTGACTTAGTTTTTTATCACCTTGTTGATCATAGAGAGAAAAGTGTTCCTAGTATAGAATATTTTTCGAATATTCTACAAAAGCCTACACCAAAATTTATACTTCTTGGCATGACTTTAAAACACTATCTATAACACTATCAACTTAATTCCTGCTTTGTATCGTCTAACATAGTTTTCCAATAAGGACCCAGTGACTGTACAAGAGACCAGAATGCTACTTTCCTTCATATCCAGAAAATGACAAACTCTTCACAAGTACATGAGAGGTTCAGTCAATCTGAAGACTGAAGTACCATCAAAGCCAAAGGAGCTGTGCCACCTTATATCAACTGTGAATTTAACTAATCACTTCCTCATCTTCTTTTAGCTGGTGTGCCAGCACTGCCTTAAGACAGCTTAGCTCAGCAATGGCTCACAAGACTCCTGTGAGACCTAGGCTGTCATTAAATACACACATACATATTTTAAGGCTTAACAGCATTTTCTCTTATTCTTTCCAACTGTTCCATACATATATAAATCAATCCTCAAATCTTTGCCTTTTTCTTCTATCTAAAATCCATTTGTGCTCCATTTATAAAAATGATTTCATTGTAAAATGTTTTTCAAATAATTGTCTTCTTGTAATTCATGTTCAGTGTTGAGAAGCCATGAGTGATTATTTTGGTTTTAGCTGAGATTTGTAAACAATTTATGTCAGAAGAACTATTTCAGTTTGTTGACAACAGAGTTAATTGTCAACGAAGAGTGAAATGTGCAAACAGTGACAACATATTGAAAAACAGACTGCAAACACACAGACAAAGACAGACTCAGATCACAGGAAATAAAATGTGTTTGCAGAATAAATTGCTTGTAAACAAACACGATTAAAAATAAAAATAAAAAATAAAACCCACGAACTTGTGGGTATAATATATGACAAAATAAGCATCAATATTAATGGCATTAAGGTGACCAGGAAATCTTTGGGAGAATAAGAATGAGTCCAATTAGACTATCTGACTATATCTAATAGGTTGTGATGTTTAATAAGATGCTACAATATAACAGAAACAAATAAATTCAAGTATAAAGAAAAGTTTGAAGCTTAATAGGATCCCAGGGCTGTATTTTACTAATATGCACATTCTTATGGCTCTGCTTTGTTACCATTAAGTTTCATACCTTCAACACAATTTGTCAGATAAATATTCCTCCTGTGAGAGCCGTAAACACCAGCCTTTCTGAGTGATGGCACCTATGAAAAGTAGTTCAAATGAAGTGGTCACATCAGTTAATATGGAGTGGGTAAGTCGTTTCATCCACAGAGTATTGCAGTGCAGAAGATAACTCATTAGGGCGATTCCCCCTGCTTATTCAGACATGCACCATTCTCATCCATCACTCAAAGAGAATTCAATAACAATGTAATGAAAACAAAAGCCCTTGTCAAGGTGGCATGGGATTCTTGTCTAATATCCAGCTAATAGGAACGAACAAGGTCACAACCGAAGGTAATTTGGCATGCCAATTTGAAAAATGCCAGTGTGCTCCCAGATTTTAAAGTAAGACACATTCTTTTTGCCTATGTGCTGATGTGTGCACCCACATGAAAGCCCTTAAATAATGTGCGTTCTTTAATGTTGTTATTAAAAAGGCATGCTGTCATTTCAGCTGTAAGGCTTGGAGACAGCGTTCTTTTCTTGTTTGTCAGTCGAAGGACAGGTTGCTCCTGTCAGCAGTTCTTGTCGGAAGAAATGAGGTGTATACCTGCACTATATACAGTAACTGTTTCGAAATGAGGTGTTGTCACCTGAATACCAGACAATTGCTTTGGCTATTGCCACCTACTTTCTGTTACATTCAAATCTGTCACAACTTATGCAAAAGCAAAGAGGTTGCCGTGGTGACATTGTATCCCTAAACTTAAAAAGCAGGAGAAAAACTTGCATGGTTTTGCCTTTACAGTATTTTCTGTTTTGTTTTGTTTTGTTTTTATTTTGTTTTTACTTGACAAGAGGAATGATGCCCATTAAACACAAACATAATTAGAAAGTATTTGGAACCAGATTTTTTTTTTCTCCTTTGTTTGCCATAGAAATCTTTTCTTTTCTGTCTTTCTCTCCAACTAGAACTTAGTATAATATGTATATTGTATACATATATAAATCATCAACTATTTTGAGAAAGACAGTGAGGAAAGAAACCTAGGAAAAATTCTTGCCACAGAATACCAGCAGACTGAGAGTTATATTTAGCAAAAGGATTAGACATTTAAAAATAGGGTTTTCAAAGGATCTAAAGGCATTAGACACCCATATCTGATTGAATTCAACTCCCATAGGTTCTTTGGAAAATTTCAGCCAAAACGGTTAACACAAATACACATGAAAAGATATTTTTTTCCTACAGAAAAATTAAGGTAATAAGAATAAACCATCAGGCTTTAGGGAACAATACAGATGATAACTGATTAGGTTAGAACAACATTTTCCTTTTCTGAACATACCATAGGTACTTTCTTGGTTCCCATTAGCTGTGATATAGAAATCAAAAGGATTTCTTTAATTAAGAAGCATGCAAATTTCAAGTGCACCTAAGTAGCTTAGTTCTTAGGTACATTGCACTCATTTTCTGTTAGAACTGGGTAAAATTTTCAAAAGTACCTTTGGAGATTATATTTTTGTCTCCTTTTGACTGCATTTGGCAGTTAGACATATCATTTGTATTTGATTTTTGAAAGCCTCTATGTCAGTAGTTGAACTTTCAGAAAATAATGAAAAGGCTTTCAACTAAGATCAGTACGAATGCTAGTGGTCATACCCCCCGAGTCATCCTCAGTCATCCTCATAATGGCTTGTGCTTTCCTTCTTTTGTGAGAATAACTTTTTGCAGGGGTTTTATAAAATAATTTTATCAAGAAAGCCTATTTCTTGCAGTTGCTGTTTTACACATTGTTTTAATAAATCCATGTCAACAGGCTTGACTTTTCACAATTTCAAAATTGAAGAGATTTAGTTTTCATGATACAACCTACTTGTACTTGTATAAATAAATAGATGTTTTCTTTCTATTTTCTGCTTTTATTAGTATCATGTTGCAGAATTACACAGGACTTCACACTTATGTTTGGACTGTGGTGTTTCTTAACTCTTATTTTCTGTGCTTTCCTGTTTAAAACAGTTCAGTGATTTATTTATTTATTTATTTCTGTGCATGTATTTATTTTATTAAAAACATTCTGGCTTCCTACTAATAAAATGAATATGGCACATTATACTGATAAACATCTTGGTTATACATCTGAAAGCTAAGAAAGTTAAGAAAACTTTCAAAATATTTTATAGTCACCTGTGCAGTCCAGTAATATAGTGCAGCCACTTGTAGCCTGAGAACATATATATTACTTTTGACGTCAGTGAGGATATGAATGTTTTCAGCTATCAGTAGTGAATTTTCCTGCTGTTTCACAAATAGAATCAATTGCTTGGAAAGTTTTCAAAGATGCAGAAATGCTCCTATGTCTTCATCCTTTCTGTTTTCGCACTACAGCTTTCTGGGAGGAAAGAGCAAAGAGAAATAGAAGCACCATCATCTGCATGAGCTGCATGTCTATTCCTTTAAGAGTAGCAAGAAAAAAAAATAGGAAAGTATCAGCTATATAATTCATATAAACTTTGATTCTGTTTCAGCTTAAATTTTAGCTACATCTGTATTCAAACTATAGTAAAAATAAGGTCAGCCTTTGAATACTGTCAGTGTAAATCAGACTGGCAGAAGATGGACTACACTAAATTAAAGAAGAGCTACATGAAATATTGAATAGATTTTGATCATGATATAAAACAGATATTTTATTATGAAATGTATTAACTCATTAAGAACTCACTTATGAGCCTGGATGCAAGACCAAATGAAAGGCCTGAGGTTATCTGCATCACTAGGTGAGGTAAAACTGCATGGATGGATGGATGGATAAACAGACAGACAGGTAGAGCTGCAGAAAATCTAATTTTTTGTTCTACCTAGTACTTCTACCTGAGAAGTTAATAGATAAACAAAGACAGGATCTATGCCCTAATCTAGTGACTATTCAATTTTCAGTTGGTTGAACAGAGTTTACTTGTGACTAACTTTAGCACTGAAGAATGCCAGTGATGCCTCCCTTTTCCACCAGAAATCATCCCTTTTACTCCAGGCCATTTGGTACAGATAATTTCATACCCTCATGTCGGGGTGTCCTCATATAACCACATGCCCTGGAAGATGAAGGACTCTTTGCCCAGAACACCCTTTGTTTGCTCTGTGTTGGAGACCATAGATTCTAGTTCCATGACTGGAACTAGGAATTACACAAATTTAAGGTATTGATATTTCCATTGGCACACTTTTTTATCATTCTGCTAATGATTATTCAGTGGTGCAAAGGTGGAATGGGAACAATAGGGGACAAACGGAAGGGCCATGACATTTGATTTTCTTTCTAAAGCTGCAACTAAACTTTTGGAACTATTACATGGTATTTTGCATCTGGAGTAGCACAGATTACATAGTATCAAGCATGATAATTAGGCTGTGAGACTGTGTAATAGGTGAATTAACACGTGCAATGCAGGTAGGAGTACTGAGGGTTATGACATAAATCAGAGAGAATTGCATTACATAGTGCAGAGTATTAGGGGACAGAAAATGCAGTTACTGTTAAGAAGTTGCTGCCATATTTAGCATATGAAAGTTGTAAAATTCAAGTCCTGAAATTTTCAGTCTTTGCAATATAGAAAATATTTTGTTGTATCTTCCCAAGTGATTTACACAGTTTAAGCTTACTGCATGTATGAAGACTTGCAAGGAATTTGTTTTCAGCTTTCAAGGATTGCCTGCAAAAATACTGATGGAAAAACATACTACCTCAAATGTCTATTTGCTTCCTGTTAATTCATAGTAATTACACAAATTTGGGCTAATTAAAATTGGCTATATGAAATGTAAATTGGTTTTGGAAGAAAAGTAGCAAATCTATGAAAGATTGAGGTTATTTCAAGTATGTTATACAGTATAGATAAGTAAAGGATTTATATGTGGTGTTACACATTTAAATGTCTAAACAAAAGTAGCTGAGTAACAATGGACAAGACAATTTTTGAAAAAAAAAAACAAAAACTAGCAGGAAATAGCAACCATTCCAAAATTCTTTCAGTGGTGCTCATGTTTATGGAAGCAATGTTGGGAGGTTCCTATGGAAAATAAACAAACAAATAAATAAATTATGCCTGGCTTTTTATATCAGTAACTGAAATCTTCATGTGTATATACCAACTGTCTTATTTACCAGCAGAAATAATTTTCCTGCTGATAATGAATCATTTTTACTGTCAATTTTCTTTCAGTCACAATTTCTTTTTCCTCTAAGCAGATTTCTTTAGGGTACTTCTTTCCTTGGCACTACTAATGTTTTCAACAATTTTCTTATATTTATCTAGAAGGGATTCTTGCTCAGGAGTTTCCAAGAGCCCTTCCATCCACTGTAATAATTTAGGAGAAAATCATCAGTTGGAAACGTGACACTGGAAACCCACATTCTGTATAAATCTGTACAAATGTTAAGATATGCTTCGGGTTAGAATGAGTTGACTTCCACAAAAGCATAAAAATGTAGACAGAAGGTCGTAGTTCAGTCTCTAAAGTTGACATCCTGACTGAGAATGGTATGAAGATGCATTGTTGTGTGAAGAACCTTTAAGTGATGGGGAAGTTGTTTCCATCTGAAATTGTCACTTATGTGTTTTTAGGAAGAAGCAGAGAGGTCAGAGGGGGAAAAAAAAAAAAAGGTTTCTTTATCTTTCTTCCAATCTCTCTGTCTACAGCATAATAAAACAGCTGCAACATTTCTACTCAGCAGTTCAGCCTGGTTCCATCCTCTGCAACAGAACAAAAGTTTTTGTACCTTATGCACTAGAAAGTAAGGAGTGCACTATTCTAGTTTACAGTCCTAGTTTTCTGTGAAAAATTTGTAAAGCAGTTGGGGAAAAAAAAAAAAAAAAAGCTCTGTGGATGCTACCATTTTTTTTAGAATAATGAGATTAGAAAGGTTTGTTGGAGAAAAAAAAATATAGACACATTTAATTACTGCCCAAACTAATAATTAAAACTCTTAAGTACAAATGAAGGTAAAGAACAAGTAGAATCATATTTCAGTCAGGGCAGTGAACCAGATTCTAAATCAGTACTGGGTCACTGAAAATAAACTTCAATAGCTGTCAAATGAGATCCTTGATTCATACGCAAGGAATACAGTGATGTTAATCATATATTAATTTCAATTTTAAAAGGTCATATATAACAAATAAACATCATTCCCTAAATCGGATAGCAACTAAAATATCAGAGTTTCAAAGTTGTCCTCTGCAAAGTGACTAGCTTCTCTAAGCGATTCTTTAGTAAAAATGGGGAGAGGAGAGGAAAGGAGAATGAAATCTCATTGATTTCGCAGCGTGATTCTGAATGTTATTTGTTAATTGGTCTCCTCCTATTAAAAGTGTGAAAGTCTATATGAATAAAAAAAAATAAAAATCAAATATCTAGTCTCCATTTGTTTCCCAACAAACTTCAATCTAAGATGCAGGCTTTGATGATGAATTCCATGGCTCATTTCTGGAGTGCATCCAGGAATATTTTCATTTTTCCATTTGAGATTTTTTGCATTTACATGTCCTAATTACATTAATCACCAGTTGTCCCACTGTGCCACATCCATCCTTTATCCTGTAATGAAATCTCACCACTTTGTCAACTATTACACATTTTTTTCCAAAATTTTGAAGTTTCCAGGGGTTAATCAGTCAATAGGCACTTTTATTGGACTTCCTCCAGAAGAAGGAGGGAGGGTTGTAGTATTTTAACTTTAGATTGAGAATGATTGCACTGTCACAGTATTAAGGTTGCTGCTCTGGAACAAAAAGGTCCAGTTACGGGCTGCCTTGCCAGACTTGGAGCATGAGTTTGAAGCTATTGTTTCTTACATGAAGTTTTCAGACTTGTGCTCCGTTTGCTAATTTTCAGTTTTGCCTACATGTAAACTCGTTACAATTTCAAGTTGTAATTAAATTAAAATAAGGGCAAATTTCAGAAATGCACTGTTTTCCATTTCTTTTTCTTCACAAAGGAAAGTTTGTATTTTTAACAGTTATGAGGTTAATCATGATTGCAATATTACATTGTAACAAAACCTGATGTCATGTTCATGCTTTATATTCTTGTTTGTGTCTGTATTCTTAATAATGATTTAGTTAAGATTAAATTTCAAATTCAAATACATACATGAATTTCCCACTAGCTCAATTTATCATAGGCCTCAAAGGGCAACAGCAGAAGAGCTAAAACACTTTTCTCACCAAAATAAGTGAAGAAATGAAAACAAGGACATATACTGTTATATTAAAGAAAAACACTATAATACGTGAAATATTTTGTTGTTTAAGGAACAGAAAACATGAAATTACTGTCATTTTTTAGAAGTTAGTTACAGACATAATTGCAGAAATGAAACATTCCTTGTATGGGGGATGTGGCAACTGATGCATATTAGCTTGTGTTTAGGAAAGAGAATAGGACTAGGTGGAATATGACCCACTCTGCAATTCTAATATTCTATCAATAGATATATAGACAATATGTTATTTTTTCTACTATTTTCATCCAATATAACCATTGATTTTCCAGAGCATAAAAATGGTATACTAAAATGAACAAAAAGTATTGCTTGATTGCTATTTCCCAGTTGTAGTACGATAACAATGTGAATCCTTAGAGATTCATTTGGTCTGCATCAGAAATGATAATAACAAAAAGTCAAATATTGCAATGAACAACTTAATCTGGATTGATTGCAAATAGAGTCTGAGTGTTCAATGACACTGTTGTGACCGAGATCATAAAACCTGCATAAATTAATTAAAAATTGGGTACTACTGGGTATTTAACTAAAAGGCTTATTTGAATAGTTAGTTAAAAATAATTTTACACTGGGGGTTACTCATTCTTCACCTCAGAGATGACAGAAGTGATATACAACACACTGAAAACTGAACACTAATCTATATAATAGATTTCTACATGCAAGTTTTTATTTTTAAGTATTTAAGTGTTTTTTATTTATGGTGATTTAGATTAAGATAAATTGGCAGAAATTTGATTTATTCATAAATTCAGAAGATGTCCTCCTTTAGCTTTTAGAGAACATCTGAAGTGTAACAGACTCCTATGCATTACTTGTAACTGAATCGTAATTGAAAGATAAATTTGTACCTATGCTAAGGGTAACTTAAACTGATTTAATTTACAAAATAAAATTACAGAGTTTTTTTGTTTGTTTGTTTGTTTTTGTTTTAATATACCTAGTAAGATACAGAGATATTGTTATCTTTCTTTTTGTCTATAAGATAGTTGTAACCTGCAGCCCAACCTTAGTCACATGTTTTCAGGTTGAGTAAGAAAACAACATCAGAACATAACTTATAACTCAGATTTCACTAGACTTTTAAACATTAGGGTTGCTTTTCAGGTCAGTTGCATTTTCAGTGCAAGTAATATTTTCTAACACTCAAAAAATATCATTAAGTGTTGTAGGACACAGATTATCAGGAGAAATGGTAATCAGAGGGATTTAATAAGACTAAGCACCAACCAGGAGAAATATCATAGTCAACTACAAAACTCTTGTAGATTTAAACTGAGTTCTGACTGATTTTTAAAACGTGTGACTTCAGTGCCTGGTGAAATCTTGATATGAATGGGAATTCATTTTCATTATGGAACATGCCCTGATCAGTCTGGTCTCTTTCTCATATAGGTTCAGGCAACAGAAGGCCAGAGAAGGGCTCCTCTAAGGGCCAAATACAGCCATCAGGAAACTCAGTTTGGTTTCTTCAAATGTAATAACTGTAGAGAGACTTCAAAGTTGCTGTGGTCACCTGAAATATTTTGGTCATATATATGGTCACCTCTTTTGACTGGATGACCATGCCATTTGATGCACTTCAAAATGTGGTTTGCCCTTTTTGCTGCCAGGACACACTGCTGACTCACGTTGAGCCTACTGTCATGGCTGCTCATAGCATTATGTTATACTTCTGTGAAAACAAAAATATGCCAAAGTTCAGTGAATTAGTTTGGATTTAATTGCTCAGAACTTTATATTTTTATATTCAAAATTTGTCATGTAAACTTTTTTCCCCTATTTATGATTTTTCCAGGCTTTAGTTCATGGATGGCATTTGGACATTGAAAAATATAATAAGACAATTACCTTCTTGCTTTTTTATCAGTGGCTGGTTCAACACAGAATGGGAAAATTTGTTAGAAAGCATCGTTCTCAGTAGAAGATTGATTCATACTCTGGACAAAAAATCAGTCTTTTAACCTTTAGACACTTCAGAAGGAAAAATATGTTAGTATTATTACAGTACCATTACAGTACAGTACTACAGCAATATTATTACATACAATGAGATTAATAACTTAACCCTGCAAAGGGACTGCAAAGTCTTATCTTTCTGTCAGTGTGGTCTCATCTCAAAATCAATCTCACTTTATGAGTGTAGCCATAAGGGATAGAAAAACAAACAAACAACAACAACAACAACAAAAAAAACTACCCAAGGTGTATAGAGTTTGAAGTCTAGAAAAATAGATAATAAAGTTATGCTTGAGAGATAAAAAGCATCAAAAACAGGCAAAAACAGGTAAGTTTATGTTTCACACTGGTGGAGAGTGAGGAAGTGTGTGAAATAATTAAGTTGGATAAAAGCTCAAATCTTGTTATTTCTCAAAGAAACCTCAGCATCCAGATCCACTCCAGGTTCTTTTACTATATTCCACCCATGTAATTTACCTGGTATAAAATATATATATATATATATATATATATATAAAATTTAGATGGCAAAGTATTTCAAAACACAAATGTTAGTACCTAAAATCCATACTTTCTCTCATTTTGTCTCATGTTCTGTTTTGTTTTCATTTTCAGAAAGTACTGTCAAACTGCTAATAGATTATTATGGATAAAATTATTGTCCACTATGATTGAATGGTGTCTTAGGTATTTACACATATTGCCAAGTATTTTTACTTTTTACAAAGTATCTCTGGAGACAGAAGTCATAGCTGGATAAAGATTGTAAAACCGAGATAATTCAAAACTATTAACTTGATCTGCTGCTTCTATAGGGATTCAGTCTTCAGTCTCATAATTTAACATTTATTTATTTAATTATTTATCTGTGAAATAATTATCAGTGAACATGACAGAACTGTATTACAAAAAATCTGCAGCCACTGGATGCTTTAAAACTAGTCAGGTCAGTCAACACTAGAAGAACTGAGATATGTTAGCTTAGGGATTTGCAAGATATTTTCTATGACATTCACTTCCTTTAACTTTAGATGTCAAAAAGTTGAGCATTTAGTGTCAGCAAGTCATCTGTGTTTCCTCTGTAGTCAATATTTAGGAACTAGAATGATTCATCTTATCTCCCTCATACTCCTTGACTTAAAAAGCCTCCCTTTGCATGTGTCTCTCCCTCTTTCTGTCCTGTGGAAGGACCCCAAGGATTAACTTAGTTTAATCTCTTGATCTCAGATATTTAAAATAAAGAAATGTATTTGCCTTTCCAGAGACATTCAACTAAAATAAATATTATTTTTTTTAAGTAACATACTTCGAGTCCACTAAACTTTCTTTTTCATTTCATTTGTAGTTAAATTTCATTTAAATCTCTTTATCATGAATTCCAGGTTACATAGGTATACTTAGAAAATCCTAAGACAGAGCACAAGACATATTATGAGGAGCATCTTATACTGAATTTTAAAAATTTTCCTTTATAAGTCAAACATAATTCATGGATACCCAATATTTTTCTGATAGTTCAGAAGATATAGAGAGTTGGGTATAAACTGGTAACTCAGAACTAGGTAAAGAATTGGAAGTGTGTAGGGAAAAAGACAGAACATACGCTAAGAATTGATAAATGTTATGTTTATGACTCAGGTGGAACAAATTCTATAGAGGTTCTCATGGTAGATTAAGAATTTAATTTCCATGCTGAACTCTATATATCTCAGGAAAAAAAAAGTCACCTCAGGATAATTATTCAGTAAATATAAATCTAACAAACAAGTCCCTCCACCTTAAAAAGCAGTCAACTGTGTTTATGTAGCTACACGGGCCAACTGTTGCAGAAAAAAATGTTGATGGGAAAGTGATGATGAATATGAATATGTTTATAATTGAGATTGTGTCTGAAATCCTCATCTCACGTTGTCAAGCCTTTGGAGACATACAGAACGTAAACCAAAATCTAAGACACAAAAAAGAATGAATAAAGGAAAAATAACATGCAAATATAAGAGGTAGTTTCAAAGTCAAGATAAATTAATGCGTTTGCAAGTATCTATTTTTATTCCAAAATTATTGGTAACCAAATAATTACTGTTACCTCTCCTACCTTCATAAAGGTTATAATTCATGAAATTTGAAAAGCTGTAGATGTGTGAATATAAGAATCTACATTCTACCATGAGGAAGAACTGGAGGAAAAGACAAAATAAAACTTGATATGTCATAATTTATTCTAGAAATCCTGAGTAGTAGTGATGCAATAGTCCCTGACTGCAATGGCTCTGAAATTCATAAATTTATGGAGTTTAAACATTTAAAATATATATGTAGTCTATATATATCTCTACACACACAAATATACAAATTTATTTCTGTCCCATGTGTCCGTCAAGATGGAAAATCTTACCTCTTTCATAAAAGTATCCAAATCTAATTTCAAACAATATTTTGGAAAGCAGTCAATAATACCACCCAAGGTGGTATTAATTATAGTACTCAAGGTGGTATTATTCAATACAAATATGAGTAGTCTAGAAAAGTTTCCCTCCAAACTCATTACCTGGGAGGAAGATAAAAGTGTCCTGCAGAGGTCATCTAGAGCTGAGAAGTGAACCGCTCATGTCCATGGCAAGTGAAAATTAAGGAATAATGAGATAATATTGCTACAGCTGAAAACGTTAAATCCTTCAAAACAGTGATCAATTTCAGCCAGAATCAGTGTAGCCTAGATAACACTTTTCCAAAAGATGCCCCAGCTTAGAATTTTACAGTGGATTCCAGAATCAGTTTTTACAGAACCAAAGAGAAGCAATTATATGTGGAAGAGAGGATCCTCATGGTAGATTCAGAAAATAGCTTCCATGTTGAGCACCATGTACCTCAGAAGTACAAATCCCAGTCTTGTAAAACCAAACTGTTTTCAGGTGCTTTCAAGGCTCACTGCTGGTCTTCCTGCAGATCATACGAAGCCAGGTCTAATATCTGGGCATAAATGGCTCAAGTCATGATATGTAATTAAATATAGCACACTGTGCATGTTCTGTCAGGTAATGTTGCCTATTTATGCACTGTTATCAGTGGACCTTAGAAAGAGCACAAGAATGATCCTCATATCTGAAAGCTAACTCAAAATCATGTAACATTATCACTGATCTCCTGTTCTTTACAAATATGTCCAAGTAGTTACAGGAAGCAGAATTATAAGAACAAATACATCACAGTCAGCTATTAGTGTATAATTCCATTTATTGCCTTCAAAAGTGTGTTCAAATCTCACATTACACTATTTAGGAATTTCTTCTTCCTCTTCATCTTAAGACTGTGTAAATAAATAGAGCTATTATACAAATATATTTGTTCTTGCCCAGTATTTTCATTCTATATACTATTGCCTCGTTGACAAAACATTTTAGCATATCTTTTTTATCTGATCCACAAGTCTGGGATAGTCTCACAGATTACTCTACAAACACTCCCATTTGGGAAGGATGTTCCCATGATGTACTTTAGGAATAAGATGTGACCCACTAGAAAAATTTGTGAGACTGATTTAATATTTCTCTGAACACCTCACTGACATAATGAAACCATAACAAGTAGGCGCCACCCTGCTCCCTTTTTTTACAGTTACACAAGCTTTTTCTCCTTTTGTTTTTCTTCACCATTTAAGCAGTGCATTGATGTTACTGTAGCTTCCTAGACCAATCTTCACTCAAAAGACACATTAAGAAACATCATGTTTTGTTTCTTCCTCTTTTTAAATATTTTCATTTACCTTACTTTTCAAAACAGAAGTACTTTATGCTTCTCTTTTTTTATTTTATTTTAGTTGATAGTTTGTTATTTATAGATGAACACCATTTTAATCTGAAAAAAGCAAAGTCATGATAATTGTTCAGAGTATTAACTATAAATTATCACATTTATTCCAAGGTGGTGATTTTAATCTTTAGATGTAATTAGATCATGAGAAGATGCAACTATTTGCAGAGAGCAACCATGGGAAGTTCAAGCTAGTAATCACTACAGATACACAGGGAGGGGCCACTAGCAATTATTTGTAGAGAAAATACTTAATTTCTGGTGTTTGCTTCCTCCATGTACCACAGATTAAGTCAGTTGTTTTCTAAAGCTATCTGAAAGTTATATTTAACTCTGTGTTATTATGAATATGATACACTGTAGCTTGCTGGCACGTCACAATTTTTCAAGATCATCATTGAACTATATGTATGTATGCTTTTCTTTTAATCTTTTACTTCTTTTAATCTTCTTGATCACAGTGATTCTGTGATGGAAAAAAATAATCCCATCATTTTGCAGAAACATCACATACACACAGAGTTCTTTATAAAGATGTGATTATGTATATCTGCTTCTTATTTTAGACAACTTCAAAAAGTACTTTAAAGAATGCAAAATACTTGCTCTTTTATATTTAACAATGGTCAACTGTTTCCTTCGCTATTTCACATCTTGTCACTCACTGAAGAACAAAAACTGTATATCATCTTTCATGCTGATTTATTAAGTGGAACATTTTGTTGGATAATAGTATATATGTAAATTTCTGAAAGATATGAACCTAAATAATCATATTCTAATAAATAGATGTATATGCTTGTTTTTATCTTTGCAACACTCATTACACTCTGTGAAGAATGAGTTATTGTTGAACAAAACTTCAAGCTATGACAAAATAAGTAATCTGCAAAAGATGTGTGTAGATCTGTTTACGTTGCACAATCTGCCTGCTTTTTTTTTTTTTTTCTAGGTGATTTAAGACGAAGATTTAATGGTGCTATAAGGATTCATAGTTATATAGTAAAATACATGGTGTTGATGATAGAATACCTGTTTTTGAATTTTCACACATGTACCAGAACAATGAATGTGGAACTTAATTCAAATTAATAGTTAAACTTTAGTATAAGTTACTTAAATTTCTCCTAGGGAAAAGCAGATCCATATAAAAATATTTGTAAATATTATTTTGCATACCAAATCAAATTGATTTAATCATCGCTAAATAATTTTGCAGTAAAGCCAGAGATCTTCACCTGGAACATTTAACTGTACACAGAAAGGAACCTGTGATATAGATACCAAATCTGAATGATGGATTCTGAAGTGACCATGATGTTAACATATATTTCCCTGCCATTTTGTAATGTCACAGGGATTCCAAAAGACTGGCATACAGAGAAAATTCTTGCAAGTTAGTATTGCACAGAAGTCTCAATGTGTTGTTCAAATTCCCTGAAGTGGAATTATCTGGGCAGCATTAAACAGTTAATATGAGCTTCCAGCTAACATTCTCACAGATCTCACAGACCTTGGAGTACTCAGTAGAAACTTACCCCATGCTTTCTATTCTTGTTTTCTCCTTTCATTTTTTCTCCTGTGACTGACAATGCAAGTTTGAAGGGAGCTACTGTTAGTTCACCATTCCTCCATTCATTGTTCTTCATCATTTAAGCAGTACATTGACTGTACAGTAGCTTCCAAATCCGTTTTCACTCAGTCTTTCACTCCTATTAAGAAATATTATTTAGTTGACTCTTTACACACTCTTTTAAAATATTTTCCATTTATCTTTTCAAAACAGAAGTGCTCCATACCGCTTCTTTTCTTTACTTTTTTTTTCTTTCTTTCTTTCTTTCTCTTTCTCTTTATTTTTAATTGATAGTTTGGTATTTGAGCTCCTGAAATTTGTATGTTTATAAAGGTTCCCCCTATGCAGTAATGTATGCACTAATAATTATTTATTATGTAGTAATAATTACTGATATGAGAGATCTTTCTACCTCAACAGCATTGCACACACTCTACTCAGTGTAACAGTTACTAAATATCACTAAGAACATAGCCAAATTACTTATCACTGGCAGATGGAACCTGCAGAGGTTTTTTAGCCAGAAAAAGAAGGTAAGCAAGGAGATTAAGAAGTTATTATTAAAGGAATGCATCGATCAACTGAATAAGGTCATTTAGAAATTTTGAATAAATTCACTACTAAACCATTTGCATTGCTGTGAATTATGTGTAGGTATAATCAAAATAAGTTATAATCGAAAGTGTCTTTCAAATCTGTGCTGGTCAATGTATTTAATGGTGAGACGTGTAGAGTATAAAATAAACTTAGTTCAAAGCTGTATCTTATAAATTTGCTTATTGGTCAAATCTTGCTGATTGACATAATCAATTCCTTAAATAATGGTGCCCAGAGCAATACAGTTTGCAAGCAATTGCAATTTGAAATATGCAATCTCTTCAAAGACAAAAGAAGTACAAAGATAATGGCACTATACACCATATAAATTTTATTTGAATTGTTTGCCTGGCTGCAGCTAATCATAACACAATCATCAGCTCATTCATTTCAAATTGATTTTACAAAAATGAAGTAGTTGTTACATTTTCCAAAAACCTAGACAAAACTTCCTGACATTGATTTTTTTTTTTAACCATACCGATTTTTAAATTGTTGTTGTAAATCATTTGCTCTCACAGAAATAAAACTCTTGTTCATAGCATTCATTTCCACACACTGTAGATAAATTTACCTAATAGTCTTCATTAAGACCAAGAATTGAAGGAGATAAAATATAAGACAATATACACACTAAGAAATGGATTTGCCTACAAAAAAACATGCCTGAAGTTAGTTCTGCTAAAGCAAAGCAACCATCAAAAAAGCTTTTTATTTTTATAAAATAGCTAACAGAAAATAGCACGAAAGAAGAGCTGAAAATAACATGTTGTGCATCAGTAGTCAGAAAGCATTCCAAGAATTTATGGGTTCATGGGCAATAATTTTACATCCCTGCATGTTTCAGATATTTTCTGCTTCTCCACTCTTTGGAGATAGTGCATAATGAATAGGTTTTCACATTATGTTAGCTATCTGTTGGCTTTTGTGCTTTTTCTTTGTGTGTGTGTGTGTGTACATGTGTAAGAAAAGTATATCTTTTTAGTTTTGTGGACAGTAGGATAAATTTTACATGGTATTTATTTAAAAGGTTATAGGAACTGTACTTTCAGGAATGTAGTCCAATCCACCCACCTTTTAAAATTTTCTATGTATTATTATGTAGGAACTGGATACCTTTCTTGGAATGTTGCTGGAAATCAAAATATGAAGAAATGCCGAGGTTAGGTGTACTAGAAGATAACATAAACATTTCTTTCATCATAAAAGCAGAATGTCTCAGGAATTGGAACATTTCTGGTTTTGTTTATCACAACTTTTGTCCAATCCATACATTTGCTTTCAAAAGTTCCTTAAAAAAGTGTTGACAAATGTGCCATTTTTTCCTCCAGTGTATCTGTCCATTCTTTATCCTTCATTTTAGCCATTCTTTTTTAACATTAAAATGGCTGTAGACGGACAGATATGTATCTACATATAGGTAGTACCATATATAATGTGCTTTCATTAAGTTTCAGCATGAATAAAGTCATAAAATAGCCCTCAATTTAATTTCATATTGCAAAAAGACACGCACACAAGCACACTTTCTTCTCTCTAGGAACAGAAAGTCACAGGCTGTGCAACTAACCAGTAGGAAATGCAGGACACCTCAAACCATGACATCTTTTGTGCTATTGCAGAAGATATATTTATATCTTTTTTTATTAGCAGAAACATGAATGTGATGTGTATGTTGTAAACAATGATAAAGATTCCCTGTGCCTGTTACCTCGGTGTACAGTTTTCTCCTAATTATAGTATGAGAGAAATCACACATGGCATACACACACTTCAGCTTATTTAACACTCCTTCCTTTCCTCCATTGGAGCTCACAGAGGCAGTAGCATGCACTCTAACCAATGCAGGCATGGGACCTCAGCAAACCTGTCAGCATCAGAATCTCACTTAAATTTGTGGAACAGCTCACAAAATTGCTGGATATTCCCAGCAACTCTTTTGGTGAGAGCAGAGCACACTATTAATTAAAGGCTGGATTCCCAAAGGAATTGGCTAACTAAATATTAATGGATCTGAAAGATAATGCTGTAGCTACACTGATGACCCAGAATGGATTTCAGCATATTGGATAATAGAGGTTCTTTTCTTGTGTGCAATCAGGAAGCAGAAGCTTGGAATTTCATATGACATAATTTACCTATCTCCATGGAAGTGGAGATAGGTAATACCAGGTAATACCTGCCTGCCGATGGGAAGTAGAAAATAAATTCCTGGTTTTGCCTGGCTCGTGCATGCAGCTTTTGATTTAACTAGTAATCTGTCTTTACTTCAACCCATGGGTTTACACACTTTCACCTTTCCAGTCCTCTCCTACCTCCCACCTGGGTAGTGAGCAAATGTCTTTGTGGTGCTCAGCTGTCCACTGGCATGAAACAACAACAGATAGGGAAAAAATTGGTAATTCAATGATTAAAGTTGCTTTCTAGGTTGAAGAAAACCATAATTCAAATTTTTCATATGAGGAGAGGCTGAGACAGTCAGGACTTTTTAACTTAGAGAACAGAAGGCCCAGGGGGATCTTATCAATATGCATATTTGATGGGAAGGAGAACACAAGACAGAGACAGATTCTTATTGGCAATGCTCAGTGACAGAGGAGAAGGGATAATGGACACAAGTGATATCCCTGTAAGGGACACACAGACATCTGCAATCACAAAGTAAAATCACTAAGAGTAATGAACTGGGGTTACCTGATGCTTCATTTGGTCCTGTATATATCTTACCCATAATGTTAACTGCCAGAATATGTTTGAAGTGTTAAAGCTCCTCATGATCCAGAAAAAAATCATGTAGCAATCTTCACATTATGAATATTTTTTAACATGTACCTTTCCAAACGTTTTCTGTAAAGCTGTCAAGAAATACTTTCTCATTTCTCTCTTCACTCAATACCCAGGCTCATTAATGACCACAAGCAAAATGCACTATACAGTTTCCTGCTTCAAGATATCAGGTTTTGACCACCAACCACAGGATGCCACAACAATTGATAGTGGTTTGCTACGTTTTACAAGGTAGCTATTGTTGCTGTATCTGTTTTGTTTGATGTGGAAGTAGCAGATCAGAAGACTTGTCTGTAAAATATTTACAAGTAAATACTTTACTTTAAAGCATGTATCCCTATATTTAACTAGGAAATGTCTTTTATTCATTCTGAATATAACACCATAACTGAACAGTGACTTTAGGAGGAATTTTATAGGAGAAATGGTACAGAAATATGCATTACTGAAAGCTTCCAGAGGGGGAGGAAAAATCTTAATTAGAAATAAAGAGACATTCAGAACATTAAACTTGAAGCAGTTTTGATGATATTTCTGCTCATAGGAGAGAATACTATTAAAAATACTTTATCTATTTAATGGTAGATGAATCTATATTTAATTTTCTGTCACTCTTCTGACCTGTGCTAAGAGAAACTATAGAGATTTGGTTTTGTTCCTTTCTGTATTTTTTGAGTCACATCCTTTGAAGTTCTCATTCTTCTGACACAACATCCAGCAGTCAATTGGTACAAAACTTCAGATGCAAAAACCTCAAAGTGTGATTTGAGGACACTCCCACTTCAAATCACAGGTGAAAAAATACAGATTCTCAGCAGTCTTCCAGTTCAGAGAGAAGCTTGAAAAAGCAAATATGAACGAACCTTCTCACAGTGAAACATTTTGGTTTAAAAAGACCAATACTGGTCTGTCATCCTCCCAGCATGGCAGTACAGACTTGGCTAACATAAGTAGTAAAGATTTTAACACTGTGTGTTCCCATTTTCAGTATGTGCTAACATAACCCAAGCTAAAGATGCAAGTGTATTTTTTCTTCAGATCCTGGAACCAGAAAGAAAAATGTTCCAATATGCATGAAATAACTCTGTGGTCAATTGCTATCAGTCCTAATAATAATAGCTGATATGTGAAAACGGGCTTAATTTATATATATATATATATATATATATATGAAAAAAAATATCTTCCATGTAGACACTGAAGAGTCTTTCAAGCGGGCACCAATCACTGTTTTGTGAGAGAACCACTGTCTTGTCAGAAAGTTTATTCTGTAAGTCTCTTAGTAATGATTGAATTTCTGTTATTGTTCAGTAGTTGTCTAGGTGTCATGGCTAGCACTGAATCATTAATAAACTCTATTGACACTGCTGGCAAGAACAAGAGTGATATCACGTACTCAGGATTTCATCCAGACCACTCTGGCACAGCACGAGTATTTTGCTCTCAATTAAATGATTAAGCAGAAAACAAGTATCTAAACATATTTACATCATCTGTTAATGAACAGGTGGATTTTTTTCTTTTGCACATATGCTGTGCAAACACAGACTTGAGTCAAATGAAATCTGCAGCCATGCCCCAAAATGTTTCCTGATTTAAATGGAAAAAAAAAAAAAATCCCAGTACAACAGGCACAATCCCTGGGTAGAATCACAATTTGCAGAATAAAAATCCCTCCCAAATCTTCTAGATGCAAAGGAAACTGTCACAGCACTTCTTAAGTTGTATACTGCTTGTGCATGACTGGTCATCTCATTCAATTTCAGAGAAAGTAAAAACGCTCTAGGTTGAAAATCTCGTCTTTACATGTAAGAATATGATTATAAAAAAAATACTTGCATACCCAAAACAATGATTTTTCTCTTGTCCTTTAAAATAAATTTGGTGAGTATAGGCACTGAACGGGGGACACAAACACTTTGTAATATTTCCAGAACATTTTTTGTGCTATAATGCTACATGTTGTATTTGTTTATTAGGATATTTGTTGTGATTCATGTTTAAATTATTTCCTTACTCACTTGTGCTTTCTTAAATCTTTGCTAGATAAAGATAACTACGATTTTGATTTATTTAATTTAATATGCATGTTCAGTAAGATAATTTCACGTATTCCCAAATACCAGCAAATATATCTAATTTGCTACAACTTCTGCATGAAGAATTGCTGGCCTAGTCATGTCTTAGGCTTTCCACTCTTCCGTATTTTATTCTGGCACTAAGTCATCACGTGATCACTCTGGGTGTTCAGCTGCGTAGTCTTTAGCAACTCATTACTCTCCTGAATACTCCCCCCCCCCCTTTTTTTTTTTTATTTTTTTCATCTGCAGTCATGGCATTCTTCCATGATAACTCATAAAACTCTTATTGGTGTAGAACATTTGACATGGATACCTGGAATTTATTTGCAACGTCTTTTTCTCAGGAGGGCTGTGAGGCTGAATTAATGAATGTTCTCACATGTCTTTGAGATCTTTAGATTGAAATGACTTCACAAATGTAAAGTTTGATTGCTTACAGGGGCAATTACCTCTTTCAAATTAAAAAGTACTGGGATTTGTCTTATCACTATTAATTTTTGTAGTCCAACTGACAAAAAATAATCATAATTTACAATAATTAAATAGAGAGGACATTTCAAAGTATGAGCTACAGAACAATAAAAATTTTACAGACTATGGAATTATCCATTTTGGTTCAGCAGATGGTCTAACTCATAAGGGAGTGAACTGCATTCTCAGGGAACTGGGAGGTACATTGAATTTCTCTACATGAAGATACCTTCTATGGTGATCATAAAAATTTCCAGTAGATTTATTTTTTCATCAAAAATTCCTATCTCATGGAAGTCAGATTTTTCATAAGAATACCCTGATTTTATCATATTTGTAAGAGTTTGCTTCATTTTCAATAGAACTTTCCTGTGCTGAAATTAAATACTCTTCTGTATAAAAGACAAAATGATGAAAACACTGTTTGTTCTTTATTTTATCTAAAATAATTGTCTTCTTAAGATCAAAATATACACTGTCCTTGATATGTTTTGATAGCTGGCTTTGAGTTGTCCTTTCCTAAGATTATCTTTCTAGTTTGTTACCAGAAGTGGTTTCTACACTTTAAATCTGCCTTTAGATTTTCACCTGCTTGTCTAGGTGAATGGTAGAATACTGGAGGAAGTCCCACTCTCTCATGACTCCCCTGTTTTTCTCTCTCCTCTCTCTAATCCATAGAAAATGGTTCTTTTCAGATTTAACTTCAATACTTGCCCACAAATATTCACTGAATTAGACAATAGGAATTATTACAGAAGTTTACTTCTATCGAAGATAGAGGTGTCTGCATATGTCAATAGTCCATTAGTGTATTAAAATATTTAATCTATATTGAAATAGTGATATTTCTGCATACAAAAAATACTCAACACTATTTTGAGTTGGCTGGAAACAATGAGATGATACAGTTTGTTGTTCTTTACAGCTTGTACATTGCCTGACGGAGCCAAGGAAACATTTAAGCAACAATGAAATGCAGTGATTTCATATACTGTCTCAATCATCACCATCTCTCACAATAAAATAAAACCTCATATGAAAATTAACAACCATCTTAATAGTGAAGTACTCTTTTCTCATGTTTTCTCTTGTACTTCACCCCTTACAAATCCACCAGGGTCACACTCGTTGCAAGGCTTCCTGAAAACAGTCATTAGACTCCAGCTGTAAACTGTGATCTGTTTTTTTTTCTAAACTAAAATATTGCTTTATTAATTAATTAGTCTGGGTTACTGTGCTAATCAATCTGAACACATTATAAGGCCTTTAAATTAAAGAGTTTGGGTTTTTCTCCAAAGATGAAGCAAAATAACTTTATCAAGTAACTTTTACAGAAACTGTTATGGAAAATTTTTGTCTTGTATTTTTGTGCTCTGGCTTTGACTCATAATAAGAAAGAAACTTTTTTTTTGAGATCATGTAAAGTTGAGAGCTTTATTGCAAGTAATTTCACATTTGATAAAGTTTTGCTTGTTTGTTTTTAAGAAGCATTGAACAAGATTTAAGAAGCATTATAGCATGAATATCACCTTCCGTATGATGCTAGATGACCTGTATGTCAAAAAAGATGATGTTAGATATTATTGACCGTAAGCATACCAACATCAAAAACTGAATACCAACAGTTTCCTTATCACTCTTCTACTCTGAAAATTGCACTTTACAAAGAATTTACAATGTAGCTAGGAATAAAATAAATAAAATAAAATAAAATAAAATAAAATAAAATAAAATAAAATAAAATAAAATAATAAAATAAAATAAAACAAAATAAAACAAAATAAAATAAAATTAAATGCTTCCTTTTTAAAGCAGTTTCTGTCAGGAAGATTTTCAAACCAGTCCTTTCTTTCAGTAAAAAACAGCATAGCTTTTTTTGCTTGAAAATAATTTAAACGTAATTGCATTTGAAATTACCTTTTATGAAAAAAAAAATCAGAATTCTCAAAGGGTTTTTGGTTTCTGAGTTAATTAATCCTAAATCTATTCTTATTTTTACATTTTTTTTCCTTCTATTTCACTGTAAATGTACAACAGTAAAGAGTTTGGAAAAACTAGCTAGAGAAAGTGATGATGATTCATCAAAATACAGTGGAAAAGATCAAGCAGCCTATTTCTAATGCAGTAGGTAAAGCAGGCAAAATAGATGGGTGGGAAGAATTTGGGGCTCATCTTTGTCCACTGATTCCTCCCTGAGTGTTTGTTTGACCACCACTGTTGCTATGTTCCAATTCCTACATCATGCTACAGAGACAAAAAGAAAAAATGTTTTCTAGCATTTCTTTATAGTATGGGTTAAATTGCAAGCTCTTAATGTTGCTTCACCAATTTGTGCCTCCTTGTGAATCTAGGTCGTTATTTGTCTAATTTTTGCATCTTTTTTTTTTAGGTTTACCTTTGAAAATTATGGCCATATGCTTTAAGTGTGCCTCTGTTTCTGAGTGCGTGTATGTGAAAGTGGTTTACATGCTTGTCTGAAGAAAATTTTATAGTGGAATTCTAGGCCTTTAAAAATAGAGGTTTATAATGGAAAAACTGGCAGACCTTTAACTAGATCCACACTACCAGCCAACACTATAATATTACAATTTTTATAGTAGAAGCAATAGCAACCTACAGACTGTCTCAAACAATACCATAAAAATTGAAATACCATGAAATGAATTTTTGTTTATTTACTGTATAGTGCTACAGATTTGTGAATTGAATCTGTTTTCCACAAGCTTTAGCACTCAAAGATCAACTATGTAGTTTAGCTTCATCAGTTTAAGCATATTAGTAGATTTAGAGCTCCTTTATTGATATATTTATATCTGTTATGCAATTGCATACTAAAGATTGTTTCAAATTTATCTCCTAAACCACCAGACATTTCATTCAACAGAATCAAAGCCTTCAGATAGTTTCTTTTGAGAAGAATCCCAGACATTAAATCAGATTACTCATGTGAGTAAAGCTGTACATATCTCTTAAAGAGTTTATAGAATCAGAGATCTACAGGGCTAAATTTAGGGACAGAGATAAAAATAAAAATAAAACTTAAAGTTGATAAAGTACTGATTTTCATTATCTAAGTTACTGTATTCCCAGCTGCTGCCTGGTTAAGATATGTTAGGCCACTGTCTTTGAAAGCACATCTGGATTTAAAGGACTCCAGTAGCACAGGACTCCTTTCCGACCCTGAACACTGCATTCACGAGCCATTCCCATATATTTTGGAGTTGAATTTTGGAGGGCAAGCCCAGAGGACTCTCTCAACTGATCAGTTCCCCTACCTAGTCATATGTAGCTGCTATTTCTTTAGCATCAAAAGCATGGCATAATGTCTTACTGAGGCTGTTCCACAGTAGGAATTTACTGATATAATTTACCTACATATAAGCTCTCTGGAGAAAATAATGTGTTTTGAGGAAGGATTCATTCATCGGTACTTACCCGTTTAAACATCTAGTTTGATGTAGTCATCGGGGCTTCTGATGTAGTAACTGGAAGAAAGAAGATGGTGTATTCTAACAAATGAAATGTAACTAACATGATGGAATAATATAAGAAGAGCTGGTATAAAAATTGTTGTTACCATACTTACCTTTTGCATGGCTAAGAAGAGGTGAGAGGAATCCATAGTTTCAACTAATGTGAAAGATTTCTGCTCATGATTTAGCTTTAAAGATCCTTCAGTAATGATGGTAATAATGAAAAAAACAATATCTTAGTTACAAATCTTTACTGAGTGAGGTAACTAAAGGTATATTTAGTCTTATATATTACCTACTACTTAATAATTGGTAGTTTTAAATCACTGAATTTACCAATGTGCAAGAAAGTGTCTTGGTGGTGGTGATAGGCTTTTTTTTTTGGGGGGGGGGGAGGGGAGGAGGGGAGGGGAGAGTGTGTTGTTTTTTTCATAGTTGAGAGATAAAAAGAATAACTTATTTGGGTTTGTTCTCTGAAATAAGTATGATGCAGTAGCTTTTCCTACCCTATTCATTTTTTTATATATGTTGATCATATCAATAATGTAAATTTCAAAGTATACAAAGTGAATCTGCACAGTATGTGATGGAAGATACTTGTGAAAATGCTTATGAAAATAAACAAAAAATCCTCACCTCTCTGAGGTCACCAGGAGTTTTGCAACAGGCAAGATAGTGTATCCAATGATTAATAATGAGATGTGCTTTTAATAAGGAAGAAAGATAGTATTTTCATTCCAATAGAATAAATATTTCTTTAGGCTAAATAGCCTCTAAATCTGAAAAGTGATTTAATCTGTTTTTACAAACACCACTGACTGAACTCCAGTTCTTCTATGAAAATTGCTTTATCAAATTAAGTACAGAATTTTATTTCATTTTGAATTCTACTGTTCTTTGTAAGAAAGATATTTTCTTTGAAAGAAAAATATTTTTTTCTATTACTACTTTTTTTTTCTTTTCATTCTTAACGTATCAGTTTAATATATGATAATCTCAGAAGTATCTGTTTCCTAGTAATTTGTTTTAGGAAACCATAGTGCCTTGGCATTTCCACCCATCTGATGATTGGTTGGTGTGTTAATGCAATCAGGTTTATTTCTGTACAAGAAAAAAATATATATTGTATATACATATATACATGTATAGCTGAATACCAGATCTACCATATCAAAAACACCTCATACTAGATATATTTAGAATTTGCATGTGTGTGAACCTATGCTTTATCATAGAATCACAGAATGGTTTGAGTTGGAAAGGACCTTAAAGATTATCTAATTCCAAGCTCCCTGCCATGGGTAGGGACACCTTCCATTAGACCAGGTCGTTCAAAGCCCCATCCAATCTGTCTTTGAACACTTCCAGGTATAGAACAGGAACAACCAGGAACAGCTCCTCTGGGCAACCTGTTCCAGTGCCTCACCACCTTCTTCCTAATGTCTAATCTAAATCTACCATTTTTAGTTTAAAGCCATTACTCCTTGTCCTATCACTATACTCCCTGAAGAACAGTCTCTCCCCAGCTTTCCTGTAGGCCCCCTTTAAGTACTGGAAGGCCGCTATAAGGTCTTCCCAGAGCCTTCTCTTATCCAGGCTGAACAACCCCAGCTCCCTCAGCCTGTCTTCATAGGAGACGTGCTCCAGACCTTGGATCATCTTCATGGCCCTCCTCCGGACTCGTCCTAATACGTCCATGTCCTTCTTGTGCTGGGGCCCCAGAGCTAAATGCAGTCTCCAGGTGGGGTTTCACAAGAGCAGAGTAGAGGGGTATGATCATCTCCCTTGACCTGATGGCCACGCTTCTTTTGATACAGCCCAGGATACAGTTGGCTTTCTGGGCTGCAAGCGCACATTGCCAGCTCATGTTGAGCTTCTCATCCACCAGCACCAGGTCTTCTCCCCAGGGCTGCTCTCCATCCTAGCTGTTTCTATGATTAACAGATCTGTTGCTCCCTAATTTCTTACCAAGATCTATAATTCATGTTCTCATCATGAACTTTCTGAAACTAATTTGTTCCTTCTAAAGCAACTTTCACAATTAGAAATCTGTGCAAAATTCAGCCATACCTTTTACATACGTTTAAATGTTGATATTTTGTTTGATGTTATAATCTTTTTTATTATTATTATTTTTTTTTCTGTTGGGAGTAGTAGTGGAAAAAAGTATCTTTTTTTTTTTTTTTAAATTTCATTTTAAAAAATCTCCGATGAGAAATATATACATATATATGTCTGTATATATATACACATATGCATATGTGTACACATTTTTTTTTGAAAAGTACTGCAGGAATAACAGTCAAGTCACAGTAGAAATGCAATTAGGCTAGAAACAGCACAGCATGAAATAGAAATGCATATACATATTCATTTCAATTTTGGAAAGCCAGACAATCAAAAAAATCTAAATTTTGTGTTATAAAACATTCATTACCATCATCTGCAAAAATAACTTCTAAGGTTTTTCAAGGATTTCTGAGAGTTTTGCTTGACTTCACTGTTGAAATTATGCTAGAAATATGTTTTATGTAAATATATCATTAGGGATAGCTCTGATTATACACAAGAGATGAAAGCTTATACTGTACTGTATAAAATCAAAGTAATATCTCTCTGACCACAGAATATACATGATAATATAGTACATGAATACGAACTTTGGCTTGGGTAGCAAGAGAAGTCAAAGGTTAGATATGCAGGTCATTAGTGTTTCATTTCTAGTCTCTACCCTGTGAACAGTTATTGCCTTTTGATGAAAGGATTTCTGTGTACTAATCCTACCACTGATTCAGTTTATTTGCTTTACTTCTTTCTAGCAGCTGGTTTCTACTGTTTACCACCATTTGTTTAATATTCACTATCCTTTTCTAATTTTGCATTACTTTAAATTGTCTTCTTCTGGATTACTAATTTTAATAGTATATTCTTTGGACTCACTTTGGATAAGCTTTATGCAGTCTAACTTAGGCATCTAAAACAGCTAAGTGTGAACAAGATATTTAAGGCTGCCTTTGTGTAAGCTTGTATTCCTTTTACTGTAAAGCTTTCATAGGCTGATCAGCTTAGAAATGTATCCCTTGCCCTGAGGAAAAAAAAATAAATAAAATAAAATAAATAAAATAAAATAAAATAAAATAAAATAAAATAAAATAAAATAAAATAAAATAAAATAAAATAAAATAAAATAAAATAAAATAAAATAAAATAAAATAAAAATAAAGAATTATAGGCTTTCTCTCCATTCTAGACACTTTAATCAGCCCATATTTGCTTCAGTAATCCATAAAATTGCAACAATTAAAAACCTAATATATTTCATCATGCAACTGTTCTATAAAGCTATTTGCAGTTCTCTGAAAGTTCTATGTTAATTCTGACTTCAATATCAAAAAACTATATCTTAAATTTAAGACACACATAGTAGTTCCAGTTAACTGAAAGACTGAAAAAGTCCAGAAATAGTGCTAGTATCACAACTGTTGAAAGTGAATTAATAAAAGTTGGTTGTGATAACACAGACAGAAAATAAACCCATTCCTCTGGTACCATATTCAGCTGCACTGTTATCCAGGAATGCAAGTTGTATAATTCAATATGCATTAATTCTATCTCATAGTCTTTTCAGTTTCCTCATTCATGTATATGTGGATATGATTTAATGAGCTTTTTTATTTATTTTTTAAGATTTTTTAATCCAGTGTTCAGCTGATCTAAAAAACTCTTCTGAACCAGCATGGAATAACAACATTTATCACTTTTTTTTCTAATACCCTTATTTGCCTTTCAATACCTTTTATTTTCAACACATTTTTTTTATTTTCAGCACAATAAAATTTATTTTTATTTTATGTTGAGTAGCAACAGCTTACATTTGAACCATTTCACAATCAATGCACAATAAAGAAAATATGGGGATATATTTCACTATTGATTTGAGTTTATCATTTAGGTTTTGAATGAATCTTTCCTATTATTCAACTTCAGTTAATACCCATTCCTACTTTTAACAGCATTTTACCTTCACCTCAGTGCCCTGGAAGCTGATTCCCAATGTTTTGCAACATTAACTCAAAATCATTATGTTCTCCATCACATGTATTGTCCAGAATATTGTACTAAAGATTGTGAAATAAATAAAACCATACAGGCATTTTCCTGAGGTAACCACTGTGTAGTAGAAAAGCTTTGAGCTTTTTTTTGTTTTTAACCTTCTGAATCTGCTTTTTGTTCATGGAAGCGCTATCACAATTCTTGTTTCCATCTCTTAAACCTGTCTTATGTTGAAGACTATTTTATTTTGGCTTGTAAACTTCCAATGTGTATAACCTTCTGTCCTGGTTCCAGTTAGGACAGAGTTAATTTTTCCTCATAGTAGCTGGTAGGGTGCTATGTTCTGGATTAGGATGAGAAGAGCGCTGATAACATGCTGATGTTTTAATTGTTGCAGAGCAGTGCTTACACCAGGCCAAGGACTTTTCGGCTTCTCGCTCTGTCCTGCCAGCGAGCAGGCTGGGGGTGCAGCAGGAGCTGGGAGGGGACAGACCCAGGACAGCTGACCTAAACTGGCCAAAGGGGTATTCCATACCATCTGACGTCATGCTAAACAATATATAGGGGTGGCTAGCCGGGGTGGGGGGCCGGCTGCTCGGGGATAGGCTGGGCATCGGTCAGCGGGTGGTGAGCAATTGCATTGTGCATCACTTGTTATCATTATCACTATTATTATTATTATTGTTATTATTATATTCCTGTCTTAATAAACTGTCTTTATCTCAACTCACCAGCTTCACTTTCCCGTTTCTCTCCCCCATCCCAGAGAGGGAGGGGGGAGGGCGAGCGAACGGCTGTGTTTTTGTTTAGCTGCCAGCTGGGTTAAACCACAACACCTTCATATATATGATACACTGCAACACTAAATACATATATATGATCTACCTCGAATATATAAAATATACAATATTTTAATAGACATTAAACTGTGATAAAACCTGGTTTATAATTAAAATTGTTTTAAAATGAAATATATATATATTTCTGCAGAATGCTAGCTAACAAAATTTAAGAGACATTTATCTTCCTATACTTTGAGATCTGTCCAAGAGAACAGCTTCCTCACCTACACAAAATAAGTGTAGGAAGGTGTTTTATTTCCTTATACAAAGAAAGGATATAAGAATATGTGTTGGGTTGACCTTGGCCATCTGCCAGGCTCCCAACCAGCCTCTCTCCCACTACACCTCCTCAACAGGAAAGGGGGAGAAAATAAGTCAAAAATCTCATAGGTTGACATAAGGACGAGGATATCGATTACCAATTACTGTCATGATTAAAACAGACTCAACTTGGGGAAGATTAATTTAATTTACTGCCAGTTAAAAATAGACTAAGATGATGAGAAACAAACAAACAACAACAACAAGAAAAACCACCTTCCCAGCATCCCACCTTCCTCCTAGGCTCAACTTTAGTCCTTCACTCCCAATTGCCCCCCTCCCCCAAGCAATGCAGGTGAGTGGGGAATGGGGGTTGTGGTCAGCCCATGGTTGTTGCTGTCTCTGCTGTTACCTCATGGTTACTCTCTTCCCCTGCTCCAGCATGGGGTCCCTCACATGGGATGCCATCCTTCCTGAATTGATCCTATGCGGGCTTCCTAACAACTGCAGTTCTTCGGGGTCTGTATCACAGAGTTCATCCTTCAAGAACAGGCTGCTCCAGCATGGGTCTCCCATGGGCAGCTGCTCCCGACAGATCACCTGCTCCTCCACGGGCTGCAGTTTTTGCCAGTAGCCAGCTCCTGTGTTAGCTCTCTACAGGCTGCATCTTCCTTCAGGGAACATCTTCATTCTCTGGTGTGGGATCTTCCACAGGCTGCAGTGTGGATAACTGCTCTCACGTGCTCCTCCATGGTCTGCAGAGATTATATGCTATGGTCTTCTCCACAGGCTACAGGGTATCTGCTCTGGCATGTAGAGCACCTTGTCTCTCAGTGCTCCCAGGGCTGTTTTTCACCCCTTTTCCCACACTCCATGCTGCCTGGCTCCCATTCTTCCACGGGCTTTGTGCAAGGCACCCACACCCAGTTTATGGCGCAGCCCTGTTTGTGGGAGACCATTGTGGGACCATTGGAGCTGGCTAGAACTGTCTGTGTCAGGCACAAGGCAGCCCAGCCTTGAACTGGGTTTATGTAGCCAGGTTTTGGTAGCACAGGGGCTGCAGGGCCTCTGTGAGAAGAGTCTGGAATCTGTTCCATGTTAGATAAGAGCCAGTTCCAGCTGGCTCCAAAAGGGACCTGATAGTGGCCAAAGCTCTGCAAGTGAGTGATGCTGGTTGTGCCTCTGTGAGAGCAGATTTAAGAAAGGAAAAAACTGCTGTGCAACAGCAGCTGAGAGAAAACAGTAAGAAAATGTCAAGGGAAAAGCAGACACCAAGGTCAGGGAAGAAGGATCGGAAGAGGTGCTCCAGGCACTGGAGCAGATGTTCTGCTGAAGCCTGTGGTGTAACACAGCAGAGCAGATTTCCATACTGCAGTCCACAGAGAAGCCCACGGTGGAGCAGGTGGATCTGGCCTGAAGGAGGCTGTGATCCATGGAGCAGACTCCAGGCCAGACATATAGCCTGTAGAGAGGAGCCCATGACGGAGCAGGAAGTCTCATGGAAGCAGGAAGCCCATATAGAATCAGTTCAGGAAGAACTGCATCCCAAGGTAGGGACCCCACACTGGAGGAGAAGAGAATGGCCATGAAGGAGTGGCATATTATGAAGATTCATGGACTGACAGCAACCCCCATTACCTGTTCCTTTACATGGCTTCAGGGGAGGTGGTAGAAGAGGGTGGATGGGGAGGAAGGTGTTTTTATTGTAGAATTATAGAATATCTTGAGTTGGAAGGGACCCACAAGAATCATTGAGTCTTACTCCTGACTCCACACAAGAGTCAGGAGTTGATATATCCAAATATCAAAGCAGATGTCTGAGAGCATTGTACAAATGCTTCTGGAACTCCAGCAGGCTTGCTACCATGAACACTTTTCTGCGGAGCCTGTTCCAGCACCCAATCACCCTCTCAGTGAAGAACCTTCTCCTAACATCCAGCCTGAACTTCCCCTGATGCAGCTTCATGACATTCTCTCAGGTCTTGTTGCTGGTCACCAGAGAGAATAAATCAGCACCTGCCCCTTCACTCCCCCTCATGGGGAAGCTGTGGCCATGATGAGGTTTCCCCTCAGTCTCTTCAGTCTCTTCTGAACAAACCAAGTGGCTTCATCTGATCCTCATACATCTTCCCCTCTAGACCCTTCATCATCGTTGCCCTACTTTGAACACTATCTAACAGTTTTATTTCCTATATTGTGACACCAAAAACTGCACACACTACTCAAGGTGAGGCTGCACCAGCACAGAGTAGAGTGGGACAATCACTTCCATCAACTGCCTACCAATGTTGAACTTGATGCACCCCATGATATGGTTTACTGTGAGGGT
Source organism: Anser anser (assembly GCF_964211835.1). Classification (NCBI taxonomy): domain Eukaryota; kingdom Metazoa; phylum Chordata; class Aves; order Anseriformes; family Anatidae; genus Anser; species Anser anser. The sequence continues at coordinate 58,032,835 of NC_139721.1, forward strand.
GACAGAGCACAGGAACAGGTTGCCCAGAGAGTCTGTGAAGTCTCCTTCTCTGGAGATATTCAAAACCTGCCTGCATGTAATCCTGTGCAACGTGCTCCAGGTGACCCTGCTTGGCAGGGGGGTTGGACTAGATGATCTCCAGAGGTTCCTTCCAACCTCAATCATTCTGTGATTCTGTGTGATTCTCTGAATCCCCCCATCTCGTAGGTCCCCTCCTACTGCCTGGTGGCGAGAGGGCAGGGGATCCTTCTTTCTCGTATTGTGGCTGGTTGATGCATCTTTCCCAGGGATGGTAGAAAATGGTTCCACTACTTGATATCTTTCTCTGTCTAATGCTCCTCAGCCTGCCTATGTCCTCCTGAAGCTCAGCCACCAGGCTGAGCAGTTCTACTTGGATGCACCTCCTACAGGTGTACTCACTGCTGCCATCAGATACTGATGAAAATCAGGCACACCCTATAGCCTGAGACCTGGATGGCTGTATTCCCTTGGGAGCTCTGTCTGGGTATCTGTGTCAGTTCCTGTGGCTGGAAAGGCCAGAGGACATGCAAAGGACAGCTTTCTCTTACCTGGGTACCGTGAATGGAGCTCCTTGCAAACAGATTACCACAGCAGTTAGAAGTGGCAGTGACAGGGCCTTCCCTGCATGCCCTCCCACACGAACTGCCATGCCACACCCTGGGAGACGCACCAAGGCCTGTTAGCCCACCCTGGTCTTCCCAGGGTTGCTTTTTGGGAACCCCCCTGATAGCTGTGATCCCACACTCCGCTGTGGAACGTGCCTGCACCAAAGCTGATCACCTCAGCCATGTGTACTTTGAGTTTCCCTCTCAACCAGTGGAATGGCCCTCCATGAAAGAGGTGACCTCCTGTGCAAACTGCCACACCATGCCCTGGTCGCTGTCATTCTCTAGGGCTTTCTTTTGTACATATGGGGGTGGCCGCCACTACTCCTGGCCCTGCCTGTGCCTCACGAGACACTCTTGGGAGAGCTGCCAGCTTCTGGCAGGTCTCTACACTCCTCTGGAGTTTCTGCTTTGCAGGAACCTCCCTGTACATTGCAATACTCCACTCCGCTGCAGAATGCACCTGCACCAGAGCTGATCGCATCAGTGATTTAGTTGACTTTTAGATTCTCACTACTCTAGTCTGGTAGTGATAGGCAATAAATTATATTATTCTTCCTACAATGAGTCTGCTTTGTCCGTGACTGTAATACATGAGTGATCTCCCTGCCCTCATCTCAACCCTTGAGCCCTTTCAATTGTATTTTTGGAGTTGTATTTTATTTCTCAGAGATAGCAAAGGTTTAGATTTTTGTATTTGCATTTTTTTTTTGTATGGTTGTTGTTTGTTTGTTTTCCAAGCAGTTTTTAATAGATATTATAAGAGTGACTATGGGAAAATAAATTGTATAGTTTTTTGAGGGGGGGGATTATATTGTCATTTGTTGATTTTTTTCTGCATATTTGCTTGATGGGTTAGTATTGAGACTTAATTGTTTTATTGTGATATTTTACTGTTTCTGCTGTGAAGAAAAAGATCGTGAAACATCTGTTCTTCAAGTATAAGTCTTGATTTCCAGGACAGCGTGATTAGAATAAAAACAAACTTTTGCATTCACTGTGGAAGAGATAACATAATTATCATCTGCTTCCTCTTCTCCTGAATTTGAGTGTTTCAGAAGAACTGTGTGGGCAACCACATGCCAGCAATTTCAGAATGAGGATCTTACTGTGAAAATAATATAGGGAGAGAAACTATAGGTCAAGAGTGTTGGATCCATATAATTTTTGTTATGAAAATAGCATCAAGGAAGATGATGAAATCTTAAGTACTTAAAGCTACAGTCACATTTGAGTGCACAGGGAAGTGGATGTGAAAATTTAGTGTGGCAAGGGGGGGTAATATGAAATTGTTACTGTGGTAAAATCTTAGAGAACTTCCTCTATAGTCACAGGGAGAGCACTAGCTTAGCTACCTATTTACTGTTGCTTATGTGTTGAGGAAGATATAAAAAATCCTTATGCAGTCAAACATAAATATGAAGTTGATCAAAAATATTTTTCTTGTTGCAATTCCTGAAAAAAAAAAAAAAAAAAAAAAAGGACTGAGAAACTGAGAATGCTCAAGTGTTTAGAACTGGAGTTTAGGAATTCTTCCTAAGTGAGCAGGAAGTGATTGTCACAGTCTACCCTGCACTTGTGCAGCCTCACCTTGAGTACTGTGTACAGATTTGGGTGCCACTATATAAAAAGGACATAAAACTATTAGAGAGTGTCCAAAGGAGGACTACGAAGATGATGAAGGGTCTAGAAAGCAAGACATATGAGAAATGGCTGTCATCACTTGGTTTGTTCAGCCAATAGAAGTGGAGACTGGGGGGAAATGTCATGGTGGCCTGCAGCTTCCTCACAATGGGGAGCAGAGGGGCAGGTGCTGATCTCTTTTCTCTGGTGACCAGAAATAGGATCCAAGGGAACAGCATGAAAATGCATCAGGGGAAGTTCAGGCTGGATGTTAGGAAAAGGTTCTTCACTGAGAGGGTGCTTGGGTACTGGAACAGGATCCCCTGTGACCTGGTCACAGCACCGAGCCTGCAGAAGTTCAAGAAGCATTTAGATAATGCTTTCAGATTGTCTGAATTTTGGATGATCATGTGTGGAGTCAGGAGTTGGACTCAATGATCCTTATCAGTCCCTTCAAAGTCAGGATATTCACTTATTCTATGATTCTTACATTATTGTTCTGCAACATTTGTAACCTGGAGAAAATATGATATCATTTTCTAGAAAATGATGAAGCAGCACCCACAACATAATTTAATAGACATAAAAGATAGGTAGGACGGTGCAAGATGAGACATGTATTTAACATCAACAGGTGCATCCTGTTAAGAGGAGAGTATTCCAGAATAGTGGATGAATGCTTGTAATGCAAGCATAATTTGAAATAATAATGTAATTATAAATATCACAACGTTTGGCTATCATTTCATGTAATTAAATTGATTTAGTTTTAATAGTCATGATTTGGAAGGGAAGAAGGAGCTCAAGGAATATCCACTGATAATAATTGTATTGGGCTTATGTGGCTAGGTTTTGGTAGCAGAGGGGCTGCAGGGGTGCACTCTGTGAAAAGTGTCTAGAAATTGCTCCATGTTAGATAAAAGTTCCAGCCAGCTGCAGAAGGGACCCGACAGTGGCCAAAGCTGAGCGACTGAGCAATGCTGGTGCCTCTGTGAGTGTGTATTTAAGAAATTAATAAATCTGCTGTGCATCAGCAGCTGGGAGAGAGGAGTGAGAAACAGCCCTGCAGACTACAAAGGTCAACAAAGAAGGAGGGGAGGAGGTACTCCGTGAACTGGAGCAGAAGTTCCCCTGCAGCCTGTGGAGAGGATCACAGTGGAGCAGGGTGTCTTCAGGAATGGACTGTTGCAGCACAGGTCCCCCACGGGCAGCAGCTCCCCCCAGAACCTCTGCTCCTGCGTGGGCTCCTCTCCACGGGCTGCAGCTCCAGCCCGGGGCCTGCTCCTTCGGGGGTTCTCCATCGGCCGCAGCCTCCTCCAGGCCACATCCACCTGCTCCACCGGGGGCTCCTCCATGGGCTGCAGCGTGGAGATCTGCTCCATGTGGGACCCATGGGCTGCAGGGGGACAGCCTGCTCCACCGGGGGCCTCTCCACAGGCCGCAGGGGAACTTCTGCTCTGTGCCTGGTGCACCTCGTGCCTTCCTTCTGCACTGACCTTGGGGTCTGCAGGACCCTTTTCACTCCTCACTCTCCCAGCTGCTGTTGTGCCGTAAGGATGTTTCTTTTTTATCCCTTTCTTAAATATGCTTTCACAGAGGCACAAACAACATCGCTTATTGGCTCGGCTCTGTCCAGCAGCGGGTCCTGTTAGGAGCCAGCTGGAGCTGGCTCTGATCTGACATGGGGCAGCTGCTGGGCTCTGCTCACAGAAGCCACCCCTGGAGCCCCCAGTTTACAAAACCTTGCCACGTAAACCCACTACACTTCCAAAGCATGTTCTTTATGTGCACTACAGGGGCTTTGTCTCCTTGTACACTACATAAAAAATTTGACTGTGCAGAGCTAGTTTGACTGGCAGATCTCATAGTGTTGACTAACCAAGTGGCCTTTGCTAAATGTGTATCATCCCAATGTTTGAATGTCCCAGCACCCATTGCCCTCAGTGTAGTCTTTACCAGTCCATTGTATTGTTTGATTTTCCCAGAGGCTGGTGCATGATAGGGGATGTGATATACCCACTCAATGTCATGTTCTTTGGCCCAGGTGTCTATGAGGTTGTTTCGGAATTGAGTCCCATTGTCTGACTCAGTTCTTTCTGATGTGCCATGTCGCCATAAGATGTGCTTTTCAAGGCTGCGGATAGTGTTTCAGACAGTGGCATGAGGCACAAGATATGTTTCCAGCCATCTGGTGGTTGCTTCCACCACTGTAAGGACATGATGCTTGCCACTGGGGGGTTGAGGGAGTGTGATATAATCAATATGCCAGGCCTCCCCATATTTATATTTAAGTCATCTTCACAGAATCACAGAATCACAGAATCGTCTAGGTTGGAAGGGACCTCCAAGATCATCTAGTCCAACCTCTGCCCTAACACTAACAAGTCCTCCACTAAACCATATCACTAAGGGCTACATCTAAACGTCCTTTAAAGACCTCCAGGGATGGCGACTCAACCACCATCTTCCTCCGTACCAGACAGGCTTTAACCACTTTGCTTTCTTGATTGCAGCACATGTTTCAGATCCTTGGATAACTTGTGCAATAGAGTTCACAGTCAGGCATATGCTTAATCACAAGCCCATCTGTATGTTGCATCTCTTCCTTGATGGCCTGATGTGTCATTGGCCCACTAAGCTATAATAATTCACCCTTATGTTGCCAGTCCAGACCCACCTAAGCCACTTCAGTCATAGCAGCCTGATCCACCTGCTGGTTGTTTTTAAGTTCTTCAGAGGCCCAACTCTTGGGCACATGAGCATCTACATGGAGTACTTTTACAAACAGGTTCTCTACCGTGGCAGCAATATCTGGCCATAACGCAGCAGCCTAGATGGGTTTGCCTCTGTGCTGCCAGTTGCTCTGCTTCCATTGCTATAACCACCGCCACAGGGCATTTCCCACCATCCATGAATCAGTATAGAGATAGAGCACAAGCCACTTTTCTCATTCAGCAATACCTAAGGCCAGGTGGATGGCCTTCACTTCTGCAGATTGACTCGATTCACCTTCTCATTCAGCACTTTCTGCAGTTTGTCATATGAGACTCCATACAGCAGTCTTCCACCTCTGATGCTTTCCCATAATGACAGGACCCGTTATTTAACAGGGCATATTGCTTCTCATTTTCTGGTAATTTATTATACAGTTTATTATACATTATTCAGCATGCATCACTTCCTTTTCTGGCAATCTTTTTAAATCTCTGCCTTATGGCTATTCTATGATCACTTCAAAGATTCCTGGGTTACTGCGATTTTCTCTTCGAGCCCACTGTGTGATCAGGACAGTTACGGACTGACCACAACCCACATTCCCTGTTTCCTGAGCTTCTCGGGGAGACAAGGCAGAAGTGGATTGATGGGGGTGAAGGTGTTTTTAGTTTTCTTTTAGTTTCTCACTGCTCTAGACCATTAGTAATAGGCAAAAACTTATATTAATCTCTCTTTGCTGAATCTTTTTTGCCTGTGACAGTATTACGTGAGTGATCTCCCTGTATTACCTCAACCTTTAAGACCTTTTTCATCGTATTTTCTCCCCCTCTTCCTTTGAGGAGGGGGAGTGAGGGAGGAGTGTGGTGGAGTTTAGCTGTCCATTAATGTAAAAACACCAGACATATAAAGAAATATTAAATTATATGATGTTAATTAACAGTATACCTTGTCATGGTTCCACTCTGTTCTGCTTGGAAATGTGCAAAAAGTGTGTTTCTCCCCATAACTGCAGGCTTCTATAGAATGAACTTGTAGTAGTGCAGCTTGCGCTTAAACACGTATGTGCAAATCTTGGCCATGCTGCTAGTTTCTTAATTAAAGTATTTCTCTGAAATAAAATGCTTAGTATAATCATTGACAATAAATATTTAAGGAAATGCATGTGATAATGTATGTATGTAAATGTAAATATAATGTAAATGCAACCTGAAGTATAAGCTGTTTTCTGAGGTATTTGTTGAGTTTTGACACTTCAGTTAAAGAATTTGGTTTAATGTCTTTTTTTTGTAGAATCCACTGTGAAAAATTACTTATGCAATTCTAATATCTTTAAAACATCAATAAACTGAAAAAATGGAAAACAAGATAAAACATTGATCTGATTAACATCAAATGAGCAAAGAAAGTAAAGTTTTCTTTTACATGCACTGATCCTGTTAATGTTCTTAAAGCAATGTCTTACTAATTGCAAAGTAATTTAAAAAAATAATAATAATAAAAAATCTTAAACACCTGAAAACAGCAGTCATGCTTGTTCCGTGTCTTTATTTGATGTCTAGCCAAGTGCTTTCTCTCATTAGAATCCCTGGACACAATAGGAGAAAAAAAATTCCAAACTAACAATTAATCATTTGAGGGAAAAACTACTCTGTTTCGTAGTTTAAACCAAATCAAAATTGAAGAGGTTTATTGGTTTACTAATAAGATATAATTAATCTGCAGTCAGTGAACTATGCATGCAGAATCAATATCAGAATTACAACAGATAAACCGTGAAACCAGACATCATGAAATGTTCATAATCACCTGCAAGCAGTGGCACACAGCCTGCCCCAAGCACCTGTCCTGTGTGAGACGAGATGATGATGTCAGCAGGCCACTTTCAGGCAGTGCCCAACCTGGTGTGCCCATCTTCCTTCCTTCTCCGGGGTGCCAACCTACCCTTTGCAAATTATCATGCTTCTGTTACACTTTCTTTCGAATTCACTCCTTTGTTTCTGGCATCTCTTTGTAATTATCTGGTTACTCTCTAACTTAGCTGCATTTTCCCCTTAAAGATGGTGTCCTCCCTGACTGTTTTACGCATGCAATCCTCCCATGCTATTTGCATTCACATTTTCATCTTCACAGGTGCTGTTGTTGAGGCCATTTACCAAGGGTGGTCCATTAGGCACCTTCACACTAGTAAAGGTACGTACGTATGTGAAACAGAAGTGTTCAAATGCATCCATTTGCAGTCATGCCAAAATCAAACTCATTACTAAGGTAGGGAAAAAAAAAAAAAAAAGACAACAGTTTAAATGGTCTCTGAAAGAAAACATAAAAACATTTCATCTCATATTAAAGATATTTTGGGTTGCTCAGCCATTTTTTTTTCCTTCTTTTGTATTCTGTTATACAAATAGTGCTACGTGCTGGTTAAACAAAACCAAACCAAAACAAACAAAAAAACCTGTCAAAATTATAGACTATACTGAAATACAATTATATTGTTTTGTTTTATTATGTCAATTTATCTTATGTTAAAACACACATTATTTATTAAAGCTATTTTTATGAGTTTTGTCTTAAAACATGGTTATAAGCAGCCAACTTTTGTTCAGGTCTTTTAAGAGTCTTAATTAAACTTATAAAAAGAATACAAAGGGAAGTAGATTTTAATAGGTATTGTTTTTAATTCTGAAAAATAAAAACATTTAAAACTGTTTGCAACTGAAGCTCAACTGTAATGTCTTTATTAAAAAAAAAAAAAAGTTGAGTATTGGCTAAAGATATTAGGAATGCCATTCTTGTAATCCACTTCAGCCTAAATTCAGAAGAAAGTAACAAAAGAAAAATATTTTGATAGCAGGATGAAGTAAATATTTCAGATTTTTTATTTGCATTTGTTTTGTTTTTATTTTTGTTTTGATTTAGTTTGCATTTTTAAACTCTTACTTTCTTGTCTATTCCTTTCTTCCAATGAGTTTTGTGCATTTCTTACCTGAAAGTACTGACTTCTAAAGTGCTTTGAGCTAGTTAGTGTTAATTGGAATGAATATACTCTACATGGTATCCTTTCAAACAGAGTTTTAATGCTTCCCCAAACTATCACAGCTTTTTCAAGAAATTAAGTTGTTCAAGTGAACAGGCATCCCTTCTGCTTTCTCTAAAGGACAATGGCTTTATATGTCCTTTCTCATAGTAGTTTGAACAGTACTTTTGATGTGATGATCCCTGGGTCCTGAAAGCAAGAGATCTGCTACTTTATTTATTGATATTAAATCTCTTTCTCTTTTGCCTAGAAAATCAAAAGAACTTCCTAGTAGCAATTGTACTGTAGATGCAGTTATCTTGTGCTTTCCTCCTTGAAATATTCACTTCCTCTAGTCTCTCATTTTATGCCTAGCAATTATAATTGCTTCTTCATGTGTAATATCTGCTGTTCAGAGAGTCCCGTCTATGATCCAAATCTGAGGCATGATGCTTAAAACAAACATGTAAATGTTATTAATGCCTTCACCTCTGTAGGAACTTTTTGAATGAAGAAAAGAAATGGAGAGCTTTCCCCCTTCTCCTCCTTTTTCACATCCTTTGTTTTCATATATCTTGAACATTTGAGGGCTTCCAGGGTTGAAATTTCATTTTCTTCTAAGGCAATATGACATTAAAAGACTTAAAAAAATAAAATGAGGAGAAAAGCCCAGAAAACCTCTTTGCATGCATTTGTATCCACTTTGTCATGATGGTATGAAAATATGGATAAAGAGAAGGAAAAACTGCAATCCAATTACTCTCAAAGATGAGACTGTGAGAAACTGAGAAACATGCAGAAAGACCTAACATATGAAGAACTGCACAGCATTGAGAAGATGAGAAGCAGGGGACAGAGGCTCTGGAATCAAAAGCCTGAGGCAGGACATGTTGGAAGTCAGCATGAGGTTTTCTTTTTTCCATTTTGGAAAAAAGAAAATAGGTTTAGCCATATGGTCTTTTTAGAGTTCTTTTGAGCATCAGTGAATACTAACCGAAACAAAGACGTCTGGAACAAAACATTTCAGTCTCAATATACAAACATTTCAGACTCAATATACAAATATTTTCATTGAAAAGTTCTAACTGATACTTATTGTAAGAGAGGTTAGCAGTGTATGTGCATGCTATATCGACACAAAATAGGGAGTTTTCTTATTCCCAATGGTCTTTTTTTTTTTTTTTTTAAAGTTCCTGTTTCACAAACTGGAGACATGGAATATCATTTTTTGTTATGTATGTAGAAAACAATTATCAAATCTTCCTTCTAAAATCGAAATGACCCACATTTTTGTGAAACTAAGCATAGAAATAAAGAAATAGACAAGAATACATTTTTATCTTATGTTCAGTTATATGTATTATAAAGCTCCAAACTTCTCCGTATACTGTGCTACCTGTCCAACTGTTTTCCTTCCTGTATTTCTGTATCTGGTTGCTCCTGCATAGGCACAACAGTTTTTATTGCCCCATTGATTTTTTTTCCTATATTTCAGTATATTTGGACTTATTTAAAACTTGGATACTGTACTGTCATGTCCCTACAGTTCATTCTAGATTTTCTTTTTATTGGTAAATTCAATACTATGCATTCCGTATTCTATTCTCCATGTCATTAAAGAAAATACTGACTAGTACTTGGTTTAAGACATTCCTGTGGAATTGCATTCAGTAAATTCTTCCATGACAATAGCAGATTATTCATAATTATTGTTAGAAATTTGTCTAACCAGTTTTCCACCCACGCTGTTAAAGTTTCATCTATTTCATGGTGGATTATTAGAATATCATGTGAGATTCTTTGAAAACTTCAGGAATGTTAAGATAAGTCATTTGTAGAGTCTCCTATACATAAGGGTGCAATTCTGTCCTAAAAGAAACAAGGTCACATGGAATCTTTTGTTCATTTATTTGTTTCTTCACTACTTCAATCTATGAAGTTTACAGTCATTTATTGTTAACTGACTTCTTTCTGAGACTTGAACAGAAAAGGCAGAAGGACTGTATTTCCTGACATCATTTTTTCATCTTTATTTTTTCTGTGTTGAGCAACAGAGTAATCCTGTCTTCTATATCTCATTATTCTGAATGCATTTACACAAAATTTTGTTGTTGTTGTTGATATCTTTCATGGTGTTTTTCTTGGTGACGTCACTGTTTGCCTTGCCTTTCTGGTCCTGATAAGCATGTGCCACACACCTGGTCATGTCCTCTGTAGTAAGACTGATGTGCTGTTGCCTGGTTAGCTCCAAAACTTAATTCATATGAACTGAGCCCTGAGTTGGTTTTCCATCCTAGCTTGTAGACCCACTAACAATTGCAATGCCAGTCTTTGAAATCCAGATTTTTCTTTTCTGCCTTCTGAAATTATGATGTTTGAATTCAAAACCAGTGCAACCCACTGGATCTGTGTCTGAAGAGACACTCACTGTTTTGAGTGCTTCTGCTCTCCTCAAGTGTGAGAGATTAGCATTATTTTTCTGAATGAATGATTACCTCAATACATTAATAGCAGCTGGCAGAATTGAACCAGCACTAACATACAAGTTCTATTAACCTCAAATTATCATTACAGATTCAGGTAATGTGTTGTATAAATAAAGTATGCTACTTTATTAAAACAATACAAGAATAACAGGCCTTCCAGTAGCAAAAATGCTGCCAATTTTCTAAGAAGGCTGCGCAAGATGATTTGTGATTACATTACCTCTAGCTTCTTAATATCTCAAAAATATCTGATATGAACAGTGATAAATAGTATGTTTTCAGAAAATAGCAAACTATTATGATAAAGCCTATTTCAATGCTCTCTATCAACTGTATTTAATGATTCTGAAAGTGAATCAAGCTGACCTTATATAAATCTACAGTGAGGCATTCCTTTTACTAGGTTATCTCATACATCCTTGAAAGATCGTGGGTGAACAGAATCTCTTCAGCTGTCCCATATATCATGTTAAAATATATATATATGGTTAAAAAAAAAAAAAAAAAAAATTGTAACCTGAGAATCTGTTTGTATTCCAGGGAGAGTGGAAGGGCGAGAAATTATCTTTGCACCATGTATGCTAAGTGACTAACTTTTATTAAGTTTGATATTAAATGTATGATTGTCTCACATGGGTAGTTACACAATATTTGAATATAATCAAAGTTTTGGACTCTGTAATGAGTCTTGAAAGCCTGTATATATCCTACATAAAACCATATACATATAAGGACAGGAATGCTCATTCCTATCTACAGCTGGTTATATAATTCACCCTGAAAGTCAGTGGTGAATTTGCCTTTAGGCTTCGTAATTTTATAATGCTTAGCTAAGGGCACTGTGCTCTTAAAAAATAAAACAATTTCTCTCATTTTTTCTTTTTGCAGGACACTTATTTTGAGATCTTTTCTTGAGATCTCTTGCACCAACAGGAGAGAGTAATGACTCATCTTTCTTACTCTTAAGATTTGTGAGTTTTTTAGTTTGGTTTGGTTTGTCTTCCTGAAGCTGTTTGTTTTTCAGATATTTTGCATTCTCTGAGCCACTAGGAGAGTCCATCATGGACATTTAAAATATCTCGTTCAAAATAGTGTTGTCATTGAAGTCATTGTCCTGGGTTGCCAGCTGCACCTAAGAAGTTGATTCATGATGCTAAACTACACTCAAGGATGTGTACACTAAAGTGTTAATATAGCTCTGTCTGCAGTCTGTCATGCTCTGTAGATCTCCATATCAAGTACAGCTGGCCAGTTGGTCATGGGTAATCATTTATTTGCTTGTGCTGTGTAAAGGAAAAGCAGAGTAAAGGAAGCCTGGATAAGAGCTATCTTCATGCAATGAAGCGTAGGGAGCGAGACAAAAGTAGGATTTGGACTCCATTCTTGAGACTTGAAATATCTGCTGTGGGACAGCCTAGTGATTAAAACATTTTTTTAAAGAAGATCACTTCTATCAGTACTATTAACTTACCTCTGATAACCAAGACACTATAATATTAACAGAAAAGGGCTGTGTTAAAGAAATATGAAAAGCCACAACCGCTGATATCCTTATTAAGAGAATTCTTTTACTTGTGAATTTTACTTGTGAAGTGTTGCTTCGAGCCTGGTATGCTTTTGCAAGCATCTTTTTTTTTTTTTTAATATATTTTGTACTGAAGCAACTTTTTATTAAAAAAAATTAAAAAGAATATAAATGTCAAAGGAGACTTTTTCTATTTCCATTTAGTTGTTCAGTATGGGAGAAATATGGCTTATGCTAGATGTGTCTGCAAGATGAAGAAGATGTGGACCTAGAAAATATCAAAAGACTGGGAGGACTTTGGTAAAAGTTTCACCTAATATTTTCTATTCTGGAGTGCCTTGGAATGGGTGGAATAATAGAAAACAGGTTAAGGGAAGGAATAGGATCTCTGGGAGAAGATTCTTTTACCAAGAATGAAACAACGAGGACTTGAGAGTGAATGCATCTGTGCAGTCAGATAGCAGACATTGCCTACCCCGATCTCAGCCAGAAAACCTGTCAGACAACAAATATCTAACGTCGTTTATGTGTTGAAGGAAAAACAGACAAATTGTTTTTACATCTTTGCAAGAGCCTAAATAAAAGCTGGAGGTAATAACAAATATTGAAGCATTATTATCCTTTTACAGGGAAGGCATTCTTATAACAAGTACATTAGGTAAGCCTCAGTAAACTTATCATTTATTATAATCAGTGCTTTCTATGAGGGTTCAGGCAAATCCCAGAATTTTCTCTGCTTTCACAGTTTCATTCATTTTCCTACCTTGTAGTGTTTTCTTAAGGATCAAACCTGTCCACACAAATACTGTGTAGGTTTAAAATGAACAGAAGACCTACTCATTGTGAAGCAAAACAGCATTAATGAAGTCAGTAGAATTGTCTCCAATAGCTAATGTAGCTTAAATCAGTGGTTCTATGTGAGTGAATGTGAATGTTGTGGTTTAACCCCAGTAGGCACCATACAGCCACTCTCTCACTCATCTACAGTGGGATAGCAAGAAAATCAGAAATGTTGAAGTGAGAGAACTTTTGGGTCAAGATAAAGACGGTTTAATAGTTAAAGCAAAAGCTGTACACATAAGCAAAGCAAAATTAGGAATTCATTCACTGGTTCCCATCGGCAGACAGATGTTCAGCCATTTCCATGAAAGCATGGTTCATCGCATTTTTTTGTTGTTGTTGTTTGTTTGTTTGTTTGTTTGTTTTTAAAAAAAAAAGACTAGAGGTTTGGTTCATTTATTTATTTATTTATTACTCTAATTTTGTTCAGAATGAGCTTTTAGTATTTTGTTAGCTAAAATGTCCTACACTAACTTCCTAACGCAGCCTTCTGAATTGTTTCATATTAGTAAAATCTCATTCTAATTGATTGACTTCACTTTCGGGAATTCTCACTAATCTACTCTAAACAGAATATGTAACCATAAAGTGTCAGAGCTGAATGGAGTATTTTCAGTGCACAGATTACACTGAGAACAATGCAGTCCAGAATATGCGAAGATTTGTAAATATCACATTTGAATATGCTGAAAGACTGAGAAGGGACAAACGGGGGCAAATGAAAATAATCACTACAGTATCACTTTAAAAGGTGTCTTTTTATTGTTATTAACTTTTGGCTTCAATTCTGGATTTCTGTTGTTTTGTGGTGTTTTGTTGTTGTTGTTGTTTTTGTTTTATTTTAATAATTTTTAGGTTACAAGATCTGTTTTAGGTTAAAACATATGCCTGATGTAGAACAGTATTTAGGTATTTTTGGTTTTTCTGCCACTGTGAAAACTCTATTACTTACAAAGGTTGTCCAACAATACTAGTTATATCAGACTGTGTGAAAAAAAAAAAAAAGTTTTTATCACCTTAGATCCTAATTATCTTCAGATGGTTAGAAAGTCACTTAGCAATTAACTGCCATTTTACTTATCTAACACTTGCTGCAAGGAATTATTTTCCACCTGTAGTGATTTTCAAATTGTCTAGTTTTAGTTTGAATTATTTTAAATCATTTTTGTCTTACTAGAAGATTAAAGATATCACCTGCTGAGAGACACTGCTCATTAGAAGGGTAGTAAGTAAACTTTTAAATTTGTCTGCGGCTATTACAAGAAGTGGCATTTTTAGATTTCTTCCCATGGTGCAGAATGCACAAAAAGAAGTGAAATACCTGACACTGAATTATGAAGAAAAAACAAATCATTGGTTCAGAGTTAATAATAATCTAATCCTTTACTTTACAGCTGCTGGGTTTTGTTTTATTTATTTATTTATTTATTTTCCATGTGCTTTTGATTTGTGGTTTGATTTTTTTGGTTGTTTTTTGTTTGTTTGTTTTTTTTGTGTGTGTGTGTGTGTGTGTTTTTCTTGTGTGGAACATTTCTACTTAATGGAACAATAGGTTTGAATATGACTAACTTAACATTGCCATGTCCTGCCTGGCCCTCAGCGCTCAAATAAACTTAGCAGGAGATGTTTTGGATGCAACCAGAAGAAAAAATTATTTCTGTAAAGCAAACTTAAAGCTTACTTGGATTTAGGAGATATGAAATACAAATCCATATATAATGAATGCATATTATGAAAGGTGTCTTTAGCTATTAATTGCTATATACTACAATCTACCTCATCAGGGAAAACAATCAAGCACCAAGGTCCTTATTTCTAATGAATAGGTTTGTTTCCTCCCACTCCTTTTTTTATTATTTTTTTAAACAAAATCAAACAAATAAACAAACAAGCAAGCAAGCAAACAAACGAACAAAAAAGCCAAGCCCATAGACCAAAAAAGTTTCAGACTGAGTTTGACCATTATATGATCCATTTTTGAAGGAGTAACTGCAGATATCACAATTCAAATTACAGATATTCTTGTAATCAACAATAAATTAATTTAAAGAATTTTTACATTTTGATTGTCACTAAAATAATCTAAAAAGTAGCAGTTTTGTAGAAACAAAAAGTAGGGTACTACAGAATATTTGTGGTGGCTATATTTTAACTAAACTTTTCATAAACACCCTCTTCAGAAGTGCTACCTGAGAAAGTTCTTCACCATAGCTTTTGAGCGCTGTTTTTCTCTGTTTATGGATCTGTCCAAGAATCATAGAATCATAGAATCATAGAATATCCCGAGTTGGAAGGGACCCATAAGGATCATCAAGTCCAACTCCTGGCACCACACAGGTCTATCCAAAATTTTAGACCATGTGACTAAGTGCACAGTCCAGTCTCTTCTTAAATTCAGACAGGGTTGGTGCAGTGACTACTTCACTGGGGAGCCTGTTCCAGCGTGCAACAACCCTCTCGGTGAAGAACCTCTTCCTGATGTCTAGCCTAAACTTCCCGTGCCTCAGCTTAACACTGTTCCTGCGGGTCCTATCACTGGTGATAACGGAGAATAGGTCACCTGCCTCTCCACTCCCTCTTCTGAGGAAGTTGTAGGCAGCGATGAGGTCCCCCCTCAGCCTCTTCTCCAGGCTGAACAGGCCAAGTGACCTCAGCCGCTCCTCATATGTCTTCCCCTCTAGGCCCTTCACCATCTTCGTCGCCCTCCTCTGGACACTCTCCAACAGTTTAATGTCCTTTTTGTACTGTGGTGCCCAGAACTGCACACAGTACTCAAGGTGAGTCCGCACCAGCGCAGAGTAGAGCGGGACAATCACCTCCCTTGACTGACTAGCAATGCCATGCTTGATGCATCCCAGGATACGGTTGGCCCTTCTGGCTGCCAGGGCACACTGCTGGCTCATATTCAACTTGCTGTCAACCACAACCCCCAGATCCCTCTCTGCGGGGCTGCTCTCCAGCGTCTCGTCACCCAGTCTGTACGTATAGCCAGGGTTGCCCCGTCCCAGGTGAAGGACCCGGCACTTGCTTTTGTTAAACTTCATGTGGTTGGTGATTGCCCAGCTCTCCAATCTGTCTAGATCTCTCTGCGAGGCCTTTCCACTCTCATCTGAGTCCACAACTCCTCCAAGTTTGGTGTTGTCGGCAAATTTGCTCAAAACACCTTCTAGTCCTACATCCAAATCATTTATAAAAACATTGAAGAGGACTGGCCCTAAAATGGAGCCTTGAGGGACCCCACTAGTGACCATCCGCCAGCCAGATGTGGCCCCATTTACCACAACCCTTTGAGCCCTGCCCGTCAGCCAATTGCTCACCCATCGCATGATGTTTATGTTTAGCTGTATGCTGGACATTTTGTCCAGTAGGATCCTGTGGGAAACCGTGTCAAAAGCTTTGCTGAAGTCCAAAAAGATCACATCAGCTGGTTTCCCTTGATCGACTAGATGGGTGATCTTGTCATAAAAAGAAATCAAATTTGTTAAGCAGGACCTACTCCTCATGAACCCATGTTGGCTGGGACCAATGACTGCACTGTCCCCCAGGTGCGCTTCAGTAACTTCAAGGATCATCCTCTCCATAATTTTACCAGGCACTGATGTGAGACTGACAGGCCTGTAATTGCTAGGGTCTTCTTTCTTACCCTTCTTGAAAATTGGCACAACATTTGCCACCTTCCAGTCCAATTGGACCTCTCCAGATTCCCAAGATCATTGAAAAATAATTGAGAGAGGTCCCGCGATGATGTCAGCCAGCTCTTTAAGCACCTTGGGTTGAATTCCACCCGGACCCATGGACTTGTATGGATCCAGGTGAAGCAGCAAATCCCACACACGTTCAGGGTCGGTTGGGAGTTTGTCATTCCCGCCGTCATGGTCCTCCAACTCACGGTACCCTGGGTCCCGAAGCCCATCATCAGTGTTGAATACAGAGGTGAAGAAGGCATTAAATTCCTCTGCTTTGCCTATGTCATTGTCTGTGAGGAGACCCTCCCCATCTAGCAGAGGACCTATGTTTTCTTTGGTTCTCATTTTTCTGTTCACATATCTAAAACCCCCTTTTTTTTTTGTCTCGCACAGATATGGCCAGCTTCAACTCTAGTTAGGCTTTGGCCACACAAATTTTCTCCCTACAAACACGAACAGCATCCCTATATTCCTTCCTCGTTGCCTGACCCTCCTTTGTGCAGCCGTACACTTTCTTTTTTCGCCTAAGCTCCAGTAGAAGATCCCTGGTCAGCCAGGCCGGCCTTCTGCCCCGCTTGCCTGACTTCCGATATTTTGGAATCGCCTGATCTTGAGATTTTAGGAGGCAGTGCGTAAAGATGGACCAGCACTGATGGACGCCAATGCCTTCAAAAGCAGTTTCCCAGGGGACCCTGCTGACTAGTTCCCTGAGCAGCCTGAAGTCTGCTTTCCCCATATCCATGGCTGAAGTTTTGGTGGCAGTTTTCCTTCTGTCACCATAAATTCTAAACTCAACCACTTCATGGTCACTATGACCGAGACGGCCGCCAATTGCCACGTCTCCCACAAGACCCTCTCTGTTCTCCAGCAACAGATCTAGGAGGGCGCCTTTCCTAGTTGGCTCACTTAGCACCTGCACCAAGAAGTTATCATCTAGGTGCTTTATGAACCTCCTGGACTTGGTCATGTCAGCCGTGTGGTGATCCCAGTTGACATCTGGCAAGTTGAAATCCCCCATTAGGACGAGGGGAGTCAATCTTGAGGCATCTCTTAGTTCTGTAAAGAATAATTCACCAGCGTTGTCGTCCTGGCCAGGTGGTCTGTAATAGACTCCCACAATGACATCCCCTTTATTTGTTTGTCCCTTAATCCTTACCCAGAGGCTCTCAACTTTGCCATCGCCAACTTGAAGTTCCACACAGTCCAGCCCATTCTTCACATACATCGTCACCCCACCACCTCGCCTACCCTG
This sequence comes from Anser anser, assembly GCF_964211835.1. Lineage (NCBI taxonomy): Eukaryota > Metazoa > Chordata > Aves > Anseriformes > Anatidae > Anser > Anser anser. Next base: position 58,050,601 of record NC_139721.1, read on the forward strand.
CCTGTCCCTCCTGAAGAGCCTGTAACCATCTATTGCAACACACTAGCCACAGGATTCATCCCACCAGGTTTTGCTTATGCTGATGATGTCGTAGCTGTGGGACTGGGCCAAGACTTCCAGCTCATCCATTTTATTCCTCATACTGCGTGCATTTGTGTAGAAGCACTTCAAATGCGCCTCCCTACACGCAGCACCTTGTGTATCCGACTGAAGGGCCTCACTAGAACACAGTCCCCCTGATTCTAGCACACCATCCCTTAGCTCATCACCGGCATGCCTGGTTCTATCCCCTTCCCCCTTCGACTCTAGTTTAAAGCCCTATCTATCAGCCCTGCCAACTCCTGAGCAAAAATCCTCACCCCTCTCTGAGAGAGGCGCATCTCATTTGGTGCCAGCAGGCCCGGTGTCGCGTAGACCTTCCCATGATCGAAAACCACAAAATTCTGCCGGTTGCACCAATCCCGAAGCCACGTGTTAATGTGACGAGTCTGCTTGTCAGCATTGATCCCCCCTATCGGAAGGACAGAGGCAAACACAACCTGTGCCCCTGATCCTTTAAGTAGTCGCCCCAAAGCCCTAAAGTCTCTTTTGATCGCTCTTGGACTTCTCGTTGCTACCTCGTCATTACCAGCCTGAAAGACCAGTAGCAGGTAGTAGTCGGTAGGCCATACCAGGCGCTTGACTTTCTTAGTGAAGTCTCTCACCCAAGCCCCAGGGAGGCAACAGACTTCCATGTGGTTTGGGTCCGGTCGGCATATTGGGCCCTCTGTCCCTTTCAAAAGGGAGTCCCCCATGACAATAACCCTTCTTTCTTTTTTGACAGTTGATGTAGCAATGTGGGGGGGTAGGTTCCCTTGCCTTAGGCATCCTGTTCAACTGGGACGGGCTTTCGCTTGCTTCGTTGTTCTGGTTGTCGTGTTCTAGACCCTCATACCTGTTATATACGGGTAGATGGGAAGGTGAGGTGGGCAGGGACAGGGCTCGCCTACCACCCTGAACAGGAACCTGCCTCCATTCCCCCCCTTGGACTAGGTCCCCTCCTGCTGCCTGGCGGGATGAGGGAACTATTGTCTTCTGCGTAGCAGGAGACACTTGTGCTGTGTCAGGCTCATGGGTCTGTCTCAGAGAGGGCAGAGTACACCTCCACCAGTCAATTTCCCTCTCTGACTCCCTGATGCTCCTGAGCCTACTCACCTCCTCCCGAAGCTCTGCTACCTGGCTGCATAGCTCTTCAATCTGGGCACACCTGCGACAGGCATACCCCTCACTGCTGCTGTTGGATACCGACAGAAGACTCAGGCACACCCTGCAGCCCAAGACCTGGATGGCTGCGTTTCCCCGAGGCCTCCGTCTGAGTAGCCACATCGGTGACTGTGGCTGGAGAGGCCGCAAGAGATGTGGAGGCCATGGTTTTTTGCCTGGTTGATACCATGACCAGGTTCCTCGCAGGCAGGTTACAAGTACCGAAGGGAAAGACCGCTGAAAAAGAGCGGCGAGGGGCCATCACGGCTCACCGTGCCTGCACGAACTGCCCTGCAAACTGCCGTGCCCCACCCTTCTGATGCACCATGCCCTGTTTGCCCGCCCTGTTCGCCGCGCTCCTGGTCGCTCATGCTCCCTCGGGGCTGCTTTTGAACGGCCGGGGAGGGGGCACTACTGGCTCCGCCTCCGCCTCGTCAGCCTCCCTCACGAGGGCTGTCGGGCCCTGGCGGCTCCCTCGGCTGCTTCGAGTGGCCTCGATGCCGAAAAAAAAGCCCTGCCTGTCTCGATCACCCACTCCACTGCAGAACGCGTCTGTCCCGGAGCCAATCGCCTCGGCAAGTGGCTCCACACTCCACAGACCTCCACAGGTCTGTGGAGAACTCCAGACTCAAGAACTCCACAGACCATTTTGTTAACAAATTTCATTTCTGTTTCTAAGGATTTCTTCCACTCCAGTGGAAACACTCCAGTTAATGTTAACGTAGACAGCAGCAGTCACAGAGAAAAACTGCTCAGTTCACATAGTTTAAACCAAATCAGAACTGAAGCAGTTTATTGGTTTGCTAATGTCATTCAATTAACTGGCAAACTGTGAATTCTGCATCCAGGATCAATACCAGTAGTACAAAAAATAAACCACAAGACAAGACATGAAATATTAACAAATACCAATTTCTAAGCACTCTTTTATCTAATGCCCTGGAGGTCTAATACTGTAAACAGCTATTTGCACCCCCCCACCTTATTCCCAGGCCACGTGGGTTGCAGACATGCACCTCCTCACTAGGGAGAGCTGCACCCCCTATCTGAAGACTTTCCTGAAGGACATGTGGTTCTGTGGCTCTACCTGCACCTGCCCTACTCCCTGCAACTCCAAAAATATGTGCTAGTGAGAAAGCTCCTGCAAGGTCACTTCTGCACCCCTTGGGTTCAGTTCCCCTGTGTCACACCCCCTTGAACACTCATCCCACGGCAGTGGGTTCTGCTTGTCCCACATGTAGGTGGTAATGCTGGTGGCTGCAGGCAGAGCCTTCACATCCTGGTGTGTCCATGTCTCTGCCTCCCCTTCCCAGGGTCCCTTACATTCTGTTGCAGATCATAGAATCATAGAATCATAGAATCATAGAATATCCCAAGTTGGAAGAGACCCATAAGGAGCGTTAAGTCCAACTCCTGGCACCGCACAGGTCTATCCAAAATTTTAGACCATGTGACTAAGTGCACAGTCCAATTGCTTCTTAAATTCAGACAGGATTGGTGCAGTGACTACTTCACTGGGGAGCCTGTTCCAATGTGAGATCACCCTCTCGGTGAAGAACCTCTTCCTGATGTCCAGCCTAAACCGTCCAGCCTAAAAGATGCTCATGATTCTTTCAAACTGTTTTTCAAGTTCACCCCTTCTTTGTTTCAAAACTCTCAGGAATATCAGAATATTCTCTGTAAAAAGTATCAGGAATAGTGTAACCAGCAGGATGAGGGAGGTGATCGTCCCCTTGTACTCTGCTATGGCAAGGCCGTACCTCAAGTACTGGTCCGACCATCACCCTACCACCCACTAAGCCATGTCCCTAAGCACCACATCCAACCTTTCCTTGAACACCCCCAGGGACAGTGACTCCACAACTTTCCTAGGCAACCCGTTCCAATGCCTGACTACTCTTTCTGAGAAGAAATGTCTCCTAATTCCCAACCTGAACCACCCCTGGTGAACTTGAGGCCATTCCCTCCAGTCCTATCACTAGTTATCTGTGAGAAAAGGCTGACCCCTAGCTCCCCACAACTTCCTTTCAGGTAGCTGTAGAGAACAATCAGGCCTCCCCTGAACCTCCTATACTCCAGACTAAACAAACCCCAGTTACCTCAGCCGCTCCTTGTAGGACTTGTGTTCCAGGCCCTTCACCAGCTTGATAGCCCTTCTATGGACAAGCTCCAGGGCCTCGATGTCCATCTTGTACTGAGGGACCCAAAGCTGAACACAGCATTGGAGGTGTGGCCTCAGCAGAGCTGAGTACAGGGGTACAATCACCCTGGTCCTGCTGGCTACACTATTCCTGATACAAGCTAGGATGTCTTTGGCCTTCTTGGCCACCTGGGCACACTGCCAGCTCATGTTCAGGTGAGCATCGACCAGCACCCCCAGATCCTTTTCCTCTGCACAGCTTTCCAGCCACTCTCCCCCAAGCCTGTAACACTGCATGGGGTTGTTGTGGCCAAAGTGCAGGACCCGGCAGTTAGCCATGTTAAACCTCATCCCACTGGCCTCTGCCCATCGATCCAACCTGTACAGGTCCCTCTGCAAGGCCTTCCTACCCTCCAGCAGATCAATACCTCCCCCCCAACTTGGTTTTGTCTACATACTTACTGAGGTTGCACTCAATTCCCTCATTCAAGTCATCAATAAAGATATTAAAGAGGATGGGCCCCGACACCGACCCCTGGGGAACACCACCGGTGACCGGTCGCCATCTGGATTTCACTCCGTTCGACACTACTCCCCAGGGCCTGGCCATCCAGACAGTTTTTAACCCAGCAAAGAGAGTATTTGTCCAAGCCATGGGCTGCCAGCTTCTCCAGGACAATGCTGTGGGAGACCGTGTCAAAGGCCTTGCTGAAGTCTAGGTAGACTACATCATCCCTCATCCACCAGTTGGGTCACCCGGTCATAGGAGATGAGGTTGGTCAGGCAGGACTTGCCTTTCATGAACCCATGCTGACCGGGCCTGATCCCCCAGCTGTCCCACATACATTGCATGATTGTGAATATATGTGAATTGCGTGATCTTAAATGTGTGATTGCATTCAAGATGCCCTGTTTCATCACCTTTCCTGGCACCGAGGTCAGGCTGACAGGCCTGTAGTTCTTCACCTCCTCCTTACGACCCTTCTTATAGATGGGCGTCACATTAGCAAGTCTCCAGTCATCCAGGATCTCTCTAGATGACCATGACCGCTGATAATAATAACAATAACAAGAATAATAATAATACTAATAATAGTTGTAGGAGTATAACTCTGTTGGCAAAGATACTAAAACATCTTTTAAATCTTAGAAGCATTTATTTATGCATTAAAATATCCATTTTGACAAGATAAGATTCTTCAAAAGTATTTTCTTCTACACTTACTGCCAGAGTCCTGCTGTACATAAAATTGGTGTGGTATATTGTTACATTCAATAAAAGGAGAGAGAATAAGTGACTTCAGTGACTGAGATGAATGAGAGTACCACATTCACAGTGGAAAGGTAAAAAAGTCACAGGGAAGATAATGGCTTTGATGAATAAATTAGACATCTGAGAACTGTTTGTTACCAGAAAAAAAAAAAAATCCAATTTGCTTTTAATAAAGGGCAGGGGGGGAAGGATTAGAATGAATGGTTGAGACTTAATTTTCCTCTTACAAACAAGGTGTCCTACAACAAGATTTTCCTCTCAAGTTTCCTCCTGGAATACTTCCATTTTGTATTAAAAATATTGCAGAGTGGATTTGGAAGCAGACCTCAAAATCTTCAAGGGAACACAGAAACCCATGGGATGATGGCTCTCTGTAAGATATGTTTCAAAATATTTTTTTTTTTTCCTAATGAAGTGGTCTGTAAGCAGCTAAAAAGGCTTTGGAGAGTGGTAGGACTTAAAGATATGGGAAATGGGGGAGGGAATCACCTTGCACACAAATATTCCCTGTGCATCTGCTAAAGCAGCTAACAATGAAGATTAGAAAGGGCTGCAATGCCTGCACTATTGTTTGCTCTGTGGTGAAAAAGGAGAACTAGGATAACATATGTATATATATATATATAAATAGAAAAGGTCTAGAAAAAAATAATTTAAAAATAGCAGCAACAAACAAATGTCTTAGCCACAGATAGAAGTACTTATTAACTGGTAGTACATTACTGAACTATATTATTTACTGTTCCATATTAAAAAAAGAAAAATAAAAAAGTATATGAAAGAAGAACAAATCTTTAATCTTCGAAATGATACTGCTTTTTATTTTTACTTGCATTAATACTATAATGATCAAGTATGGAAGAATCAGTTATTTTAATTCCCCCATGAACCGGTATCAGAAACAAGTATGTAAACATCACAGCATGGTCCTGAGAAATGAAGTTCAAGCTGTGAACTGTTGTATTTCATTTTTTGTGAATTTCTGATAATTTTTTATTCCAAAGAATGATATTTTTTAAATAAATTGAAAATATGGATTTAAACTGAAAAGAAAGAAAATAAATATATTTATATATCTATGACAGAAATACTATGCATGTAATGAAAATGTAAATTCACATTTCAATTTTTAATTAAGCTTTCATTTCCTCATTATATCCACTCTATTAACATTTTTCAATCACCCTTCATTAACTGTATGCATTCTGAATACTGTCATTGAAAACTGGAAAGATAGATTACATGACATATATAAATCTCTGGTGAACTGAGGCTAAAGTAGAAGACAGTAAGTTGATTTTTGTATCTGAAAGAAGGTGATGTGGAAACAATGTCTGAACAGTGCATAAATATATATTTTTGACTATGTTAATTTGTTTATGCTCTTAGTGGCAGCTAAGAATTCAAGACACAAATAAGATCTCATCTCTTTGTTTTGAGGCTTTCCATTTTCTGTAAATCTTCCTTTCTTCAGACAAAGAATCATTCAATCAGCACATCTTAGTTTGTTTGTGTTTTTTTTTTCTTTCATGAAACCGAGAACATGCATGATATGAGAGCACTTTAGTTGTAAGTGACAACTATAACTTTACAAATCCTTCTGTTGTCATTAAATAACTTTAGCATGTAAGGATGGTATAATTTTCTGTTAGCTGTCTGGATTTTGTCTAAGTTATTTACATTTAATATCTTGTGTTTAGGTAGAACTATTAGAAACGTAGTTCTGATCTCTTAATATAAGCTAACTATAATAAAGTATAATTTTTGTCTGTTAAGATATTTGAACAATTTGCATTTTCACAGGTTTTACAATCTTTCTTTAACTGGAAATTGAAATTGGAAGAATTTTTAAAAATGATTCTGTGTGAAGCACAGAACACCACACTGTAGAATATTGTTGGAACTACCACATTCCATCTGATCTGAAGTCTGTTCAAAACATTATCAGTTCCTGAATGTTGCCATTAAGCTGCTTCAAGACCTTTCTGTATCATGGATATCAGATGAGAAATAAACATGTAACTATTGACATTTTGCTGATAATTGATAAAAGTTTAAAATTCTGAATTCAGTTCCCAGTAACATGGTTCTTCAAATATGCTTTCACCTGAAAGAGGAGTTCCTATCATACAATCTGTGTGGCATAACTGGCCTATAAGGATGAATTTATGCTCCTCTTACTTGGAACACTGAAAATGTGCTCATTTAACAGATGGAGATCTCACAAGGTCTGAAGGTCTCATGAGAAATATCCAGCACAGAACCGACCCTAGTGCTCTATCAGTCATATATCAGTCTATCTATAAACCCAAGCACCGACAAATCTTTCTTTCTGCAGTATGGATGGAGAACTAGGGGGTGTCTATCACTGTCTGTTTCCCCCAGGATGTTACCACGGAATAAATATGAGCAAGTCATTCCATATGCTAAACACTCTTCATAGTGGAGGTATTTGCAATGGAAATGGAGGCAGATCTACATTGTCTTAACCCACAGTAAGTTGTCTTGCAGAGATACTGGACAAGATAACACTCCTGTGAGTTTAATACTGTGTATGAAAATGTATTTTCCACTATACTACTGATGTAAATTTTTAGCTTGAATTATTTGGGGGGTTAGACAGTACATGTTAATTTGTTTATCACTTTTACATGAAATTTTTTATGGGTGTGGTTTCAAATTAGGAATGGATTTTAACCAAATGTAATATGTTTCTTTCACGAACACTTTCTGATTCATCTCTGAGTAAACTTGCCATGCACAAAAAGAATTGAGATTTGTGGGAAGAAAGCATATTTTTAGACTGAAAAATGTGCTGGTGAAAGAACTGACATCAACATTATATATTGCTCTAAAAGAGCTCTTTTTATCATTCTATGAGGTAATCTGGAAGAGTAAATCCATGATGCAAGCAGTCACAGTTTATTTAATTACAGTTTTGTGGGTTTTGTCACCTCTGTGGGGTACGTGTCACTTGGTGAGTGAGATTACAACATAATCTTCCTCAATACTCTTCTCTATCAATTTAATTAAGAAATTACCATCAGAGAGGCGGTGTCTATTAAGCATTTATTTGAATACACAAAGAAGGTGTCTGTCCTCTTTCTGATTTGTTTTGTTTTTCTGTGTCCTACTGTTGCTATGGTAAGAAAGCACAGAGAGAGCACAAGCAGAGACAACAGAGATGGGATAGCTGTATTATTTGAATACAACTGTGGTGTTGTTTACATTTAATGATTAATAGAAGATGATACTTGGCTTTGAATAAAATATTTATTTATTTATTTTCCTAGCTCAAATGTTTCTTGTTTAATTATAACAAACATTTTCACTGGATGAGGAAAAATAGGTACTTCATTAGAGATAACAAATTTTTTATTTGTCTTTTGACGTCATGGCATCAAATATTACTAGAGAAACATAACTCATTTGTATAGCATTTAAGTTAATGAAGCTTACTTTTGTATAATGTCTTATGTCTCTTGCCTTTCTTTATCCCCAGGTGCCACATTTCCAGGCCTCTGCTTATCACTTTCCCCCTAGACTGGAGAACTAGAAGAATATCCACCTGATGACAGAGAGCAAGCACTGCCTGTGTGGGCTGACCTCCTGTGCTTATCAGTTCCAGGCAGGTGCTGCCTCTCCCTTGGCCCTCAAGGAAAGCACTAATTGGAATGGCTGATCGTAGAACACATCTAATCTTCATGTATTTGAGATTTGCACCAAGCTTTCACATCTGCCAAGCTCAGTTAAATTTAGACAACTGGTTTTAAAGGATAGTAGAGACAATTGGAGAGCCAGCAAAATAGTATATATTCTGTCTAGTTAAAAACAAACAAACAAAAACAACCAACCAAATGACAAAAAAAAAAAAAAAAAAAAAACCAGGATAAGGATTCTAAAATGAAAACCTCACATAAAACATACCTTTTCTTATAAACTGATAATTTCCAACAGTAACATCTGAAATGTGTTTTTTTAGAAAATGATTTGCTTGACACCTTTCCTTTAACTGTATGAAGTTTTCACTGAGATGGTATTAATGCCGACAGCTTCCATTACATTAGTGTTTCTACTGTTCTTCTGAAAAGTTAACAGTTTAGTCTTTTAAATTAATTGTAATTCATATAACATTAACAATTTCATAAAGAACATACTTAAAATTTACTATAACTGAATTTACAAGCTAAGCAGTTATATATTTGATGATCTTGTTAATATGCATGCATGTATATTCCTCCTTATCATTCCCTTTTAGAAACAGAAGGGGAATAAGAGAAGTGACTATTTTGCTAAACAAAAGGAGAATGTAGGAGAAGATGACATTTTTCATTTCATTGCAAACAATAAACTGTAAAATAGAACAACTGCAAAGTCATCAGCTGCAATTTTCAGCTCTTCAGGATGTTGCTGTTTGCCAGATTTTTGAAAAGCTTCACTGCAGTAGCTGTGGGGCTTTTTTTTCTAAGTTTGGCCACAAGTATTACGGTGGGAATGATGATATGCTGAGCTCTATTGAAAATCTTGTTGATGCAGAACAACTGAATGTAAAAAAAATGGCATTGAGCCCTTTAGAATAGCAGGTCCCGCATCACCAAGCTCATGGTTATAGTTTATAGCATCTGACAGGGCTCTGGTTCAAAAAAATGAATATTGGTCAGGAATATAAGCAAGTATTTAATCATATCATTCATATTAGATATTCCCTGGGGAAAAAGAAAATCCCTGAGGCCAACATTTTGATAATATCCAAATGTTAGTATAAACCATCACAATAATAAGTATGAATACTGAGACATTTCTAGTTAATTTGTAGGACTTTTGTTTGTTTTTTGTTCTTTCTTTTTTCTTCAGTTTAGAAAAAGAAAGAAAACAAGAAAAAAATGCACAAATAAGCTAAACAGCAGGTAGAAAACTAAGTTATGTAAATGAAATTAGAAACAATGTCTTCAAAAAAGGGGGCGGGGGTGTTTTCTTAAGTGATTGCATTGCCATTTCAGAAATATTATAAAATTTCCAACTTTTTCTGTGTGAGATTTTTGTAGCATTAAAAAATAGACCATTTAACATTTGGATTTTGCACAACATAAATGTTCCTTAACACTTATCCCCTAAGCAAATGTTCTTATAGTGTCTGCCTAATCATCAACCATTGTAATTATTTCCCTTTCATCTGTGTTTAATCGGTGCCTTCACACCCTGAATAAGAATGAAGTTCTGATCTCCTTCCTTTCTATGTCCCCCCTCCCCTTAATCTCAAAGTACAGAGAAGGACAACGTGGATAATAAAGATACTGAATAGCTTCTGTTTAGAATAGAGAAGATATGACTTATGGAGGATATGAGAGATCTAAAAATCTAGACTAGCTTAATAAAAATCATTAGGAAACATTAGGAAACAACTACTTCACTCTTTTTCTCATAATAAAAGACTTAGAGACATCCAGTGAAGTTAGATTACAGGTACAGAGCAAATACAAGGGATTTTTATTTAATTAAATGTGTAACTCATTGCCAAACAACCTTGTGGATGTTCCAGGAGTTTGGGTTTTCAGATCCCTAGAGGTGCTGCATAGTATCTGGCTGCCCCCCAAAACTAGTTAAAAAAAAAAAAAAAAGTCCTGCGTTGCCCCTTTAAAAAGTAGTGAGCAGATGAGGTGGAATATTTTGGTAAGCAGGAGAGGTTGCGTGTACTTCATTGAATATGATCAACATGCTGAGGATGGTGGGAAAGGAGACAAGAAACAGCCTTTTAAACATCAGAATAAAGCAGGCAGGTAAAGATGATTGTTATTGCATTACAACAACAGCTGTTGTTCTATAGGATGAAGACAATCACAGAGACAATGGCAAGTATACCAGAAATTGCTGTCAATTTGAATATATTATATACAAGTATGGCAACCATAACTACTTAGAAGTAGTGTAATGCCTCATATTGATGATTAATGCACAGCTTGCAAAGTCAATTGAATTGACTAGGAGTTGTTGGTGTTGGTCAGTGGGTAATAAAGATACAGAATAGATCCTGGTTTGGATAGAGAAGAATTAACTTAGGAAGAATATGAAAAAGATGTAAACATTTTGACTAGCTTAATTAAATGATTAGGAAATAACTATTACACTCCTTTTCTCATGATAAAAGACTCAGACTTCTGAGTCTTCAGTGGCAAGGATGTGATACTGAAAAATGAATTTTCTCTCTCTGATGTGTGCAGGTGGTGGTGCTGTTGGCAGTGTGTATTATGTCCTCCCATCATCACCTTCTACATGCACACAGTCAGTGCAGGATAGGACAAAGCAAAATACACTTTCAGGTTACCATGCCATGATATAATTATCAAGGTTAGTCAGATCAACAGCATTTTGATTTCAGTAAGCTACTCTGTATCCTACATGAGATAGCAGAAGAGGAAGAACAACAGCTCTTACAAAAGGGAGCTAATACAGCTAAACTAGATTCAGGGCTAACTATATAAAGTAGCTAGCTGCTCTTCAAACACACAGCCTCCAGAGCTTGAGAACCTTCCAGGGTTTTCTTTCACATATCCTTTCTGAGCCTGAGATTTGCCCATGTAAAGCGTTAATAAAATTTCCAGCCCTACCGAGGTTGAAGATCTTGGCAAGGTTAGCCTGCCTGACTATACTACCATGAAACACTCATCTAGGCTCCTGCTGTCTAGGCTATTTGGAATCTTCTTGATCTCTCATTTCTAGCTGTAACAAATGGAGCTGGCTTAGCTGAGAATTATAGCCACTACTGACATGAACCTGTTGGAGGTGTTATTTATTAAAATGCAGAAATAAATTATTAAAAAAAAATGAAGCAAATATTTAACTATCTGCTAAAATAAATAAATAAATAAAAGTTGGCACAATTAAAATATTTTCCACACACTTCATTATTTGTTGTCCTGTATGCTTTGAAGTGCACAAAGTTGATTGTGTATTCTTTAAGTTCAATGCACCTGATGATTTATCTTTTAACATGACTTTTGAAATGATTTATTAGTACTGAAACAAAATCACAAGGGAATTTCATAACTGTGCTTTTCTGTCCAAGCTGGACTGAAAATAAGAGAAATATTTTTTTTTGCTGGGATTACTTCAGGCTCCCAAGATATATAGTACCACATTGGAAAGAGTCATCTGCTACATCAGAATGAAACCCCATCGGAAAAATAAATAAATAAATAAAATCTGTTATGTTGCTTTACAGACACTTCAATGCAATCATTCTGTGGTTAACTAAGATTTGGGAACTAGTATAACCAATGCTACAAAACAAATGTCACACAGTGAAAATCTGTGATGTCCTGATTTTCTCCTTATCGGGTCCATGTCTCCTTGTCCAAGTCCATGTCTCCTTATCCAAGCCTCCTTACCAAGTCCATGAAAATGTGACTGATTTTACCTAGTGTTGAAAGAAGCCTGAAATGGAAAGGATTAAGGGGGATATATTCAAAACCATACATTAAAGAAGATGTATGTTGTTGATACGTCTTTATGTAAGATGTATGACACTGCAAAAATATTGTTTTCACAAGCTACGTTTACTGCTTTAGGCTGTTGACTGAATTACAGAGATTATTCTTATTCATTCAGCAGTTTTATTTCATGCTATCAACATTAATCAAATTGCAATAATCTTTTCTTATAGCAAGGTAAATTTACAATAAAAAGAGACAATGTGTAGAAGTTTCTTCTCAGAAAGAGCAGTTAGGCATTGGAATTTCCCAGGGAAGTTGTGGAGCCACCGTCCCTGAAGTGTTTAAGAAAAAGTTGGATGTGGTACTCAGGGACATGATTTAGTGGGTAATGTTGGTAGTAGTGGGATGGTTAGACCAGATGATCTTGCAGGTCATTTCCAACCTTAATGACTCTATGATTCTGCATAGTGTTAATTTTAATATATGCTTACAGAAAAGTGTGAGAAAAGTGTAAGTATAAGTATATTGCATTGTAAGAATGTTTGAGCAATCTCTCTCTCTCTTTTTCTTTCTCTCATAATTAATAATAATAATAATAAAAAAAATTCCAGTGTTATGATTCATCCTTCCATTTTAGGAACTGTTAATGTAGACAGTCAAAACACCTCATCATTTTTCCTAGTGCATTAAATAGAGTCAGATTTTCACCTTTTGAACATCCATTTTAAAAGATGCCCTTGGGAAACTGAAAGGTCCTACTACCTAAACCATACATTAATTCCAATATTAACCCATGATGAAGGAGTGTATTAATAACTTGGTAGTTATGTCTACACAAACACATGTACATGTAAATTACCATTAGAAAAGATTATTTAAATAAAGTCTTCATGGAAACTTATTTTCTCACACTTTCTGCAGAGAGTTTTGTATTCTCAGAATCTTGTAGACCTGAGCACAGCTGAAAACTGAATTAATAAGAGAGTCGTCTTTGTAAATCTTTTGAAGACAGAAATAATTTCAAAAATATGTGGTCTGCGGTTGGCTTGAGACATCCCAGAAATATTTCTTGATAACTGTGACGAGCTCTTCAAAGACCTTAGTATGATTTTATTTTTTTTTAATCTCTCTAGTTAAATTCATAAATGCACTGGGGAAGGGTTTAATTATTTTTGTTTGTTTGTTTGTTTGTTTTAGTGACATATTAATTAAATCAAATAAGTGTTCAAGGAAGGAGAGTCTGGCCAAATAATTAATATATGTACAACTTACCTGTTAAAGGATATTTCAACAACCTTTTCAATATTAAAAAAAAAAAAAAAAAAAAAAGTGTTCTTTTTCTCCTTTCCTGGGTCATTTACTTGTTTCAAAGAATGTATTTTTCTGCTTGTATTGCTTTCAGAACCTATATCTTCAACATTCTCCTCTCCCTCGTTAGTTTGTAAGGGTGACTATTAAAAGTTCCAATTGAGTGTCCTGCTAGAGTTTAATTATTGTAGAAAACTCTCATGAGAATGAAAGGCCTTTAGGGGAATCTCAGATGCACAGCTCAGTAATCCTAATCAATCTAATTAAATTTCTGTGAAACAAGCATTTTAAAAAGACTTCTGGAGGTCCAGTAAGTTTGGTTTATTGTTCAGTGTTACAGACTTTATCTTAAACCTGGGAAGGTTTCTCAAATGCTGCAATGAATTATGCATTAGACTTGAATGGAAAAGTCTTTGCACAAAACCACTGCAGTAGCATAGTAGAGCATACTTTCCTTTTGAGGACAGGCTTGCTGCTGTAATTTCCTGACCCCTGAATTTCCAATGCTTAAATTACAAGATTCTTGTAAATGTCAGCAGATTATTTTAACAGGCAGAGGAAGTTCTAATGCTAACAAAAAGCAAAGTGGAGGAAATTGCTATTTACACTGAAGTCTTTATAGTATAAATGTCTGAACGTGCAATTCCGTGATCTTGGTAACCACTCATTTTGCTGTAACTTGCAGCCCTGACAATTCCTTAAAAGAATAAAGCTTTCATCCAGACTCCCAAACATTGTTTCAGCTGAGATCTACTTCTATGTATCACAATCACATCAATTAATATAGTTATGTATTGTGTTTACATGGCAAGGTTTTGGTAGCAGGGGGGCTGCAGGGATGGCCTCTGTGAGCAGAGCCTGGCAGCTGCCCCATGTCAGATCAGAGCCAGCTCCAAAAGAGACCCGCTGCTAGCCAGAGCCGGGCTAGTGAGCAATGGTGGTTGGGCCTCTGTGAGAGCAGACTGAAGAAATGGAAAAAAAAAAAAATGCTGCACAACAGCAGCTGGGAGAGAGGAGTGAGAACCAGCCCTGCAGACCCCAAGGTCAGTGCAGCAGGAGGGCAGGAGGTGCTCCAGGCACACAGCAGAAGTTCCCCTGCAGCCTGTGGAGAGGCCCCTGGTGGAGCAGGCTGTCCCCCTGCAGCCCACGGACCCCACATGGAGCAGATCTCCACGCTGCAGCCCATGGAGGAGCCCCCGGTGGAGCAGGTGGATGTGGCCTGGAGGAGGCTGCGGCCCATGGAGAGCCCCCGCAGGAGCAGGCCCCGGGCCGGAGCTGCAGCCCGTGGAGAGGAGCCCACGCAGGAGCAGGGGGTCTGGGGGGAGCTGCCGCCCGTGGGGGACCCGTGCTGGAGCAGTTTGCTCCTGGGGGATGGACCCCGTGGTACAGAGCCATGGGATGCCACGTGGAGCAGGGGCAGGGCGTGACTGTGAAGGAGTGGCAGAGAGAAAGTGTCACAGACTGACCACAGCCCCCATTCGCTGTTCCCCCACGCTGCTCAGGGGGAGGAGGTAGAAAAGGGTGGATGGGGGGAAGATGTTTTTAGTTTGCTTTTAGGTTTTCATTGTTCTAGTTTGCTAGTGATAGGCAATACATTATATTAACCTCTATATTCTGAATCTGTTTTGCCTGTTACGATAATTGTTGAGCGATCTCCCCATCCGTATCTCTACCTGAGCCCTTTCCATCATATTTTCTCCCCCTTTCTCTTTAAGAAGGGGGAGTGAAAGAGTGTTTTTGGTGTTCAGCTGCCCAGCTAGGTAAAACCACAAGAAGTTATCACTTGATCACCATTTTCATAGTTTGTTAAAGGAATGCAATCATCTCTAAAAAGCTGTTTTAAACATCTCTGAAGAAAGAATACAAGAAATCATATGGCTAATGTCTCTGTGTTGTATGTGCAATGTGGGAACCTCAAGAAACTTTTGCTCTCAAGACTGAGCCACAGATGAATCTCACTGAGTTCTTGGCTACCTCCCTGTATAATCTCATAATTTATTCACATTCCAGGATAATTGCTGAGACAAAATATTTGCATTCCCAGAAACAGAAATCTCTCACAAAGATTAATTCAGATCTTGTCCTGGTTCGGACAGGACATCCAATGGAATGGGGGGCAGGGGAAGAAGGGGGAGTGCGCAAACGTCTGTGTGGTGCTTAGCTGCCCGATGGGTTAAAACACAACAGATGTATAGAAGGATGGTAGTCTTTGTGTTTATTTTCTTAGGGTCATACTTGATCTTCCTTCTACTTGGCTGAGTACATTGTGCTGCATTTCATATGATAGGATCATAGGATAATTCAGGTTGGAAAGGACCTCAGGAGTTCTCTTGTCCAACCTCCTGCTTACAGGACAGTCAGCTCTATGGTCAGGCCAGGTTGTTCAGAACTTGAAAATCTCCAATGACAGAGGCAGCAGAGGTTGCAACATGCTCCATTATCCAAATGTCCTTTTGAGGAAAAAGATCCTCCTCACATCCAATACAAAACTATTTATTTTTCCATTTATGCCCCTTGTCTCTTGTTTCCTTACCATGCACTTCTCTGAAGCCTGCATGCACTGCTTCATCCATCTTCCCAATAACTTTACTGTAGGCAATGGGAGGTTGCTGTTAGGTGCCCCATATCTTTTCCAGCCTGAGTTAAACTTGGTCTCCCAGCCTCTTCTCCCAAGGCAAGCACTCCAGAGCTGACAGTCCTGAGTGCACTGCACTGAACTTTCTTCAGTTTGTCAACGTGTTTTCTGTACTGGGAGGCTGCAAACTGGACACAGCATTTCAAATGAAGTCTAACAAGTGCTGACCAGAAGGGGAAACGAGGATCCCATTGCTTCTTATTGATAATTGAGGAGGATGTTAAAAAAGACATATCCATGGATACAACCCTACAGTACTCCCTTTGCTACCAGCCTCCAAGTAGAGCACAACCCACTAACTGTGACCTTGAGAGCACCAGCATCCAACCATTTTTTTAATAATTTCATTGTCCACCCATCCAGACTGTAATCATCCCAACTTACATATCAGGGTTTTGTGGAAGACAGTGTTGAACACGTTTCTGAAGTTGAAAGCAATGACATTTACTGTTCTCCCCTCATCCACACATCTAGTCATTTTATCATGAAGTCAAGTTTGTTAGGCATGATTTACCTATGGTCAATTCATGCTGACTGTTTCCAGTTACCTTCTGCCTTGGATGCCCAGAAATATGCTCCAGGAATACTCACTACATGACTTTTTCTGGGGATGAAAATGAGGTATGGCCTGTAGTTACCCAGATCACCCATTTGACCTTCTTTGAAGAAAGGTGCAACACCTTTGCCTTTTTTTCAAGTTGTCAGGGATTTCCTCTGCTCTCCAAGACCTTTCAAAAATGATAGAGAACAATCGGCTTTCTCATGACTCTTGGATACAGTCCATCATGTCTCATGAACTTGTAAGGGTAAAGTTTCTCCAATAATCTATGACCCACACTTGATCTATGTTCACTGCTGGTTTTCATCCTTGAACCTTCTCACCAATCAAAGAGGCCTTGGAGACCTTGCAAGAGAAAACAGAGAAACTGGAAACCTCAACTTTAACTGTGTCTGTAGTCACTAAATCACCTGCCCCATCCAGCTATGGTCCTACATTTTTTTCTTGTTTAATCTTTTATTGTAGGTGTAATGATGCAAGCTCTTGCCCTATGCTGCATTTTTACCTTCATTAAATATGTTTTACCAGAGGCACCAGAAAGATGGCTGCTGGGCTCAGTTGTGTCCTTTTATGTGTCCATTGTAGCCAGATGGATCTGTCTGTGTGGAACAGGTCAACGCTGGCCTCTTCTCATAGAGACCTCCCTGCAACTCCCCAGCTGTCAGTGCATTGCCACCTATATCCAATGCACGTGGGTTCCTCCTTGTAAACCTTCCAGGAACTGGCAGGAAGATTACAGATCTCTGTGACAATCAGGGTCTGTGGTACAAAGAATTTCATGGTTTGTTTAAAGAAGACTTTGTCCACTTTTTCATCCTGAGTAGGTAGTCTGTAATAAATTGCTCAAGTTGTGTGAACTGTCCCACCATATCAAAACTATCCCAGTGATATTGCAGTTTTGTGACTGCACATAGAGTTCTAGTTTCTCCTGTTTGGCTCCCTGGATACATGTAGATATACTTGAGTTGGGCTACTTTCATCCCTACTCTGTTCTTTATGAGGTCTCCCTTGTTCCTGGTGCATTATATGCTTTGTTTTCTCACATTTTTGGACTGCCTCCCTTCCCCATTGTTCATAGTTTGAAGCTGTCCTTAGCAAGTTGCTACAAGCTGGAATTATATTGCTACTGACAAATCTCAGTTATCTTACTACAGCACATAAAATTGACATTGCCTTAAAAACCAGGCTTCTCAATTAGTATTTCACAATATAATTATATTTCTATATATTTTAAAAGGAAATACTGTAATTGCCCACAACTTGCCCTGTGATTTTTTTCTGTTTATAAACTCAATTGGATGCCACGACACTAGATTTATTCCAGAAAGTTAGAGGATTGTATTTACAAACAGAATATAATTTTTCAGTCTTAGCAGTATCCAGAAGGCGATGAATCAAAAAAATACAATTCCACTAGCATAAGCAAAGATCCCTATCCACCCTCAAGACTTATGTCATTTGTGCACCTGCCCGTGAGCCTCATCATTAATTCAAAGTGACCCTAAAGGCCTATAGATGCAGCCAACATGGAATCCTTCTGATACAGAAGATGAACTTAGATGTCTCTGTGAGACCCCCCCCACCTTGTTAGTCACTGCTGCTAAGCCTCAGTGGCATCCACATATGCCTAAGTAAAACAGACTTTAATCTAAAGGCAAGCAGCACTGAGTCTTTAGTCTGTCTCTAAACTGCTTCAAGCTGGAGACAATATTGGTTAATCACCCATACATGTCATGATTGTATAAAGCATAATGGTTTATTCTGTGTTTCTTTCGGATGTTGCACTGACCAAAAAGCCTGAGGGACCTTCAGTCAGGCCCACTAAAAATCTCAGTCAGAACTGGCTCATGCTTGGCTGGCTCGCACTGTGATTTTAACCAGAGTGTAGGAAAATAATGATTTTCTATGCTCAAACATTTAGACAGGCCTTTTCGCTTTAGCTCCAAACTGAAGAATGAGAGTAAAGTTCTTACAAGCTTCAAGGCTGTGGCCCTGGTTGTATTTTTGTTCCTTTCTGATAGAGTGTTTCCTGCCCTGATAGCTCTTCGGCTTTTACCTATCTTCAAATGACATTTGTTTTTGATTGTGCTCTTCATCTCAGTCTTGTAAGCTGATCTTGCTTGAAAATGCCTGATGGAGTCCTTTTTCTTTCTTCCCTGTGACCTGTGATGAGAGAGGGAAAAATGACCCTTCTTAAAACAAAAGTTCTGCCTTGGTAGATACAAACCTTTCAGTGAAAAGAACTTAAGCACAGTCTGACAAACTGTTTTGTCCTCTAGCTCCATAGCAACATTTGCTTGCCCTACACAGTGTCCTCTGCCTGCTTGTTTCTTCAAATTATTACCATTTCCTATTTTAAATAAATAAATAAATAAATAAATAGTTGGATGCTAAATACAGAGTAGTTGGCAGAAATATCCTGAACATTTTCTATGCTCTTCTACAAGAAAAGAGTGATAAAAGAGTGAGTTCCTAAAGAGTTTTATTTTTTTTTCTAAATTTATATGCAGATATAAAATATCTTTATATGCATAATATAATATAATATATAATATATACAATATAATATATGCAGTCTTTTAAAAATTTCTGAAGGTTCAGAAACTAGTACAAGGCCAAATTTAAATGGCCGAATACTTCCCAAAACTAAAGTTCAGTGTTGCATGCATCCACAAAATCCTGCCAGTGGATTAGTCTTTAGTAAAGCTGGCTAGAGAGTTGAAGAAGAGAAAAACTGACATCCAGGATGATTATGTTCCCTCAGTAATAAAAAGGGTTTTTGTTTTGTTTTGTTTTTTTCCCCTGTGATTGCAAACTTATTTTTGATACAGCCTGATTGAAGGGTGAAATAATAAACAAAAGACAGATCTGCATTAGGAATCAAAATAATTCAGAGCAGGGGAGTTTAATTGTTATGATCTATTATTTTGAACTAAGATTGGGAGTGAAAACAATTTCAATGAGTCCTAGAAAATACTACAAACCAAATGAAGTAGGTGATTGGGAAAAGTCAACATGGATTTAAGAAAGGTAAATTATGCCTGATTAACCTGATCACCTACAACAAAATAACATTTTCTGTTGACTTAGGGAAAGCAATGGAGATTGTTCACTGGGGCTTCTGCAGTGCATTTGACACTGTTTCCCACAGCTTTCTCCTAGGCAAACGGCCAAGATACAGATCGGATGGGTGGTCTGCAAGATCGTAGGAATTTGTCTAACAAGTGACACTCAGAGGGTGGTGATCAGTTGTTTGACTCAGTTTTTACTTTCTTAAGTGGGGTCCCACAGGGATCAATACTGAATTAACAACTCAAGTTGTTCAACATCTTCAAATGATCTGGATGAGGAGATTGAAGGCACTCTCACCAAGTTTGCCGATGGCATTAAACTGAGTGGTGAGATGGACGTGTCAGAAGGGCGATCTCTCTTACAGAGAGACTTGGACAGGCTGGAAGAGTGGGCAAGCAAGAACTGCACGGAGTTTAAGAAAGACAAGTGCAAGCTCCTGCACCTGGGACAACATAACCAGAGAGTGCAGTACAGACCAGGATCTGTGTGGCTGAGGAATATCCTTGCTGAAAGGGACCTGGGGGTCCTGGTGGACAATAAGCTGAACATGAGTCAGCAGTGCATTGTTGCAGCAGCGCAGGCAAATCACAGCCTGGGCTGCACCCACAGGGGCATTACTAGCAGAGCTAGTAATGCAATCATCCCACTCTACTCATTGCTTGTCAGTACCGTGTCCAGTTCTGGTCTCCACAATTCAAAAAAGACATGGCCAGACTGGAGAGGGTCCAAAGGCGGGCCATGAAGATGATCAAAGTGCTGGAGAACCCACCCTATGAGGAAAGACTGAAGGAGTTGTTTTTGTTTTGTCACCCTGGAGAAAAGAAGCTTTGGGGAGACTTCATCACAGTACTACTGTACTTTAAGGGCAACTACAAAGAGGATACAGGATCTATATGCTAGTTATACTAATTCCATTTATTAGATACATGGTATTGAAATTCAGAATAATAACAAATATAGCAAGGCAAAATTACTGGGGGGGAGTATATTTTACATGCAGAAATTGACTAATATATTCAATATGGTTAATAGCAGTATTATTCAGCTCAACAGGATGTAGGCTCAAGGTTTGGGAAATTTGGAAAATTTGCATTCAAAAACATGTATTTAAGTTATGTCTTCTCTACTCACTGTTCTTTCCCCTTCCATTCTCAGCTAGGTGCTTATTTCTTAGTTTTTCAAGACATTAATGACCTGTAAGCTTCAGAATGCAAATAATTTCAATTAAACTTAGAAATTAAAAATAAAACTTGGATTTTAAAACTGAACTTGCTGAAAGTGTGAATCATATTCCCATTATTCCAATGAGGATTGATTTCTAATAAAATTCCAGCCCATTTTAGTCTCTGTAATGAGCCTGAAATAGCTGCCAGCTTGCAGTGATGGAATTAATGATAATTAAATGTAACACAAAATGTATTTCCATATTTTGTATTGCTTAAATGATTTCATCTCAGATGTAGTATGATTCTTTTTAAAGATGACTACTTCTATTTAATCTCTTTCCCAATTTTAATTTGAATTTCATATTGTTGCTGACTGTTTAATGAATATTTTGGGAGATGGCCATAGTGTTGTTAATTATACCGGAGACCGAGTATAATTAATTCTTTTGGACCTGAAGTCAGCTAGTTAATCGATTTCTGATGAAACTGAAGATTAAACACAGATAGTGCACTTCTTCCTTCCTTCATTTTAATTTTTCCCTCTCTGAATTCAATCAGATTACTTTGGAAAGTCATTGCTGGCAAATCAATTTGTGGCCCCATTTTGGGTATTATCCAGATGTTAATAGATGGATGATCCACTCAGACCAGTCACCTTCCTATTGATTTTTTTTTTTTTCATTTTTAAAGAAAACCTTTTAGTTCTTTTCAGTAGATTTACCAGCATTATTTGTAATTAGTATTTAAATGATTTTTAACTGCCTACTAACAATAACTTCATTAACTAAGAAAGGGATAAAAAGGGGTCTTTAAAAGAGTTCTCTGAAGACCAGACAATTCACACAGCAAAGGGGCTGTAGTGATGTAGAAGACAATTCCTCATATTAGCGAGGCATTAACTCATGTAGCTAAATTTGATTTTAGGGAATGGTTTGAAAAGGCTTAAATGAAAAAGAGAAAAATCCATTAGCATGCCCAGGAGTTCCTATCCCTATTTTATTTTTTTATTCTGGTGCTATAAATAATGGTATTTTTTAATTTTTGACAGCAGGAAAAGCCCTAAAGGCTGTAAGAAGATAATAAAAAAGGGCAAGGAAGAAATTAAAATGAGCAGGAGGAGGCCTTTCTTATAGTCAATGAGAGAAACCTTTTGCATTTTTCATCTATTACTCTACAGATAGTAATAGATAGCGCTACGATCCCTACTGTAACAGCTTACAACCCAAGTACATCCTATCACTGTGATACCCTTCTGTGAACAGACGTAAGACAGCTTTTAATGTTATTTCTTCATGGCTGAGTAAGAGAAGAGTAGAAATGTGCCGGTGAATCATTATCTACACTTTCTGGAGAATTAGGGCCAACATTTAAGAACAATTACTTACATAAATTAATCCTTTTTCAAGAAAATGTGTAAACATAAATTCAATCTCCTCAGCACTTGACAACTTTGTATGTTAAATTTACATTAAACACATTATTGAATTAAAGCCTAGGTATTAAATAAGAAATATTTTCTGTTTCTCAGATGAAGATCTGATGTGCATGATTAGTCAGCATTTGCACTGGAGGTAAGTATTAAATGGAGGTAAGTATTAAACAGTCATTAAAACGTAAAAACAAAAAATAAATAATATTATATATATTTATATCTAAAGTTGAAGTTACAGAACTGCAGAGTGCTAGCTAAGGAATATGTTTTGTCTCAAAGTTATCACAGGAACAGAAGACTAGCAGGAGTTCCACTTCTATTTCCACTTATGAAAAAGTTTGTCTTTAAGTTCTGCTTTGTTCTTGGAGATCGTGAAGAAAACTAGCAATTGTTCTCGACCCCAAAGACTTACTCTTTTAATTTTCCTGTTGTCTGGACTGTCTGAATCTGGGAATGTAAGATAACTGTTAGAGGATAGCCTGCCACTTTACAAGCCTGAGGTCTAAACACAGTCTAAATACGTGATTGGGTCTTCAGACTCATGACATATTAAGATTTAAGACTTAGTCTTGCCTCTGGAAACAAGCCTGTATTTCCAAAGCATTTTGGTGCTTTGACTGGACACTTACCTGGCTGTTGTATTTAAGAAATACTAGTTGAAGGTTAGAGGTTTGACTTTTTTTTTGTTTTGTTGTTGTTGTTCAGTTTATAAAAACTATTTTAATTTTTACTACTACTATTACTATTAATAATAATAAAATAAAGTGGTGAGGGGAAATATTTAAAAAATAATCATTAGTAATTTTTTTCATTAATATAGAACTTTGTATGATCAAAAAGATAGCAACTCTTGAATTTTTTGAAGTTTACAAAACTAGTATATGTTCTAATAATTTCCTTCAGAATTACAATTGTTTTGCCTCAACAAAATCATTTAATATTCAGAATAGAAAACCGACAGGGAAGACTAGACAGGAGATTGGGTGGTTTATATTTTATGTGCATTAATTAATTTATTTATTTATTAACTGGCAGACATTCATGTTCATATTCATGTTTCCTTTGGAGATAATGAGAATCAGGGATTCAGACTGTAAGTTTTACTAAACTCACATTTGCAATGACATTTAAAACTATGAATTCAGAAATGTGAATTTCAATGGTGCTCTAGTTTTGTAGCTACTTTCACATTACCTACCTATAAATGGACAAATGATTATATGTGTATAGTTACTGGATGTGAGGTGAAGAGCAGATTATAGTATTAAAAACATTTTTCCCTTCCTTTCTCTTTCTACAGTTTCTTCCCAAACTAGCATATTATGTTAATGTTAATTTAGCTGGATACTTAGCCTCAAAAGGTCATCAGACCAAATTACTGAATCTACTATTTCAGAAATACCCAATTAGTACTCAGTGGAATAGAGTGTCTTTTTCTATTTCTATATTTGGCTTTTAACATGTATTTACCTAGACAAATTACATGGAAATAATAGGAGGATCTACTGAGTTGCAGGTGTTCCCTTTTTAAAGAAAGAAGCAAATTCAAAAAGAGCATTAATCATACAATCAAAACAGATTCTCAGCTTCATGTAGAAAATAAATAATTTCATGTTGTTTATTTATACCTTTCATAAGAGAAACAAAATAAATCACCATTAAATCTAGTAAACATAATCAAAAGACACTAAATAACATGATGCAGTGAACTGCCACAACACAGACAGCAATACAGGAACAGGGGTAAGGCTCAGAAACAAAGGACAGCTCCGTGTCTTGGCACTACATCTTTCCACTGCTGCATTCCCTTGATTTATCTTTCTAAATGTAATTATAGTTATGTTGATAATGATCATGATGATGATGATGGTGATAACAATAACAGCTGGTGTGGTAGAAGATACTGCAAGCAAAATTAGTTTCATTTAAAGAATAATCTGATCCATCAAACTGCTGGATATTGCTGAATGAAGATATTGGTTACAGTATATGCCAAAAGACTGAAGCAAAAACATTGCAAAATTTTATGCTGAAAATGTTGAGAATGACTCCATATATTTCAGCTTTTTCTCTTGCCTAGAGCCAGCTTCAGCTTTTTTTACATCCAAGCACAGTGTTATGAGATGAAGTTTTTTGCACTGAGCCTTAATTTTGACTGCTGACATATTCTTTTTTTTTTTTTACAAAAACCAAGCATAGTCAGAAATCTAAAAATCAAATTATATTACATTGTCTGTGTTTTATTTTCCTGTAAATAGATTATGATTGTTTAATGAGCTTGTTGTGCTACTATTTTATGCTACTAGTTGTATTTCATACCAAGGAGAAACCTTTCAATGCTTCTGCCCTAATTTTCATTTTTTTTTCACAGGATTGTCCTTAGATATGTAAAAAAAAAAAAAAGATTATGATCATATTTTCTCATGTAAAACTATACTACAAGCTGTCTATCAAAGTGATCCCATGGATAAGGAAAAAACAAAACAAAACAAATAAACAAAGGAAACAATCTAGACATAGGAACACTTTCAGGAAGAAAAAAAAAAAAATATATATATATATATATAAAATGACCAACTCTGAAGTCTGGATGCAGAGACTAAATGGTTTCTGTTTGTCATACACATACATGACAGCTTTTCTTAAAAATTTATCAAATGGAAGAAAAGCAGGATTACTGCCACTACTGCTGCTGCTATTAATAATTAATTTTGCCCACTTTACCGGTTCCTCAGTTTCGCTATTGGTCCTTCAGCAGAGTTCTTCTCTACACTTAGCTCTTCAGCAAAATCACTCTACTATTTTTTCCTCTTGATTAGATTCCTTATTAGGCTGATGGAGATTGACATCATTTCAAAGACTAAGGTTTCTTATGAAAAGGCATTTCCATTGAAAGGTCAAGCTGAAGAAGGAGCATGATTCCGTAATGTAATAAGTAAACTCCTCACTTCAAAGAGAATAAATTGCCTAGAGATCCAGTACCTTCTTGCAAAATTACTCATGGATTTAAACTATTACTGTCCAGAAACCCAGAAACAGTTCTAAGGGCATAACGTCGATCTCTATGATCCCAGCCTCTCTGAAGGGTTTCTCTCTGAAGAGAACCAGTTAGTTTTGATTGCTCTTTTTCTTTGGGTTTCTTCAGAGTGGATTATTTTCAGCATTCATTTCAGCACACAACCCAGCTTCACAGAGACAGAAAATGAGTCCCACTAAAAGATTAGCTTATAGCCTGGAAAAGAGAGCTCTGTCCTAGAGGTAGTTATCTCTCCAGGTTGAACTCTACTGTGAGTCAGCCAGTGATTACAGCAAAGACCACTATGTGCTACTTAAAAGGGTACTGTTAAAACCTTTTTCAGGGGAAAGTTTTGAGCTCTGGATCACAACAGTTTAAATATACTGGTGCTGAAAGAGGAGGAAGAAGTTCAGAATGGCCCTTACTTTTCCTGTTGATTCACTGTAGATGGCTCTTTCATTAACGTGATTCTTTTGAGGTAGAAAACTATTCCCATTCATTTCAGTCTAAATCTGGCAGTGCTAAGGCTGCCTAACCCAGTGGTCCTTCTGTAGAAAAACCTTTAAAAAACACAGAATGAAGTAAAGCTGCATTTTGCTGAGGACCATATTTACAAGCCAATATAGGCTTATTAATAAAATTTTTTTTTTTTTAATGAAAGGTTCTCTTTACCTGAACACATTTTAAAACTAGCTGTTATTCAAAAATTATAATATTGTAGAGATCGTGGCCATTTCATACAGAAATCTTATCAAAAATCTGTCTCTCATCCCAATCAAATTGCTAAGAAAATATTTAATGAGAGGAAGCATGATGTTGCTGTATAAAGAAAGCTATTTCTGTGTGTTATTTGTATTTAATTTTTATGAGTATAAATATTGAACACCTGATGCTTCACAAAATTAATTGTCTGATGCTGGATAGACCAGCTAATATCATTATGGAAATATTCTGAGTGATATACTTTCAATTGCCATGCATATTGCAATAAGGCAGTGTAGTGGGAACTCTTATTTTCCATGGCAACCATTAATTGGATATGCAGGAGGTGGTGTTTTGCTTTAAATAAATCTGACTGGGTCAGCAATTGAATGTTTCAAATAAATGATTTATATTTTACACATTCTTTCACATTTTTTCTGGTCTTGAATTATTTTTTTCTTCACATCTACGTGTTCCTCAGAAAGGAATGGGATAAAATTGAGTGGAACCTTGGGACATTATATTTTATGATTATTTTTGTGAATGTATGTTTTGTGTTTCTAAGTCTGACAAATAAAAGCTGATTGTAATTACATTTGTGTTCCAGCCACGTGTTCTCAGGCCTCTTTCTCTGTTATTTCTTTCTCATGTGACTATTATTTTGGATCAAATGACTGTTTTGCATAAATCATTTCCATAAAAAATATATAGTTGCTTTCTGATTTACAGATAGCTTGGCATAGGAGACAGTCTTTATATGTATGAGACTTGGGTTTTGATTAAAATACATTGGGATGAATACATGCAAAATTAGCTTGGAAATAAACAAATCATAAGCAAGTACTCAGGGATAAATTAATAAAATTTGAAGACAATGAATATTTCAAGTCAGGAAAGTGTGAAAGGCAACAAAAAGATTCTACGCCGAGTTATAGATTCCATAGCAATGACATATTCAGTAATAATTTTTAGAAAGAATCTGACTACTCTTCTGTTGTGAGCCATGGTCTCAAATTACGGTGTTTTTGTTGCAAATGCTGTCAGAATTAAAGACAAATAGATGCACCTCTGAAGGCACTTATGAATGTGATTAATTTTATGAAAGTGACTGGTAATACATAAGTCAAGGAAGACAACTGTAGAAATGAATTTCTTATTTTCCTTGCTTATCTGTGGAAGCTTCTTATTAAACTAATAAGTCAATATATATATTCTTCCATAATACATTGGGGGAGATATTTTCCTTGTTTAGGAAAGGTTCTACATTCAGTACAGGACAAAATCATCCCTCTATCATTATCTGATGAAGATACAAATGCCTTGGAGTTAGTCCCACAAAATTTCATCCTGGAGTGCAATCCAGGACTTAGCTGAACACCTGGGGATGTCACTGTTCACAGGGCTGAACCCAGCCCCAGAGCTGGCTATCCATGCAGTAATACATACTTTGTGTGGATCAATATATGAATACTGTAGGCTGGGGAAGACTTATCTCTAATGCACCACAGCCCTGAATAATTTCCTGAAGCATTCCAACTACCTGCAATATTTATTTTAAAGGTGTACTCAGGGTTTTTGTTTCTTTGCTTGCTTGTTGTGGCTTTTGTTGTTCTTGTTTGTTTGTTTGTTTTGTTTTATTATTATTATTTTTAAGTAAAATGATTGTGATTTATTTTTTTTTTAGCTATAATAATTTGTTAAGTGGGTAAGTCACCCAGAAATGGTTCTTAGACCATTGCTTACCTGACAAAAACAAGCAGAGGAGCTAGTAGCTGTCATATTCTGCCTGAAGAAACTTCTTTTCTGTGAAAACCACACCATCATATTCCAACCAATAGATTGCTGTGTAAAAGGTACAATTCCTTCTTCTGCATATGTATTTCAGTCTTCCTTTTTCATGCAGTTTCATGCAGTTCTAAGAATGTGTTTTGGATTGGGTTTCTCTAGAAGATACAGACATTGAAATCTATATTTAGTATTTGCTGTCTTTATTACTTGTTCTTAATGGTTCTTTAGGGAAGAAAACAACAACAAAACAAAACAAAAAAAAGAACAAATATTTGAGTACATGTGGATTTATGTGTTTTCCAGATTCTTTCCCTACTCAAGGCTATAATATTTTTATATCTTGAGGAAAATTCTTTTTATTAGCATGAACTTTGGCTGAAAACACAATGTCCTGTTTTTCATAGGTGTTTAATAGTTTCCAGATAAGGCAAAATGCTTAAATGAATTTAGTCTTGCTATACCAGAAACTGTTTGTGACAGCTTTGTTCTAAACATAATGAGGACACATTAACTTTGAGGTCATCATTAAGATTCATTGAACTCAAGTGCTGATGCACAGCTTCAACAGTCAAAAAGTTGTGTTGGAGACACAAGAAAATCTGTTTTTATTATCTGCTGACATGTAAGCAGTTATATCTGCATTCATCTAAAATATAAGCATAACCTTCTAAATTATTCTGTTACATTAACCCCAAATTATTGCTTTTTGTCCATGATAATGAAAATAATTTCAAGGAATATTATCAAAGGAATGAACAAAATCAATTTTATAAAAGAGTGCAATAACAAATAAAATAATATTTCGTAATAATATTTTCAGTTGATGGAACAAATACATTATTTCCTGTGAAATCTGGCACGTTCGAATATTTGTATTTTTTTTCAAGCAAGGTTTCCTACTTCTTCCTTCAGGCTTTGTTGTGCTGGGTATTCATGGATTTAAATATGACCTGTGTTATCTTTGTTACCTAGCAATTATCAGTTTCAAAATTAGTGTACTGCTTACATATAAACAATGAGATCATTAGCAACAAGACTTCAGCATAATTATACTCTAATGCACAGTACAATTATGTGCTGGTGCTCAGTTTACACCAAAGCCCTTAACCAGTATGGCGTCTTTTCCTGTATTTATTTGGTCAGAACATTGTCATACGCTTTCATAACATGGTGCAACGTGAGCCAAGCTCTTACTAATGTTTTAGAGAAGCCTCCTGTAAATGAGAAGTCCTCTCGATCTCTTGATTTGTTCTTCATTTTTAAATATTTCAGAAAGGCTACAGACATCTTCTCTTCCATTCCCCTGTCCAAATGTAATAATAACAAAAATAATAATATTTTGTTATGGAAAAAAATATATATTTTGTTTATTTTGTTTTGCATTGTTTTGTCTTTAATCTATATATTTTTTTTTTTTCTGTGTGAAATGCAGCATCTCTTTTTGGGGTTATTGCTGCCATCCAGGCAGCAATAATTTTCACAGAATGCGACGTTACTTGTTTAGAATTCAATTATTTTTTCTCTCATATCAGTCAACATTAAATGATTATTTGAATTTTGGTCCTTTGACATCAATAATAGTAAAAATTCATTGCAGATGACTCCTCAGATTTCAGAAGCTTGGGACAATGGAGAAAAATACTTGTACTGTCCCTACATGGACATAGCTTCTGACATAGCAACTTACAATCAGAATGATTCAGCAGTGCATATTACAGTGGACATAGTCTTTATTCATTTTCACTTCTGCATAAAAAGATTCTCAAATGTTTTACTGTACATTCATTAATTCTAGAAGACAGAAGTTTTCATGATACATAAGTTGATGACTGGTTTTCTTCACTTGGGGAACCCAAAAAATCCTTCTCATCCTTCTTCCTCCCCGTCTTGGCTCTCAGTCACATCAGGGACCAAAACACTTAGAATGACTGGGGCATTTACACTGACTGTCTCTCTTTTATCAATTATATTTAATGTTTTTGAACTTCTCACTCATTGTTTAGTAGAAATTAAAGCATAACTGATAGCAAGAGCTATTTAAGAGTTAGATACAGTAGGTGGTAGAAAAGACTGTAAGGGATGAGCAAATCTGCCACAATAGTGAATGAGGGTGTGCAAAGTTACTTAAGAATGAAATGTAGATGTCTGGTTAAATTTCCATCTAGTGTTTGGAAAACTGTATAGAAGTACTGATCAAGATAAGTGAACTTTTCTTTTTCTTCCTCTTGTCCTTCTCCATTTTTTTATTCCCTTTTTCTTTTCCTTTTTAATTTAACCCTGCCTGCAAATTATGAAAGTTCCTTTATGATACAAATCTTGCTACAGTCATGTTTGCCTACTTTATTTCTAGGTTAATGACCTGCAGGGGATGGAGCTTAAATCTTTTCAGAAAATACAGTTGTTCAAATTCAGAAACGTTGGTTATTAACTGCAGTTTTTTATTAAGGGAATTATACTTCTAATCTTTCATCCACAATGATTTAATTTGGTTTCCACATAGCTTTTACAAGTTAATTGTTTTTGACCCAATTTTCCCAGAAGTGTTGATTTTTGAATCTTCACATATGAAATAAAGAACCTGTTGCCTTTCAACAGAAACTACGAGCTTGTCCTTTGACCCTTTTGAAGTCTCTTCCTTAATGTTTTAACATGATTTTCCTAAAAGTAATTACTCTCAAGTATATTAAAGTTATGACTTTGTTTGGTAAATTGCTTGTTTTATTTAAGAGTTCATGAGATGATCTCCTTTTTGGGAGATGCTTTCATTTAGTCATTAGCCTCCACAATTTGTATCTCTTTAGGACATTTTGCAAAGCCCACTTTTTTTTTTTTTTTTTTTTCCCAGGAGTAACAAAAAAAAATGTGTGAGTGTTGATTTTCTTTATATTGTGATTATTGCCTAATATAGATATTTTTGTTAAGTTTGTATCATGGATTTATTTTTTTACTCAAATTTGCCTTTGAAAAATGGGCAAGGTGTCTCAGCCACACTGAATAAATGACAATGACTATATATCTATTAAATTATGGTAGTTATTACTTGCAGTATCCTATTAAAAACTATTAAAAATGGGTGGCTTAACATATGTCTCAGACTTAAGGTTGCTCAGATATAAAACTGAGAGTGAACAGTAATCTATCGAAACTGTTGTGGTTTAACCCGGCAGGCCGCTAAGCAATACACAGCCATTTGATCACTCTTACCCGATACATACCCAGTCGAAAGGGAGAGAGGATTGAAAAAAAAAGAGCAAAAATGTGTGGGTTGAGATAAAGACAGTTTAATAGGACAGAAAAGGGAGGAATAATAAGAATAAACAATAATAAAAGACTATACAAAGCAAGTGATGCACAATGCAATTACTCACCATCTGCCAACCAATGCCCAGCCAGTCCCCAACCAGCATCCCACAACAGCCCCAGCTAACCACCCTAGTTTTATTGAGCGGTATGATGTCACATGGTATGGAATATCCTTTGGCCAGTTTGGGCTAGCTGCCCTGGCTCTCTCACCTCCCAGATTCTTCTGAACCCCCGGACTACTCCTGGCAGGGCAGTATGAGGAGCTGAAAAGTCCTTGACTGCGTAAATATTGCTCAACAACTAAAACATCAGTGGGTTGTCAACATAATTTTCATCCTAAATCCAAAACACAGCACCATACCAGCTAATAGGAAGAAAATTAACTCTGTCCCAGCCAAAGCCAGGACAATATCCACCCCTTATGCCATACTATCTACGTCATGCACAAGGTCCCACACTTTCCAATACATCCCAGTTAATCACCACCTTTTCTGCCTTTTGTTATCTACACACACACACAGAGATACCATTCCCTTAGTCTATGGGCCATCCCTTTAAGATGTCTGTTGAGTTTGTTTAAGGTCCATGACTTTGGGCTCCATCTGTCATAACAGTCCTTCAAGACAGGAGAGATGGTAAGTGGTGTTGAACAGTGGCATGCTGAGGCCAGCTCTGGTTCTATTGCTGCTGCACTTCGCTCGGTTCCATCAACATTCATTTTTCATTAATTTCCATGTGAGGAAGCCGACTGAGGCTTTCCCTCAGTCTCGTCTTACCTAGGCTGAACAAGTGACTTCAGACACTCCTCATACTTCCTCCCCTCTAGACCCTTCATCATCTTTGTAGCCCTCCTTTGGACACACTCTAATAGTTTTATGTCCTTCTTATACTGTGTTGCCCCAAATTGCACACAGTACTCAAGGTGAGGCCTCACCAGCACAGAGCAGAATGGGACAATCACTTCTCTTGACCGGCTAGCAATGCCGTGTCTGATGTAGTCCAGGGTACGGTTGGCCCACATGGGTGCCAGGGCACACTGCTGGCTCATATTCAACATGCCATCAAACAGAACTTGCAGATCCCTTTCCACAGGGCTGCTCTCCAGCCTCTCACTCCCCATGTAATATGGACATACATACCCCCCATTGGTGTGTATTTCTCCAGCCCAGCTGCAAAATCCAGCACTTACTCTTGTTAAATTTCATGCTGTAGGTGATTGTTCAGACTGCAATTTGTCAAAGTCTCTCGGCGAGGCCTCTCTGCCCTTGAGGGAGTCAACAGCTCTTCCTAATTTATTGTCATCTGCAAACTTATTTAGCATGCATTTGAGTCCTGAGTTCAGATCATTTATAAAAGCATTGAAGAGAACTGTCCCTAAAATGGAGCCCTGGGGAGCCCCAGTAGTGACTGGCTGCCAGCTTGATATAATTCCATTTACTATAACACTTTGAGCCTGACCCGTCAACCAATTCATTGTATTATGTACTTGTCTAACTGTATTGTGGACATTTTGTCCAGAAGGCTACTGTGAGAGATGGTATCAAATAATATGATCTTTCACTATGGTGCTTCACTTGCTGTAATTCCATCTTTGATTGTTCAGTCTTCAGAATTAAAAAATAATAAATAAATAAATAAATAGACAAGCTGATAGAAAAGCTATGATTAATTATTGAAAACCAGACTACAACAATTGAACAACATAGACTATAAAAAGGAACATTAATCCATGTTCCACTCTTTCAGTTTGCAGACTGCACAGTCACCAGGCTTTGAACTCTTCTTTCTCCTTGGAGAAATACAGGTCCAGGTGGCTCTAGGATATGTCTGACTTTCCACACTGAGCTGTATTACATTCGAATCTTGGACTCATACATGAGAAAGTCCACCAGACAGACTGAAACTCTATTCTGACATATGTAGAAAAAGCCACAGGTAACATGACCTTCTGAACACTACAATAAAACATTTGGAAACAAACAAACAAACAAAACCCTACATATTAAAATATCAAACCTTTCTGAAACACCCTTGCGGCTTGGTTAACAGTATGGCAATACCAGGTTTTCAGCCAGAAGAAACTGTGAAGAAAAATAAATAAATATATATATTCTGGAGATATTTAATTCTAAAATCCAATAGTTTACATTATTTAAATATATATATATATACATAATATAGATTTGCTTAGCATGTGTTCATGAGATATAGAAGAATATGATTGTCCTCCCTGAAACAGGCAGTATTGATCTCATTTGTAAAGTAGCAAACAAACAGATGGCAAAGCACTACATTGGCTGATGTTGCTGGATGGATTCCTTTATACCTATTCTCAGCTGCAAACCTGCAGTGACAGTTTTGGATGCAAAGTAAACAGGATGACATTATCAAACCATTTAACTAAATCCAATTAAAGAATTACTACTGTACAAACTTTCCAGTAGTTCTTACATTGAAATAATTAATCTGGACAATATCTACACACTACATAACCACTAAAACTTCTCTGTAGATATAGTTTTAATTGAATATCTTCTTCTCAAAAAAAAAAAATCTAAAAAGACTTGTTGTCCAATTAATATCAAATACCCAAAAAATAATGTAAAAAGCTTAAAAGTATGTTTCTCATTACAGTTTGACTGTAGATTTCCACAGCACTGTACACCCAGATTTTGCAGGGTTAAGAGTAGAACTTTTCTGTGAGAAGTTTTAAAAGGTCTCTGAGAATATATAGTAAAAAATTGTCTTTATCTGAAGATTTTCTGAACTTTTGGATCAGCAATAATAAATGACATTTCACACAAAAAAAATCATTGACTTTTTACTTCTCCTGGCCACAAATGTCATGAAAAAAACTTTTTTCAGTAAAGAATTTGAGAAAGTTTTGGCTTTCACTAGAATCTTATAAAAAAATAAAAAATCAGAATGTGAAAGACAGTATAATAACTTATTTGAACTGATACTATCCAGATAGAAATAATGTTCTTGTTATTGGACCACAGTGACCCTTCTTTCTTCCTTTAATTCAGACAACTCTCTTTCTTATTTTCTCCACCCTCAAAGAAAGTAACATTTAACTTAGTAACCCTCTTTAAACACCTGTTGATAATGCAGTACTCTAATGTTCTTCATAGCAGTACTATCTTCCAGTGATTTCTGCCATACAAAATGAGAAAATAAATCTTCCACTTACGGATTTTATTTTGTTATTTTATTTTATTTATTTTATTTTTATTTTGTTTTATTTTATCTACTGAGGATCCCTGTAAAAATGTATATTCCTAAAAACTAATATGTAATTTTTCTGTTTTATCATTTTGAGTGTAACTATGCATTTCAGAATCTTTGCATTGCCAAATAGCTACACACAAATGTATGCAATTAAAATTATTATAAAATGATTATGTATATACCATGTTGCTGAGGGAATAGTGTTTGTAAATGGTGCTTATAAAATTACAACTGTTTCATATGAAAACCAACCTTGAAGCTTTATCTAATTTTATCTTATCTTATCTTAATCTTTTATTTTTCTCTGTTCAAAATAGCATCGTCAATGTTACAGGGGAAGAGAAAGGAAAATTTAAATCAAATCAAATCCATAAAAGAATCCATAATACTCTGGACAGAGTATTGTGGATAATATTCCTATTCTTCTTATTATTATTAATTATTATATATTAATAGATATCAATATTAATAAATATAATCAATATATAATTAAATATATAATGATAATATAATATATAATATATAATATATATAATTAAATATAGCAAATAAATTGTTAAATATAATTTAATAATAATAATAATAATAATAATAATAGACACATTTTTGATGCTTACTGTTATTTGAAATTGTACTAGCATGTCTGAAAAAGTCCAAGGTATTTGGCTGTTTCAGCTTTTGGCACTTCCACTCCAGAGCACTATTTAGCAGGCTTCCAGTTACGTATGGTCAAAAAATCTTGAGACCTATAAATAACTGCTTTTAGCTGGTTATGTACTATAGATATGCAGAATTGTGTTTGCAGAAAACAGTGTTGTTCTGGTGTAATTAAGTTGTACCACGGTGTCTCTACCACAGCTCTTCACACCAGGCTATGCCATGCTTTACCCAGGTATTTGTTGTGACAAGGCCAAACTCTAAATGATAAAATGTAAAACTGTGCCAGGGACAGGGATGAAAAACTCTTGGTGACCTTCCTGCTCCACAGTAGCCTCCGTGGACCTTAATGGGCAATGCTATAGCATAGGAATAGACAGCAGCCCTGTTCAGAACTGAGTTTTGACAAGGATTTAAATTCAATGATAGAGTAGAATCCAAAACTGAATTATTCACCAGATTGTTGGACATCTAGAAAGGTACACAGCTCTTCAGCATTACTAGCTATTTCAGAAATGAATAAAAGAAAGGTATCCCAAAGCTGTTTTCAGTAGCAATTTTTGCATTCATGACACACACAAATGCTACTCATTAAATGTTGGACTTTTAAAAATATATAAATCTATTTAATGATATTTATCAAAAGAGCTTTAGAATATGCCACTCCTTTGATACTTGGCATTGGCACTAGTAGTTGGACCAGAGTTTATAACCTAAGAAGGTGCTGTTGAACAGTAGAAACATCTGTGACACAGGGAAATGTCAATAATTCATCATTCACTCAGTATTTGAAAGTACTCATTTAATAGATATCTACTTCTTTTGCAATATAATGATGTAGCTGAGAGGAAACATAGGTAACAGTTTAACAGTTTATTTGCAGGACTAACACCATCATATCAGTGTGCTTACCCATTCCTGTATAAATCAGAGCACTGATTATTTCCTGACCTACCTAAAAATATCATAAAGAAATGGGGGGAGGGGGAAACGGGGGACAACAAGAGATATTATCAAGTAGATATCAAACTTATATATTTATTTTTTGGTCTTTCCTCTGCAATGAAAAAAGTTACATCTATTCATCAAACAGAAATATACATTTACCGAATGTGTAAATTCATATTTTTCACCGTATAAAAGATTTTTTGTTTGAACTTGTTTGTTTCCTTGAATATTTGTTTTCCCAATTCACAGAACTGGGAATTCATAGAATTATTATTATATGAATAGACTAATTATTTCAGTTAATACAAAAAAATGTTTTGGGGAAATAAAATTCAGATTAAAAAAAAAAAATTTACCCTGGGTAAATTATTAAAATGGAAAGAGAATGTATCAGTAAATAAATAAACAAACAAATAAATAAAACTATACATTAAGAGCATATAATCTGATTGTCTAGTTATTGTAAATTCTCCATGCCAGATGAGAATAAGAAGCTGTGCTGAAATAAAAAAAAAAAAAAAAAAAAGACAATGAAGCAAACCAAATAAATAAACATACAAAAAAAAAAATGCACTGATATTTTAAATATATGGCTACTACAAGGAGTGGTCATCTCAGAGGAAAACATAACAAAGCAAAACTAAAACTTTCAAGTTGATAAAAATTTTCTACTGGAAAAGAAATATTTTTTAATTGTATTCTAAAGTTTTACGTTTTGGCAGCAACAGTACCTGTAGCAACTGGATTCAGTGTGCCTACCTTTCAATGCTCAAAATTGTGCATCTAGCAATGTCTATAAAATTTCCATTACATTGTAATGGAGTGAGATATCAGATTTGTTGGTTTGAAATTTCTCAGACTGAAGAATATTTATTAATTTTACTTACAGGTTGGAATATATTCCTTGTTGGAAATATTGTATTTAAAGATTTAATTATTGCTCATCTGCATTCTAGTATGGAAGATTTTAACTGGTTATGTCTCTACTGGCACTTAGTTTCCATTGTATGACTTAAGTCAATGGAAATAAATCAGTAACTTCAGTACCCTTTATAACATACACTGAATTAATAAACCAAAAGTCTACGTAAGGTTTGCTCTTTTTTTTTTCTTTTTAAATACCCTCTATTACCCTCTATACCAAAATCAGTGAACAATAATATTTGTGCGTTTAGTTAAAGAAACTTTTCCTTCCCACCTTTCCTGTTATATAGGTTAGAAAGCAAGGAAGTAATTTGTTTTTTTTTTCTCACAGAAAGTGAATTTTAAGTGTTCTGAAAAACTAGGTCCTAAAACTTTTAGTCAGTTAACTCTATGACTTGTTCCTATAAAAATATTATTTGTTTCAATTGCACCTTCAAATCCCAAAATCTTTGTATAGATAATTGCATTCTGTGAGCACGACAATAAGCAATCAGTCAGTTCTATTACTGTGGGTGTGATTGGGCTATACCCAATGTCATCTGCTTCTCTGTAATGCATGCACAACACATTCTGAATTCCAGTGTTTTCTTGTTATTGCATTTTAAATCATGCAGCTAACAATAGCTTTATAGAGACTTTGAGGCACTTCTGCTGTGAATACAAATACCAAGAGACTAATAATTTTGTTTTTAAAAAAAGTTTGATTTATAAAGGGATAAGTGGGTAGAAAAATACAACGTTGTCCCTTTCGTCCAAAATAATAACAATAATAATTTTATTATAAAATAGTGTAAAGAGGAATTGTATACCCACTGTCAGAATGCTATTTTCCTCTGTTTATTTGTACATCAAAACCAAACGAAAAGGCAAGAAAGTACTGGTTAAAAGTCGTTCTCTTTTAGTACTATAATGAACATGATCTTGATTTTCAATGGTTTTAAACAAAGAAATCCATATATCTTATTTAGAAATTTACCTTGACACAATGCCAGAATTGTAAAAAATATTCCTTTTAACCAACTTAAAAGAATAGCAGTAGATAACACGGTGTCCTGGACCTCACATTTGTGGAGTACTGTGTTTATCTGTTGACACAAAATGGGTATAATAGTACCCAATAGTAACTTGCCCGTGGGATTTTTCTCCAACGTAAGGGGGATCCTGAAATGGCAAAATGCCATCAGAATAGTTCCTTCTATTTTTCTTATCAAAGGAAGGCAGAGGCAAGCCCTACTTTAAGAAATAAAGTTGCTGTCTTTGTGGATACATTAAAAGACAAAACACACAAACAGAATATGAATTGAATGTTATAAATTGTCGTTCTGCATTATTCTGACAGTTATATTTTTATAATGTTAAGGGAAAATGTCTTATCTATGGACTGAATATTTGCACATATATCTAAAAATAAATAGGAACAGTGAGGAACTCTTATTGTAAGACATTTTGCTTAGCACAATGGGTACAAGATCAAGATGAACTTTGGTGAAAATATTCTGTTCAAATATTCAGTAGATATCCAGGAACAAGAGAATATCATAGAATCATAAAATCATTAGGGTTAGAAAAGACCTCCAAGATCATTTGGTCAAACCATACTCTTACCACCAATATTAATCACTAAACAATGGCCCTAAGCACCACGTCCAAACTTTCTTTAAACATCCCCAGGGACGGTGACTCCACCACTTCCCTGGGCAAACCATTCCAATGCCTGACTACTCTTTCTGAGAAGAAATGTATCCTAATTTCCAACCTGAACCATCCCTGGCCATTCCCTCTAGTCCGATCACTAGTTATCTGTGAGAACAGGCCGACCCCCAGTTCCCCACAGCTTTCTTTCAGGTAGTTATAGAAAGCAATGAGGTCTCCCCTGAGCTTCTTCTTCTCCAAACTAAACAACCCCAGTGCCCTCAGCTGCTCCAGGACTTGTGTTCCAGGCCCTTCATCAGCTTTGTAGCCCTTCTCTGGACACGTTCTAGGGCCTCAATCTCCTTCTTGTACTGAGGGGCTCAAAGCTGAACACAGTACTCAAGACGTGGCCTCACCAGAGCAGACTACAGGGGGACATCCAACCACATGAAGTTTAACAAAAGCAAGTGCCGGGTCCTGTACCTGGGACAGGGCAACCCTGGCTATAAGTACAGACTGGGCGACGAGATGCTGGAGAGCAGCCCTGCAGAGAGGGATCTGGGGGTTGTGGTTGACAGCAAGTTGAATATGAGCCAGCAGTGTGCCCTGGCAGCTAGGAGGGCCAACCGTATCCTGGGATGCATCAAGCATGGCATTGCTAGTCAGTCAAGGGAAATAAGGCATTGCTAGTCAGCCAAGGGCCGCTCTACTGTGCGCTGGTGCGGCCTCACCTTGGGTACTGTGTGCAGTTCTGGGCACCACAGTACAAAAAGGACATTAAACTGTTGGAGAGTGTCCAGAGGAGGGCGACGAAGATGGTGAAGAGCCTAGAGGGGAAGACATATGAGGAGTGGCTGAGGTCATTGGGCCTGTTCAGCCTGGAGAAGAGGAGGCTGAGGGGGGACCTCATCGCAGTCTACAACTTCCTCAGGAGGGGGAGTGGAGAGGCAGGTGACCTATTCTCCGTTATCACCAGTGATAGGACCCGTGGGAACGGTGTTAAGCTGAGGCATGGGAAGTTTAGGCTAGACATCAGGAAGAGGTTCTTCACCGAGAGGGTGGTTGCACGCTGGAACAGGCTCCCCAGTGAAGTAGTCACTGCACCAACCCTGTCTGAATTTAAGAAGAGACTGGACTGTGCACTTATTCACATGGTCTAAACTTTTGGGCAGACCTGTGCAGTGCCAGGAGTTGGACTTGATGAT
Organism: Anser anser; assembly: GCF_964211835.1. Classification (NCBI taxonomy): domain Eukaryota; kingdom Metazoa; phylum Chordata; class Aves; order Anseriformes; family Anatidae; genus Anser; species Anser anser. The sequence continues at coordinate 58,090,264 of NC_139721.1, forward strand.
CCTTATGGGTCCCTTCCAACTTGGGATATTCTATGATTCCATGATTTTATGACAATCACCTCCCTGGTCCTGCTGGCTACACTATTCCTGATACAAGCCAGGATGCCTTTGGCCTTCTTGGCCAGCTGGGCACACTGCCAGCTCACGTTCAGGTGAGCATCGACCAGCACCTCCAGATCCTTTTCCTCTGCACAGCTTTCCAGCCACTCTCCCACAAGCCTGTAACACTGCATGGGGTTTTTGTGGCCAAAGTGCAGGACCCGGCAGTTAGCCATGTTGAACCTCATCCCACTGGCCTCTGCCCAACAACCCATCCTGTCCAGGTCCCTCTGCAGTGGCCTTCCTACTTTCCGGCAGATAGACACTTCCCCCCAACTTGGAGTTGTCTGCAAACTTACTGAAGTTGCACTCAATTCCCTCACCCAAATCATGAATAAAGATATTAATGAGGATGGGCCCCAACACCAATCCCTGTGGGAACACCACTGGTGACCGATCACCAGCTAGATTTCACTCCCTTCACCACCACTCTCTGGGTCCGGCGGCCCAGCAGAGTGTACCTGTCCAAGCCATGGGCTGCCAGCTTCTCCAGGAGAATACTATGTCAAAGGCCTTACTTAAATCTAGGCAGACTACATAAACAGCCTTTCCCTCATCCACCAGTCGGGTCACTCGGTCATAGAAGGAGATGAACTTGGTCAGGCAGAACTTGCCTTTCATGATCCCATGCTGACCGGGCCTGATCCCCCAGCTGTCCCACATACATTGTGTGATTGCATTCAAGATGCCCTGTTTCATCACCTTTCCTGGCACCGAGGTCAGGCTGACAGGCCTGTAGTTCCCTGGATCCTCCTTATGACCCTTCTTATAGATAGGCGTCACATTAGCAAATCCTCAGTCATCCGGGACCTTTACAGATGGCCATGACTGCTGATAGATGATGGAAAGAGGCCCAGCAATCACACCGACCAACTCCCCCAGCACCCTTGGGTGGATCTCATCTAGCCCCATGGACTTGTGACAGTCCAGGTGGAGCAGCAGGTCTCTAACTGTTTCCACCTAAGCTATGGGGGGGGGGTTTCTTCTGCTCCTCGTCCCAGACTTCCAGGTCGGGAGGATGAGTACCCCTCATAAATGGTCTGGCTAGTAAGTACAAATGCAAGGAAGGCATTAAGAACCTCAGCCTTTTCCTTATCCTCTGTAGTCATGTTCCCCCCTGCATCCAGTAAAGAATGGAGATTCTCTTTGGCCCTCCTCTTTCCATTAATATATTTATAAAAAACATTTTTTGTTATCCTTGGCCACAGTGGCCAGGTTGAGCTCGTGCTGAGCTTTGCCTTCCTGATTTTTTCTCTCTGCATATGCTGGCAACTTCCTTGTACTCTCCTCGAGTTGCCTGCCCCTTCTCCCACCTTTCCTAAACTCTTTTTCTCCTGAATACACAGGAAGAGTTCCCTGTTCAGCCACACCGGTCTTCCCCAACAGCTCATCTTATGGCATGCAGGGACAGACTGCTCCTGTGCCTTTAGGACTTCCTTCTTGAGGAGCATCAGGCCCTCCTGGACCCCTCTGCCCTTCAGGGCTGACTCCCAAGGGACGCTCCCTACCAGTGTCCTGAACAATTCAAAGTCTGCCCTCCGGAAGTCCAAGGTAGCAGTGTTACTGACCCCCCTCCTGACTTCACCAAGAATGGAGAACTCTACCATGTCATGGTCACTCTGTCCAAGACAACTCCCTACCACCACATCTCCCACCAGTCCTTCTCTGTTCCTGTTCATAGGTGTAGTGGGGCACCCCTTCTGGCAGGCCCACTGACCAGCTGAGTAAGGAAGCTGTCTTCCATGCACTCCAGGAACCTTCTAGACTGCTTCCTCAGAGCTGTATTGTATTTCCAGCATATGTCTGGGAAGTTAAAGTTCCCATGAGGACAAGCGCTGGCGACTGAGCGACTTCTGCCAGCTGCTTATAGAACACCTCATCTGTCTCTTCATTCTGGTTTGGCGGTCTATAACAGTCCCCACCAGGATGTCCGCCTGTTTACGGCCATACCTGGGTCCCACATTGCGTTCTGGACGATAGGCATGCCTCTGCTCCACATGGCTGTCTGGCTGACACTCCTGTCTTCGCCCCATGCCACCATTGTGCCAGTGGGAAGGCCCAGGCTGCCAGGCGCTGCATGGTTGAGGGGACAGCCTGTGCCTCATGCCGTTGCAGTGCCAATGGGAACGCCAGGGCCTTGTGTCTTTGCCATACGTGTCTGTGGGCTGCACACCAGAGGTCCCTGGAGCGCTGGTGTCTGTTCTTGTGCCACAGGCGCTATCCCTCTGTCCATGCCACTTCCCCTTCCCATCAGGTGCCTTCCTTCTCGGTGCTTGCTTGGACTGCATCTCTGTCCTCCCACACTGAGGAGGGCTGCCGCTTGCCTTCCTGCTTCTGGACTAACTGCTGCCACACAAGCTGGCTGTCAGATGGCCTAGAAGCTCATCGAGTGGTGGGCCAGCTGCAGAGGGTCCTTTTTTATAGGGCCCAGAGCAAAGGCGGGGCAATGGTGGGCACTGTGACCTCAGCAAGCCTCTGTGATGCCCATGCCCAACGTGAGTGGCCCACGCGTGGCCAAAGGCGGCTGTGTTGGGAGCAGCCTGGAAGATGCCCTCACGTGGAAGAAGGAGGAGGGTCAGGGGGGCTTAGGGCCCCTTTTCTGGGGCTGGCTCGCCCGGGCCATTTGGCTTGCCAGAGAGAAAGGCTGCCCCTCGGCCACAGGGACTGCCCTGCACATCCCATCCTGTGCCCTGGGTTTATTTTTAACACTGGTTTTGAGGTAATTTCATTCTATTCTTTATGGAAAAGCAAAGAAGTAAGATGCATCTTCAGCCCAAATTCCCATGTGTGCTTTGCACATGTACTTTCTGGTGTAAGCAGGTAGATGCACAAGGAAGTTATCGTGTACCAAAATGGCTGTTTTACAATAAAAATAATAAAGAATAGGATGGTACCTACCACACAATGCTATTTGTAATAACAGAAAATTACTAAGATACAGAAACTCAGTCCTAATATAAGAAATTAGCCATCTGTAATTGTTTACACACTACTATTTTGAATCATCACAAAATTATAGAATTATTAAGGTTGGAAAAGACCTCCAATATCATCTGGTCGAACCATCACCCTACTACCAATATCACCCACTAAACCATGTCCCTGAGCTCCAGGTCCAGCCTTTCCTTGAACATCCCCCGGGACATTGATGCCACCACTTCCCTGGGCAACCAGTTCCAATGCCTGACTACTATTTCTGAGAAGAAATGTCTCCTAATTTCTAACCTAAACCTCCCCTGGCACAACCTGAGGCCTTTCCCTCTAGTCCTATCACAAGTTATCTGCGAGAAGAGGCCGACCCCCAGCTCCCCACAACTTCCTTTCAGGCATGTCACTTAAAAAAAAAAAAAAAAAAAGTTGTTGAAATTCAATTTGGAATGCACATTGAATGTGGAGTCTCCAGTATGCTGTGACCATAATATTGATAGTTATTCTAGAATATTTGTGAATATTTGTCTTACAATTTCAACATTTGTCAAACAATCTGATAAGCAACTGTGCATTCAGTTCTCTTCTATTCTCTTGAATATCAGAACTACAGGACTAAATTATCTGTCTTGTAATGAATGTCTAATGCAATGTGTTTTTTAATCATTTGGTACCAATTGTAAAAGTCCCAGGCTGGATGTTCATGGTACATGACTGCTGGGCAAAAGAGTCTCTTTTCCCCTCCAAGACCTCTATACAGCGTGCATATTCTGGATTCTAAATACATATTTTGTTAAATATGTTCTTTTCTTTCACTTGAGCAATACATGTAGTCGTTTTGTCAAAATACATAACTCTGATTTCATATATATACATTTTCTTTTATATATTTATATCTTATACACTTCAAAGGGGAGTTCTTCAGTGCATGATACCTCTCTATCTCCCATATCCCACAAAACTGAGCAAGAAGAAAAAATTTCTGAAAGTCACATGCTATTGAAATACTTCTGTAGCTGATTCACAATAGCATCACTATCATTACAACAGTTTACGTAGAAGAAAATATTGTTGCTGTTTGCAAGATGAAAAATGTTTTTCACTATGTGAAAATACCACTACTATGGAGAGATATTTTCTTAAATATATTGACTATATTGCCCTTCTTTTTCTTTTTTTTTTTTTTCTTAAGAAAAATTACAACTACTTTAAGAATATGAAGGAACTAGTGCCTGACTTTCTCGAAATTACCATAAAATTAAATGAATGCTGTACATAGGAACCCAAGTTATTTTTTATGATACCGACAATGACCAAGAGGCAAAGATAAAAAAAGCCTTCTGCCATCAGTTTTTCTCTCCTCACTTTTAAGGAAGACAAGGAAATTACTTAACAAAATGGTTATTCATGTGATATTTGGGCTTTGCACAAATGTCAAAGGGCACAAAATGATGTAAGGCTAAATACAGTATAAAGTACACTCCTAAAAACACCAGAATCTTAAAGCTTGCTCTGTATGTCCTCAAGACAACCATGAGCAAGAGTTGTAGAAAGTAAACTGTGAAGCACACTAAAGGCAGTTCTGTTGCAAATTGTATCTACCTGTACTCCATGAGCACATGAGAAATCTCTTCCTGCTAGTGAATATCTGCTATATCCCATAAGGGCGTATTCGTATCTGCATTCCTTTTCCTTGCACATGAAATGCATCTTTCCTTTCCCTAGATCCTTTTGTCGGTTGTTTTTTGCCAAATAAAAAGGAAATGATTTGTTGTATTACTGTAATGAATGGAATTTGTAACTGCTGCAGCTCACCTTTTGCTTTTGGTCAGTTTCTGTATTAGAATTTTTTCTGTACAATAATTTTTTAAAGAGCAAATATTGGGAGGAAACCTCTGTTTCTGTGTGATAAAGGGACACAGAGAGGTCTTTATTGATCTATCTCCCCACTGCAACTCCAAACTCTGTAAAGGTTCCTGTTTGTCTCCTCTGGCCAGGCAATTCCAGCAGCTGGAGAGTTCAAACAGACCTACTAAATCAGCAACTGAAAAACAAAACAAAGCAAAACAAAACCACTAAATTTCAATTTCATTATTTCGGAAACTGAACTATTCCACAAGGGCTGACCTGGGTAGTATGGGATATGATACTGTAGGATGAAGCACCAGAAACTTCAAATTGTCTTGCTTTCCAGCAACTCAGCTAGCATGTATCACAGGCAAGCCACAGATTGCTGGTGTAGAAGTTATCACAGAGAGAATCAATAAAAGACTGAGAGATGCTGGGCCAAGAAGTGATGCACAAAATATCGATAGATTTAGGTGTGAATAAAATATGTGTGTAAAATAATGAATAATTTATTTTTAGAAAGTGTGTGTGAGAAGGTGTATAGCTTTGTATATGTTGTATGGTTACCTAAGATATTCTGCTTGTTTCATGAACTGAAGCAGAAATCATGACATATTCCCAATTTTAAATAATGGACAACTTTTCACTGGGCTGGTTGTCCATAACTAAGAAATAATTATAAGTGAGTATCATTTTAATCCCAGTGGATACCCTGACTCTGAAAATTTTGATCAGTTCCTGAATATTTCATTTCAGCAAAAAATATTGTTCAACATTTCACTTAATTAGAACTAGGTTGAAACCAAAATTAATACTGATCTTTGAGAGAATTTAAGTCAAGGTCTGAACTGTGTCTACCAGTAATTTACAACTATGAAAATAAGTCTTTAAAAAGACACACAAAGTATCAGAAAGGAACGAATGTGTATTTCAGCTGAGAAGTAAGGATATCCTGAACACTGTAATCAAGCAAATATGAATAATGGCAAGGCCAGTCAGAACAATGAAAGCAATGAAAAATAAACAAACAAATGAACAACAACAACAAAAACCTACCAACCACAAGGATAAAGTTAAAGGCAAAGGAAGAAAGAAACTGAATGATTGCAATCCTACTAACAATTTCTTACCATTCAATAAAAACCTGTTGGTAAGAGAGAACACACATGTAGTACCACAGACAAAAATCTAATACTTCCTCAGGAACAAACCATGGCAGGTTAGTAGTGACTAAGCATTACTAAACTGGCAATTTGAGCAGTTAGGACATGTTGGCATAATTATTTTGTGAGACATCATGGAGTTTGGTCTAAGAGGATATCAGTCTTTCTTCACTTTCCTTACTCTACTTTGCCTTCCTTTTAAAATTCTGTATTTTAAATCTAGATTTCAAACTTGCATTGATGAAAAGAGGAGAAACTAAAAGCAAATCCTGTAGATATGATAATTTTAACCTGCCCAGAACTCTGTTGTGTGTAACCCAGGTCCAGGAGCCAGTGAGGGCCTTCTCTGAACCTGTCCTTCTCAAACCTCCAATCACTTTTTTTTTTTTTTTTTTTGATACTGTTGGCTCAAAGTGTCTCTGTACCATTCAAAATCATATTCTTAGCATAGTCTGCTTTTGTGTTGTCTTCTCATTCATACTCATTTATTCTATTTTTGTTTTCTATCTCTAAAACCATTTTTACTTGCTTCACAAGGTTGCCCACTTGTAGTGACCATTGCTTGACTGCTGCAATTTGCATTTACAGATGGGAACCTGCTGCTATTACCCAGTTTCTCCATCTTTCCTTACCACATTTCACTTCTGAGTAGACAATTCAATTTTATGCAAAATAAACTGCAACTGTACTGGTACCAAACCTAGCACTGGACGGAAAACACAGCTAAAAAAACAAATAAACGCCCAGGTGATTGTTCTACATGCAGTTCTTTGCTAGGGTGGTCTTAAACTAGGTAGTGCTTGAGTGGCTAATTTGGGAATGATTACATGGAGTGCAGCTGCTGTATTAATTGCAGTTTTCCTACACCCCCTTTCAGGCCTTGATTCAGAGATTAGGAAGGGTTGGTTTAGAAAGACATTGAAAGGATTACTATAAGTAAGGGAAGTTGTATTGGAATGTAATGTTAAACTCTCAAGTTTTTTTTCAAGATTTTGCTTGGCTATGGACTGAAAGAAAACTTATACAAGTTCTAATCTGTAAAAATTGTAGTGTTTTTAATGACTGAGATTTGGACCATACAAAGATAGAAGATTTAGGCAGATATCTGCATCAAAAGAAGCATGGCCAGCAGGTTGAGCGAGGTGATTCTCCCCCTCTGCTCTGCTCTTGTAAGACCCCACCTAGAGTGCTCAGGGGCCCCCAGTATAAGAAGGACATGGCTGTATTTGAACAAGTCCAGAGAAGGGCCACAAAGGCGACCAAGGGGGTGGATCACCTCTGCAATGAAGACAGGCTGAAAGAGTTGGAGCTGTTCAGCTTGAAGAAGAGAAGGCTCTAGGGAGACCTTATAGGGGGCCTATAGGACAAGGAGCAGTGGCTTTAAAATAGTAGATTTAGATTAGATATAAGGAAGAAAGTCTTTTCTCAGAGGGTGGTGAGGCACTGGAACAGGTTGCCCAGAAAAGTTGCAGATGCCACTTCCCTGGAGGCGTTCAAGACCAGGTTGAATGAAGCCCTGGGCAAATGATTTAGTGGGTAGCGTTCCCTGTCCATGGTATGGGGGTTGGAATTAGATGATCTTTAAGGTCCCTTACAACCCAAAAGGTTCTATGATTCTATGATTCTATGTGTAAGGATAATTCCTGATAAATTAATATATATATATACATATATATGAAGGTCTGAATCCTCTGTTTACATTATCGTTTTATCCTCATGACAGAAAATGTAGAATTTTATCAGTGTTGGAGGGAGCTTTCCTAGAGATTCCTGGGAAATCATTGCAACACTTGAGAAAAATTGTGTAACTTATACAGTATACTGGGTGGGTGTCAGGAAAAAGAACATGAGGCACCAATTACTAGCAGTATAAATGTAGAATTAAAAGCAACTGAATGCCTTATATTCTGACAGATATGGCATAATAATATGTTAGTATATAAACTACACTTAAAAATAGCACCTTCTTGATAGTTCCTATATTCTGTCTTAATACTAGCTTCACATTATTTCAAGTGGTCCCCTCTATACAACAATTTTAACACAATCCTGCTTGTCTATATCAGAAAATTTTGTATGTAATTTAATCTCAACATTTTCAGTTAAAACATTTATTCCCATGCTTTGGACTTCATATCTTAATTTTCATTTAGAAATATTTCTACATTTCATAGTTGCAAAAAATATGGAAATATAACTTTTCTTCAAGACTCCAAGTATAAAATATAAATTACAAAGGATCTTTTAAAGATGCTTTGGTTATTTTCAGGAGAGATGAAAAGAATGGGAGAAAAACATCAATTCTTACTTTTTAGTGCTCATGATTACCTTCCATATTTGTTTTTCCTAGATCTTTGCAACTGAAAAAAAAAACAGTTAATGAAATATTTCTGAACCAAATAATTTTACTTGCTTGCATGCATACATGTGCAAAAAGGGATCATATTCACCTTACAATCAACATTTTTGCATTACAGGTTTTAAAAATACCTCATCTATTTATTAGTTACATCTATCAGCCATTTTCTAACTCTTTAATATTCTATTTTTGCTGAAAAGCAACCACCCTTGATTTGTTAGTTAGTTCTTTTTTCAATGTAATTTCTGTAAGTGAATGGGTAAGAACATCCACATCACTGAAAAGATACGTCCTTGAAGAACAAGAAAATATATTTCTCAAGAAATGTGATAAAACTCTATAGTTATTTAAATTGGCCTATTTGAGAACAACTTTTTGGTTTTAGTACTGAGATCACAAAGATGTAGAAAACACAATGTCTCTGACCTGTACTTTAAAAATTACTCTTATTCATATTATTGCTTATATGAAATATTCCTGATATAATCCATGAAAAAGATGCATAAAATGACTTTCTACAATCAATCCTTGAAATGAAATATGTATATAAGCTCTGAAAACCTTAGCAAAGGCAGGTGTATTACACACCATTAAACCTCCAAGTGTCTTTTTTCTTCCTAAGTGAAATTCCAAAAATAACTCTACTCTCTCACAGCACAAATAAAATCAAGAATGAGAGAGGGAAAAATAAAGAAAAGGAAAGCTAGAAAGAAAGGGAAAACTAGAAAGCTAGAAAGAAAGCTAGAAAGCTAGAAAGCAAGAAAGCAAGAAAGCAAGAAAGAAAAAGAAAGCAAGAAAGCAAGAAAGCAAGAAAGCAAAAGAAAAAGAAAAAGAAAGCAAGAAAGCAAGAAAGCAAGAAAGCAAGAGAAAGAAAGAGAAAAATAAAAGAAGCAAACTGCAGTAACAAACAACGACGCACGTAAATCGTCACTGAATTTGGCCAAGTATATTCAATAAATGCTTGAATGAAAAATTAAAACTGCCTTGTATCTTAATGGGAGATTGTGTTTGGAAGACTGTGTTTGGAAGAATCAAACATGCGTTAGAGCAATGCAGTCACCAGTAGCTGTCAGTTCAGCCAAATGACTTAGCAGCAGGATGCCTTCTGTGTGTCACAGAGCCTCCTCAAACTGACAAATGCTCTGCCATTTGCTGCAGATGCATGGCTATTGTGCACAGCAAGGACTGCATATGTCATTACAACCCTGCATATCCCTAATTTGTATTGTCACGTGAGAGCTCAAACCTGGAATGAAACCCTGAAGGCACAAGAACTAATGAACTCTGCCTGGCGTTGGAAGAGTAATCTATCACCTACATGTGGTGGACCTTTTCTTTTGACTGTGTTGATGAAATTTCTCTAATCTCTCAGGCCAGGTGATATTTTCTTAACTGTGCAAGACAGAATGTTCTCCAACCATTAACTTTCCAATAGCAAAATACACTGTGGTTAGAATATTCTAACTGGAAGTACATTAAAACTGGGGGTGAGATGGAGGAGGAAAAAAAAAAAAAAGATTAGCTTAATCTTTTAGCGTAGGCTTCTCTTTTTAGCTACGGACTTAAAAAAAATAAAGATAGAATTAAATGAACACTGATATAATGTTAGCGTTTATCACAAACCAAATAGGCATGTGCCTGAATTTTAGTAGCAAGCCAACTTCATTAACATTAACACTAATGTCAAGCGGCTAATATAAAGGCAGCCTACTAAACCTTTTTTTTTTTTTTTTTTTCCCAAGTCCTTCTAAAATTTAATATATAGGCTTTCAGATTGCTGGTTTTCTGCAGAAGAACCTTTGTCTCAATACAGCAAAATTTGAAAATAATTTCTATCAATGTTTTTGAAGAAAAAATACTATTATATACTAAGCACTATTACTATTACTATTATAGACTTAAAAAAAAAAAAAGTATACTTGTATTTGTAGGAGGGGTTGGACAAACAAAAAATGTATCAGAAGTCAATAGGAGAGCACTTGAAGAGTAGCACAAAGGAATACCAGCCACTCCAGACAATAAAACAGTTTCATCAGGGGCCCAATTTAAATGCCTCTACACAAATGCAAACAGCATGAGGAATAAACAGAAGGAGTTAGAGATGTGCACACACCTGCAGGGCTATGATCTTATTGGTATCATGGAGATGTGGTGGTATGGCTTCCATGACTGGAATGTTGTAATGACTCTTTAGGATGGACAGGCAGGGGGATACAAGGAGAGGATGTCAAATTCTATGCCAATGACCAGTTGGATTGCATGGAGCTCTACCTTGGGACTGATGATGATACGACTGAGAGTTTATGGGTTAGGATTAAAGGGAGGCCAGGGACAGATGATATTTTAGTGGTGTCTGCTACAGGCTACCTGACCAGGAAGACCAAGGAGATGAGGCCCTCTACAGATAAGAACAGCCTCACATACACAAGCCCTGGTCCTCATGGGGGACTTCAACCACACCACCATCTGTTGGAGGGACAGCACAGCAAGGCATAGGCAATCCAGGAGGTTCCTGGAATGTATTGATGATAAATTCCTTCTCCAAATGATAGAGGAGCCAACAGGGAGAGGTGCTATGCTGGACTTCGTTCTAACCTACAAGGAGGGGCTAGTGAGGAATGTGAAACTCAAAGACAGCCTTGCAGTGTCCATGAAATGGTGGAGTTAAAGATCCATAGGACAGTGAAGAAGAAGCACAGCAAGCTTACAACCTTGGACTTCAGAAGAGCAGAATTTGTCCTTTAAAAGGATCTGCTTGGTAAAGTCCTGTTGGACAAAGCCCTGGAGGGAAGAGGGGCCTGAGAAACCTGGTTAATATTCAAGGATCACCTTCTCCAAGCTCAGGAGTAATGCATCCCAACAAAGAGGAAGTCAGGCAAAAATGCCAGGAGGTCTGCATGGATAAACAAGGTGCTCCTGGCCAAAGTCAAACACAAAAAAGAAACCTACAGAGGGTGGAATCAAAGATGGGCAACACGAGAGGAACACAAAGATGTAAGCAGACAGGGATTCAAGTTAGGAAAGCTAAAGCCCTGTTAGAATTGAATCTGGCCAAGGGCAACAAGGGCAACAAGAAGGGCTTCTGTAAGTATGCCAGTGATAAAAGGAAGACTAAGGGAAATGGTGGGCCCTCTCCAGAAGGAAATGGGAGACCTGGTTACCTGGGATATGGAGAAAGCTGTGGTACTCAATGACTTTTTTGCCTCAGTCTTCACCAGCAAGTGCTCTAGCCACACCATTCAAGTCGCAAAAGGCAAAGACAGGTACTATGAGAATGAAGAACTGCCCACTGGAGGAGAATCGGAGAATCATAGAATACTTTGGATTGGAAGGGACCTTAAATATCATCTAGTTCCAACCCTCCTGCCATGGGTAAGGACAAGTCCCACTAGATAAGGTTGCTCAAAGACTCATCGCACCTGGTGTCATCCACAAACTTGCTGAGGATGTACTCGCTCCCACTGTCCATGTCACAAAGAAAGATCTTAAACAGCATTGGTCCCAGTACTGATCCCTGAGGAACACCACTCACCACTGATCTCCATCTGGATTTCAAGTCATTGACTGCACCTCTTTGAGTGTGACTATCCAGCCAATTCCTTACCCACCGAGTAAGGGTTTGATTCATCCGTCAAATCCATGTCTCTCCAATTTAGAGACAAGAATATCATGAGAGACAATGTTAAATGCTTTGCACAAGTCCCGGTAGTTGACATCAGTTCCTCATCCCTTATCCACCAATGCTGTAACTCCATTGTAGAAGGTCACCAAGTTTGTCAGACATGAGTTGTCCTTAGTGAAGCCATGTTGGCTCTCTCCAAACATCTTATTTTCTGTGTGCCTTACCTAAGTTTTCAGGAGGAACTGCTCCATGATCTTGCCAGGCACAGAGGTGAGATTGTGACTGGCCCCAGGTTTTTCTTTTTTCCCTTTTTAAAAATTGGGGTTATATTTCCCCTCTTCCAGTCAGTGGAACTTCACCAGAATGTCACAACTTCTCAAATGTAATGGATAGTGGCTTAGCAACTTCATCTGCCAGTTCCCTCAGGAACCCTGCATGGAATCTCATCAGGTCCCACAGTTTTTGCATCTTCAGGTTCCTTAGATGGTCTTGAACTTGATCTTTTTTTTTTTTCTTTTTTTTTTTTTTTTTGGCTAAAACCAGCAGTGCTGCAGTTGACACACTGCAGGGAAGGGATGTCATCCAAAAGGACCTTGACAGGCTTGAAAGGTGGGCTGTGTGAACTTCATGAAGTCCAACAAGGCCAAATGCAAGGTCCTATGACTGGGCTGGGACAATGCCAAGCACATATATAGGCTGGGTGGAGAATGGATTGAGAGCAGCCCTGAGGAGAAGGATTTGAGGGTTTTGGTGGATGAGAAGCTCAACATGAGCCAGCAATGTGCACATGCAGCTCAGAAATCCAACTGTATCCTGGGCTGTATCAAAAGAAGCATTGCCAACGGATCGAGGGAGGGGTTTCTCCCCATCTTCTTTGCTTTCATGAGACACTACCTGGTGTACCTTCTTTCACCTCTGAGGCCCCCACCATGAGAAAGATATGGACCTGTTGGAATGAGTTCTGAGAAAGGCTGGACCAACCCTCTTATGAAGAAAGGCTGAGAAAGTTGGGGTTTTTCAGCCTGGAGAAGAGAAGGCTCCAGGGAGACCCTATAGGGGCCTTCTAGTACTTAATGGGGGACTAGGAAAAAGCTGCAGAGGGACTCTTCACCAGGGAGTATAGTGATCAGACAAGGGCTAACATTTAAACTGAAAGAGGGTAGATTTAGATTAGATATCAGGAAGAAATTCTTTACCATGAGGTTGGCAAGAGTGTGGATGTCCCATCTCTGGAAGTGTTTGAGGGCAGGCTGGAAAGGGCTTTGGATAGCTTGATCTAGTGGGAGTTGTCCCTGCCCATAGCAAGGGAGTTGGAAGTAAATGGTCTTTAAAGATCCCTTCCAACATAAACCGTTCTATGATTCTTTAACACCAGGTTTGCATTAATTTCTTTCTTCTTCTTCTCCTTCTCCTTCTCCTTCTCCTTCTTCTCCTTCTCCTTCTTCTTCTTTCCTCTTCTTCTATTTTTTTTTTTGCTTGTTTTCTAGTTTTCCCATGAGAATATTAGCCATAATTTTGATAATCCTAACAAGACCCAACTTCATGGATATGCCATGAAGAGGATTTCAAGATGTCTACTTTCATTATCCATTTCTTGCCCCAAGATGCCAAATCCTCCATAAGATATGATACTTAGCAAGTGCCTACTACATATCTGAATAAGAAAGACTACCAGAGATTTGTATCAGACAAAACAAAACACTTTCTTCCCATGTTGACCAACTTGACTGAATCTATTCAATTCAACAGACCATAGTAGCCAGTAGCAGATATTTCAGGAAACAAAAAACAATTCTTTCCCTGAGGCATTTAGCCCCTTAAAGATTCCAGAACCTTCATCCAAGTCACTATGTCACCATAGCTAGCAGCAGTGCAGCTTACTTTACAAACTCTTGAATATTTTTTCCTTCAAAACTCTGATATGTTGAAACTCCATGTAACTAATAGTATCATCTCAAAGCCTAGGGTGATGACATCCGTGGCATTAAAAAATTATAATTTTATTTTAATCTGAGTGTGTTCATGAAGACAAGCCTCATAATGCTCATAAACTGTAAATGTATGTAAAATCATAATAATCTTTTCAATTACAGTTATGATGAAGATTAAACAACAACAACAACAAACATCTAGGCCAAGAATACCTATTAAATTTAGAGGATGAACTGGTATAGAGGAGTCGTTTGACCTCGATTCTTGACTAAGGGCAGGGTAAATCATAACTGTGGTCTCTTCTGCATTAAAGTTAATAAAATTGAATCAAATTCAGTTTATTAATCTAATGCATTTAGTTTAAGATGGGATGCTAAAATACACTCTCAAGACAAATAGTCCTTAATATTAGGTTTGCCAGAAGGAGCCATGTTTAAGTTTCACCTATTACCCATCTCAGGTCAGGAAGCCATACCTTCTTGGTAGCAATAGGTTCTTTAAAAAGAGAAAGGGACAGATTGTGATATTCAATTCTAGTTATAGTTTGGCAGAAATGTTTAAGTAGAAAATCCCATCAAGGACTGTAATACACTGAAGCACAGTTCTGGGACTGTTGAACTGCAGCTACAGCTTCCAGACTTCTTGCATTAGAAAAGCTTATTTCTCCGGGGAGCAGAGTCAGTAGCCAAATGGCTCAGTCCAGGTGCAGTAATAAATGACATGCACATGGCCTTCAAAATCCAGCCTGAGTGTATTCCTGCTATGCTGGTCCTGACCAGAGGAAGCTAAGCCTCTACTTCAGTGCTCTTTATTTCACTATTCCACTTAATTTGATGTTTTTCTATATACCCATTTGGCTTAGTTCTAATATCTTTTCTTGACCCTCTGAATGATCATCACTAATGGCACTGACACCTGGCACCTTCAATTACACTGCTTAAAATGCTCTTAAACCAAGTGCTGTAATGAGACCCTTCAAGAAGACTATTCTATGGAAATTGATAAATTATGCTCTTACGTTTTCATGGAGTTATGTCAAATGCTCAGTCCCCACTGCACAAAAATAAGAGAATTTTATGCGGACCAGTTCTTATTAGGATGCTTGACACCAATTTAACCCAAATAAATTCAGTTCAGCTACAACATTTTTGGAAGACTGTTCGTCTGACCTCAGTTATTCTGATTTCAGAAGTCTTACATTATTACAGATAGAAATTAATTAGCATGCAAATAATAAATCCCCTTTTTACTTCTATTAAATTACTTAATTGCCTTTTTTTTTAAGAAATGTTGTGCTTTTATTAATCACTTTTATGTCACCATTTTGTGTTCTAATTTTTTTAACTTTGTTTACTATGCACTTTTTTTAAAATAGCAAATTACTATTGCTTGCCTCCATAATGAAATGGGAAATAGATGCTTATTTAAAGCTTTTTAGAAAAAAAAAAAAAGTAAATAAAATCCAAAATTGTATTTTTCCAATTTTTAATATTACTGCAGATTTCCACAGAAAGTTTTAACATTTTAAATTATAAAATGTCACGAGAAAATAATTTTGAATCCTGATGGAGTAAATATTACATAGATTTTAATGAAGAGAAAATAAAAAATAAATTACTGTTGGCAGCCTCACACAAAAGAAATGAAATCTAGTTTGCCTTCACAATGAAATCTAGTTTGTCTGTACAGATTTTTAAGGAACTTCATTCATACAATCAAGTGACTTTGTGAATGCCCTGTTTTTGATGTAATTAGCTTGCTTCCCCTTAGGAAGAAAATGTAAATTCTAAATTAGATATTGATAGACAGTCTATTTATATTATTCTTGAGATTACTCTTATGATTACTGTTTTAAAATATCCTAAGATATGTTTAATATTTCCTGAGATATACTAAAGGAAAAGTGGTGGGTGAACATATATCTGGGTATTGTTTCACAGACAAGGAAAAAAATGAAAGCTAAAAATGTGCCCTGCTCAAGTTTTGTACAACAAACTTACTCCTAAGCATCCTAGAAAAAAATGCTGTGCCTCTTAAATCTTCCCAAGAAACCTGCTCTAACTCAATAACTGTTTAAATTGCTTGCATTGAATGTTTATCCCAATGGGGATACTTCTTAAAAAATACAATAAAAGGCTGAATAAGGTGGAGATAAGTTAAAACTACAGGAATGAATAAGGAACATTTAATCGTCTTTTCATTCTTAAGTGTTCATCACAAATTCTTCTTTCTTTTTATTTTTAATCCTTAAAGCCATATTGTCAGAAGTAAAAGAATGATTTTGTTGACAAAGCACAGCAATACAAAACAGTACTGTCTTCTGACTGATACTTTTATTGCTTAGTAGTAGAGCATACTGATGCTAGACATAAAAAAAAACCTCTTGTTTTTATTGTTTGTTTTCCATCTGAATGAATTATTGCTGCTCTAAATAAAGGGAAATAATTTATATTATATTTTCCACAATTACAAATATTAATCTTTTAATCATGATTTCTGTATTGTTTTGTATTTATTCCAAGCTGCTGACCTTCAGTTCCTAGTAAGACACTTCACACTCTTTAAATTGTTAACTATATAGTTATGAAATTAAATTTTAATACGTGCTAGCATTTTAAATGCAGAATTTGTTCCTATTCTAACACTTATTCTTTAGATTCTTTCTTTTCTTTCTTTGTTTAGATTCTATTATTCATGACATTGGTAAGAATCATCAAAAATCTTTCTGATGATTGAAATTTTTAACCATCACACACCACAGTGCAGGTCAGAGTTTCTGCCACTCTGGCATGGTTTGCCGAACAATGTCAGCAATACCACCTTGTGGTAGTTTTACTCAGGTGGGTGGCCGAGCTCCACCACAACCGCTCTCTCACTCCCCCTCCTCAAAGAGGAACGGGGAGAAAATACGATGAAAAGGGCTCAAGGGTTGAGATAAGGACGAGGAGATCGCACAGTAGTTATCGTGACAGGCAAAACAGACTCAGCGTAGGGAGAAAGTAAGATTTATTAGCTATTACTAACAAGCTAGAGAAGTGAGAAACAAAGGAAAGAAACCAAAAGCACCTTCCCCCCCATCCACCCTCTTCCACCTCCTCCACCCGAGCAGCGCGGGGGAACGGGGGAATGGGGGTTATGGTCAGTCTATAGCGCTTCTTCTCCGCCACTCCTTCTCGATCACTCTCGTCCCCGGTGCTGTGGGGTCCCTCCCACGGGATGCAGTCCTTGCTGAACTGATCCGGCGTGGGCTGCCCACAGGCAGCAGCTCTTCAAGAACTGCTCCAGATATGGGTCCGTACCACGGGGTCCATCCCTCAGGAGCAAACTGCTCCAACCTGGATCCCCCATGGGCAGCAGCTCCTGCCAGGTCACCTGCTCCTGCGTGGTCTCCTCTCCACAGGATACAGGTCCGGCCCGGAATCTGCTCCGGCGGGGGTCTTCCACAGGCCACAGTCTCGGTTGGTGCAGGTCCACCTGCTCCACTGTGGTCTCCTCCACAGGCTGCAGGGTGGAACCCTGCTCCACCATGGTACTCCATGGGCTGCAGGGGGACAGCCTGCTTCACCATGGTCCTCACCACAGGCCGCAGGGGACTTCTGCTCCGGCGCCTGGATCACCTCTCCCCCTCCTTATTCACTGACCTTGGCACCTGCAAGGCTGTTCCTCACTCCTCTCACTCTCCCAGCTGCTGTGTGGCACAGTGTGTTTTTTTTTTTTTCCCTGTCTTAAATATGCTCTCACAGAGGTGCAAAACAACATCACTTATTGGCTCAGCTCTGGTCAGCAGTGGGGCCCTTACCAAACATGGGGCAGCTTCTAGATCCTTCCCACAGAAGCCACCCCTATGGCCCCCTGCTACCAAAACCTTGCCACATAAACCCACTACACACCTCTTTCAGAGTGCATTGTGAAAGGCGAAGTTGTTCTGTTGTCATAGTTGTATTTCCTCACTAACTGACCACACCTTTCTTCTTTTGTAATAATGAGGCTCACAAACAAGACCTCTCTGATTAACAAGATCAATAGAAATCTAGCATGATAGAACCATAGAACAGCCTGGGTTGGAAGGGTCCTTAAAGATCATCTAATCCAACCCCCTGCCATAGGCAGGGATGCCAACAACTAGATCAGGTTGGCCAAGGTCAATCTGACCTTGGTTCAAGGTCAGCCTGACCTTGAACACCTCCAGGATGTGGATGGGGCATCCACAGCTCCTCTTGGCAACTTGTTCCAGTGCCTCAATACCCCTACAGTGAAGATTTTCCTCCTAACGTCTAGTCTAAATCTATCCTCTTTTAGTTTGAGATCATTCCCCCTTGTCCTGTCATTATCTACCTGAGTAAAGAGTCCTTCTCCATCTTTTTTATAGGCCCCCTTTAAGTAATGAAAGGTCACAATGAGGTCTCCCTGAAGCCTTCTCTTCTTCAGGCTGAAAATCCCCAGCTCTCTCAGCCTTTTATCATAGGAAAGGTGCTCCAGACCTCTGATCATCTTTATAGCCCTCCGTTGGACTTGCACGAACAGGTCCACATCTATCTTGTGCCGGGGTCCCTAAACCTGGACACAGTACTCCAGGTGGGGCCTCACGAGGGCAGAGTAGAGGGGGACAATCCCCTCCTTCGACTTGCTAGTCACACCTCTTTTGATGCAGCCCAGGCTGCAGGTGGCCTTCTGGGCTGCAAGCGTGCACTGCCAGCTCATGTCGAGCCTTTCGTCCATCAGAACCCACAAGTCCTTCTTTGTAGGGCTGCTCTCAATGAGTTCTTCTCCCAGTCTGTCCTCCTGTCAAGAATTGCCCCGATCCAGGTGCAGCACCTTGCACTTGGACTTGTTGAACCTCATGCGGATCACATGGGCCCACTTCTCCAGCCTGTCCAGGTCCCTTTGAATGGCATCTCTTCCTTCTTTGGTATCAACTGCACCACCCAGCTAGGTGTCATCTGCAAGCTTGTTGAGGGTGCACTCAATCCCATCATCTATGTCATTGATGAAGATATCGAAAAGCACCAGTTCCAAGACAGACCCCTGAGGGACACTGCCCATCACTAGCCTCTACCTGGACATAGAACCATTGACCACTGCTCTCTGAGTGCAGCCATCAAGCCAGTTTCTTCTCCACTGAATGGTCCCCCCTTCAAATCCATATATCCCCAGTTTAGAGATTAGGATGTCATGCGGGACTGTGTCAAAGGCCTTACAGAAGTTGCAACGGACTCCAGGAGTCTCCTGGATTGCTTACTGCCTGCCACATGGCTTTCCCAGCAAATATCTGGGAATACGAGTTTTGTCGATGTTCAGACGTTCAGACTGACATCATCGTTCCTGCAATCTTTACCTGTGGGCCTCTATAGATAACCCGAACAATAACACCAGTATTTCATTGCCTAAGGAGACAATATAAGGAATAAAATAATGTTTTCCAATATAATCATGACACTTAATCTGGTCCACTTTTATTTATTTTTGTTTCAAGGAGTATGAGTGCTTAAGCTGTAAGTCTTAGTAGTAGTTAACTAAAATATGATGTTTATGTCAATCATGTTTCCCAGAATGTTTTCTTTCCATCATTCCCTTCTTTCTCCCACCAGATTTGACAATAAAAAATAGAACTAGTAAAATAATGAACATAGTTTTTTTAACAAATATATTATTCTATTCTATTTTCCCTTTCCCCTTTCCTTTCCCTCTCCCTTTCTCTCCCCCACCCCCCCACTCCTCTCTGCTCTCGTGAGACCTTCCCCAGAATACCTTCAACTCTGGAGCTCCCAGCACAAGAGGGATGTGAAACTGTTAGAATGAGTCCAGAGGAGGGTCATGAAGATGGTCAAAGGGCTGGAGCACCTCTCCTATGAAGACAGGCTGAGAGAGTTGGGGTTGTTCAGCCTGGAGAAGAGAAGGCTCCAGGCAGACCTTATACCTGCCCTTATATTGTTATTGCTGTTTCTTTCTTTCTTACTAAACTCTCCTCATCTCAACCCATGAGTTTTTGCAGTTTTCTTTTTAGTTTCCTCCTCCCTCTTACTGGTGGGGGTAGTGAGAGAATGGCTGTGTGGAGCTTAGCTGCCTTCGGGGTTAAACCACAACAGTCCAAGTCAAAGGCTGGGAGCTACGTTCCTAACAGACCCGAAGTACATAATGCTAGTGCTCTAAACTAAAATGTGTTTCTCTTAACTAGTTCTGAGAAAAATACCACATATTTCTTTTATCTTCTGTTATATTTATCACTAAGTCTGCGCTATCATAGCTTTAGTATTATTAGTTAAGAAAATGTGAGGAAAACATTAACTCAGTCTTCTAAAATATAGCTGTTCTAAGCATCGCTTCTTGATCATGAGCCAGCCTTTGTCTAAACTGCTTATTAGAAAGTTTCTTTGGTTGCTTAGGAGGAGTTGTAAGTTTCCCTACCTCACTGCCTCATTAGAACCCATTGCCTGTATCACCTGCTAGAATATTATGGACCTGTGAAGGCAACCTAATTGATTGGGACAGAATTTGCTTCATATATTATATAGTGCTGCAATATAAACTTTCAGGTTATATTTAATGTTTTATGTGAAAAAGACAACCAACAACAACAACAAACCAAAACCTATTGTGCAATCTATTGTGCAAACAGAATCTTAGTGTATTATTTTTTCTTCTTACTCATTTGGGTACTTTGTATATTATTGTACTTTTAAACTACTGAGATTATTTCTTTGAGAGCGTTACTACATTTTACCTAGGCTCAGTCTACTTCTGGCAATTCAATTTTCTGATTTTAGAGGTAAGCCTCTAATACCAATTTCTCTTCAAATTTAATAAATACAAATAATAAATACAGATCTGAATGTCATAATCATTCCCTAAACTGATCATATTCACAGATTTACAACACATCTTCCACTGGGATAATGCTCAAAAGTCAGGCAAACAAAATGCAAGTTTAAAATACAGCCATCAATAATGAAGTTGGGACACCTGTCCAAAGGGTGCACACCAAGTAACAGCAATACAACTGTCTGTTTGGATGACAGCAGAAAAATTGTAGTGCACAGGCTGACTTGCCAACCACACCTGCAGCCTCATTAACAAGTTATATATATATATATTTCATTTACATATATACGCATATATATATATGTAAATGAAAATTAAAAGGCACAGGATAAGCTTAGTAAAATTATTTTTTCTTCAGAATAATATTTTTTTTCAGTTATGATAAATAATCATGACTCATGTACTCGACTCTTTTAAAAAACAAGAAACAAGTTTCTTACAATTATAAGAGTTAAAAACAAGTTTCTTAGATATTTCTAGGGGAGTATATCCAAGTATATCCCAGGTGTCAGAAGTTTAGTCTTTTCCCTACTTCCTTGGTTTCAAGGAACACTTCCTTGAATATAAGGATTGGGAAAGAACTGGACACACAAAGCATTGAAGAGGTGGGGCTTTTCTTTGTGTTTTTGGTGGTGGTGGTGCTTTTACTTTTTTTTTTTCTTTCCTTTTTTTTTTTTTTCCAGCACAAACATGCTTTCTGCAAGTAGATACCTGAAGCCCCAAAAATACAAGCTGACCATTTCTCATGCTTTATGTAAGCTCCAAATTTTGTAGATCCAAATTGCTGGGGAGGTCTGACTGCTTGCAAATATGCATCAACTATGAGACAGTACAAACTTTAGATTTATTTAATGCAGAAAATGGAAAGCTTGAACTGCTGTCAGCACCTTAACCTTGTGGATTTCATAGTCCTCCAGAATGGAGGGTTTTCATTTTATCTCTTCATAATTTGGATAATAATAGTCCAATGAAGTCTAAGTACAACAATCTGTTGTCAATAAAGTATTGGTAGTTTTAAAAGAAAAATAAACTTGCTAATAATGGCAGAAGATAAATGAGTAGCTTCTCATTTGCCTCTGACTATCTGAATTACATAAGCATTGAATTCTACTGATTAAACTTGGCTTAATAGACTTGATTTAATTAAGTGTAAGAAATACAAGAATATCAATTACTTTGTTTAAGCCAAAGACTAAATAGTACAAAATAAATTTGATTTAGCACACTATTTGCCTTCATGGTATTATAGATTTATATATCCACTTTTATTTTTTTCCCTATGTTAACATTAAGTTATCATATGAAGTTCTGCAATCTCAAAATTCTGGATTTCAGAGAATTATGACTACGAACTCTGAATTTTTGGAGAAAAATGTAAAGTTAAAGCAATTCCAATAGCAGCTCTTAATGTAAAATTCCATATAAATAAGGAGAGGGGATAAATAATACAAATGATGTTCACAAAAGTTTCCAGAAACTATATATATATATATATATATATTTTTTTTACCAGAACACTATCCATAGATATATTTTTGGTTTCCTGAATGAATTTGCAGAGTTGCATATCAAAAGAAAATTAGCTTATTGCTTTACAGAGTAGAAAACTCAGGGGAAATTAAAAGAGAGAAAAAAAGTGACATGAAAATTTATGTTGATGTCTAAATGAGGCTCATTCATCATTTTTTCTCAAGTCTCTGTGACAGTCATCACTTGGACTGCATTTTTGACAATGTAGTGCACACTAGTGTACATGGAACTAAATAAAACATGCAACCATTAACTGCTTCTCAGAGAGATCATCTCCAGACCTGAACGATTTCTTATGCTTCACATCATTGCATTACCTCATCAGAAATTGGTAGTGGACTGGCATATTCCCACAAACATTGTAACCCCATTTTATATGAGCAAAACAACTTTCAGAAACAACTGCTTCTAATCAGGTCACTTAAGTGTTCTCCCGATTACTGAATATTTGCTATTATGATCACTGTCCATCTGGGCCAATAAAAAGATTATGATTTGAATATATTTTAAAGTTAAAACTTTTTTTCCCAATAACAGACTAAGTGTTAAATTTTAGAAAAAGTAGTACATCCCATGAATGTTTTCCTTTGCTTTCTTCAGTAATTGAGATCGGCAGTCCTAAAAGCACTCTTGAAGATCAGCAACCCTAAAACCTACAAACTAAAACTGAAGTCTATCAGTAACTCTTTTGTCATATTTCAACCACCTCATACCTACATAGAAACAGATCTAGGCAGATGAAGATACTTTGGAAAAAAAAAAAGAAAAAAGAAAAGAAAAAAAAAGAATGTTTCTCCCAGATACACAAGAAGCAAGGAGAAAGGAACTGAGAGATGCAATCACATATGTGCGTATATAGAATTTGATACTTACTACCACCCTAAGCTCATATTTTTCATCTTCAATTACTGGAACAACTGAACTACAGTTTCTGAAAGGGTGTGATGTCTCAATAGGTATTTTTAGATAGTAGCTGATGATTACCTCTCTCTGTGACCATTACCACAATAACTATCCCATTCTACTTTCTTCCTTACTTTGTATGTTGTCTGCTATCTCTCATATTAAACAGAGATCATTAACTGTTTTAAATAGCAACTAACTTTATATAACTCTACACAGCATTTAATATATAAGAATCCTGACTTACAAAAACTAATCCAAAACTAAGCAGCACTTAAAGTTTTATTCAAACTGCTCTCTAAGCATTATAAATATGATTAGGTACTTAAATGTACACACATACACATTTGTTGTTTTTGTTAGCTGTGGTGGTTTTACTCAGCTGGACAACTGAAAATATGAACTACAATGATGAAGTGTTACAATAATTCTTAACATATTTCTAACAGATGAGAAGTAAGGAGACACTTGTTTCCTGTACAGCTTTTCATGATCTGCCTGTTTAGAGATCCTTGTGAAGCCACTTTTAATTATTTATTTATTTTTAGAAATAAGAGAGTTTTGTATTATGGATGCAGCTCATCCTTGTCAGATGGGCTCTTTGCAAAATGATAACCCCAGACATATTTAATGTATGTAGCCAACAGCTCTTGCAAAGAGTTTGTTTCTTAGTCACTACGCTGATGAGGAATCGTATTGCAGAATGTCTGTGATTGTACGCTAGCTATCAGATAGCTCACGTAGGTGATTTTGAGGGTAAGTGACCACAGGAAGATTGATCGTCATAATACGGTCAGAATGGCAGAAAACAAGAATAATTAAGTACAGCAGAAAGGGCTATTTGAAAGAGAGACTCAATCAGTCAGTAAGAAGCAAAAGAAAAAAAAATCCTTGCAAGTAAGGGGAAGCCATTTGGCTCCCTTCATAGATAAGTAGTCACAGAAAGTATTAATTATTAATAATATCAAAATCAGTTAACAAGGTAAAACCCCACTCCTTCGAGCTAAATTGAAGACACACAAGTATTTTACCCTGTATTTCTTCCATTATCAGTTGCTAAAAAAGGCTCATAAATGCCAGTTGTGGTGGTTTTACCCAGCTGGGCAGCTGAACTCCACCACAACAGCTCTTTCACTCCCCCTCCTCAAAGGAAAAAAAAATAAAAAAATCTCAAGGGTTGTGATAAGGACAGGGAGATGTTTCAACAATTATCATCAAAGGCAAAACAGAATTCACTTAAGTAATTTATTACCTATTACTAACAAAGTAGAGAAGTGAGAAACTAAAAAACAAACTAAAACCACCTCTCCTCCATTCACCCTCTCCTACCTCCTCCCCCCAGGTGGCACAGGAGAATGGGGAATGGGGGCTGTGGTCAGTCCCTAACTTTTCGTCTCTGCCGCTCCTTCATGGTCACTGTCTGCCCCTGCTCCACATGGGGTCCCTCCCACGGGATGCCATCCTTCCCGAACTGAGCCTGCGGGGGCTGCCCACAGGCAGCAGCTCTTCAAGAACTGCTCCCACATGGCTCCGTACCACGGGGTCCATCCCCCAGGAGCAAACTGCTCCAGCACAGGTCCCCCACGGGCGGCAGCTCCCCCCAGACCCCCTGCTCCTGCGTGGGCTCCTCTCCATGGGCTGCAGCTCCAGCCCGGGGCCTGCTCCTGCGGGGGCTCTCCATGGACCGCAGCCTCCTCCAGGCCACATCCACCTGCTCCACCGGGGGCTCCTCCACGGGCTGCAGCGTGGAGATCTGCTCCATGTGGGACCCATGGGCTGCAGGGGGACAGCCTGCTCCACCAGGGGCCTCTCCACAGGCTGCAGGCGAACTGCTGCTGCGTGCTTGGAGCATCTCCTGCTCTCCTGCACTGACCTTGGTGTCTGCAGGGCTGGTTCTCACTCCTCTCTCCCAGCTGCTTTTATGCAGCAGTTTTGTTGTTGTTGTTTGTTTTATTTTGTTTTGTTTCTCCTTTTCTTACATATGCTCTCACACAGGCCCAACCAGAGTTGCTCACTGGCTTGGCTCTGGCCAGTGGTGGGTTCCTTTTGGAGCCAGCTGGAGCTGGCTCTGATCTGACATGGGGCAGCTGTTGGGCTCTGCTCACAGAAGGCACCCCTGCAGCCCCTGCTACCAAAACCTTGCCATATAATTTTACCCAATCCATTAGCTTTTCTGTAAATGAAGGTTTTTACTGTTTTTCTGATAGCCATTTGATGGCAAAGTGAGAGAAAAGATGGAATAAATTAAAATCTGTATTATATCCATATCTGTTGGCTTGATTTAGGTTTTCTCTCTTCATGTTTCCTATTTTTCACATAAAAGAAGTTGATATCTAGTTATGACTGATCAATTTAAGTTATAACAACAAGGACCAAAACAGGCAGAAAGGGCTGTTTTGAACATTTGGATTTTTCAGACTAACCATGTGACATTGTTTTCAGTGACTAATTCATTTACGTGATAGGCATATATATATTTTTTTGTTGTTGTTGTTGTTTGTTTGTTTTTAAAAGCTGAGTAACTAAAAAAAAAAAAGTATATCACCCATATGTTTCTGTACTACTCATTTTTACCTTTAAATACCTGTTTTTCTCTTCATTTTCACTTTGGGATCAAGTTAGGTAGGCACTTTCACAGGTTTTCCAGTGTTATTATCTGCTGATATTAAGCATATCATATGTTTCATGCAACCAAAGCAGTCATTATCAGGTTCTTTTAAAGCTGTAATTCATGGTTTAGCAAGTGATAAAATAAACAGGCAGCAGCAAAGTGATGCAATAATGAGGAAGTTCAGGAATCACAAGAAACAAAAAAGGGGGAAAAAAAAAAAAAGGAAATTAGGGAAGGTACTAAATCATTTATTTATTTATTTGTTTGTTTATTTATTTATTTATTTTGTAAGCAGTTATACACTTTGTGTACAGTTCAATCTTTGAATCAACAAAACTGAAGAAAGAGGACAGACTTCTAGTATGTCCCTACATGCAGTGGTAGGAATCACTGAGCTGTTGTCAGGACACACATTGCTGTATGTGCTGACCAAAGTCAGTAACTCCTATGGTGATCGGGATTATCTGTATTTCACTCAGATATCAAGTTGTACCACTCAGATAGCATTTATTAATTACAAATTCTGAATTATTTTATCCTGCATACACAGTTTATAATCTAGAGCTGGGGTGAATTTATTCAGACAATATGAATGTCAATGTCTACATTTACAGGTCGATTTGACAGATTTGATGTTAATGTTGAGAATCTATTCTTAGAATATAGTTCCACATTGATGACTGGACATCAAGAATGAGGTTCATGACAATTTGTTTTAACTATCTAAGCTAGTTGTCCTGTCAAGGCCCATCTTCTGGGCTGCTTTTTAGTCACCAGAGTGATAAAGATGTTTATACATTTCTCAACACAGTTGAGAAGGTACCTTTCTCTGCTGAATTTTTGAATCGTTTCTACTAAATGCCTAGATTGTATGTGTCTAAAATGAAAAGAGATGAATACCACTGCAAGTAAGGAGTGCTTTGTTTTGTTTCATTTAAGAAAGTGTTGGTAATTTTTTTTACTTGGAATGATTGGTTTAGTCTGCCTAAATATAACCTGTATATGTTGTCTGATTGCCCTTGAAATGTGTGGAAAAGTCAGTACCTCCATTCTCAGCTACCTTGTATCTCTTATTAAGATTCAGTTCCACAGGGCAGGAATTTAAATTCAGGGAACTTTACCATGTACTCAAAATTAGTTCATGTTTAAGCACTTTCAGACTTTTCTCTCATCAGGTTTTAAAAGGTTTATAGTATGGCCGTCTTAATGAAACAAAAGTTTCATTAGTTTGGGTATGGTTCAAAAGTTTGGGTATGGAAATACAGCAGAACCATTACTGAACACAGGTTTCAATTAGTGCTAGGGACTGAATGCAGTCTCTTTCATTACTATTGTAGCCACTTTCCTTGCTCTCCAAGCTGTGGTGGCTGTTCATATGCTGTAGTCAGGGACACAAAGCTGGTGGCAACATTACAGAGGAGAGAGAGGTTACTGACTGTTCTGCACGCCTAATTTTAAGACCTGCATTTTTTACATCTGTAATTATTATTCCTTGTTTCATCTGGAGTATTTTGTATTGGTCTGTGTGGCACAAATTTTAAGGCTTTTGGTAAACAGTGTACATACTATGGAACTGAGGTTACAGTTGCTTTTGTTTTTGTATCTCTGAAGCTTTCTCTGAAATCACAAGAGCCTGGGTTGTCATTAGAAACCATAGAAACTAGAAACCATACCACCCAAAATGTGGAAGGGAGGTCAAGTCATATGCACACATATGGACATCTCACAGTCAGATATTTTCTAATTTTAAAGTGCTTGACGTTTCAACTGTAAAGACATCGATTTTTACAAATATTTTGCATAGGTATAAATGCAGCTGTACATGCTGCCATGGCTGTAATTTCCCTAGGTAGGAAAAAAAATAAAATACAAAAGACCAAAATTGTATCTTGAAAATTGAAATTCTATCATGGTGGTCCCTACAAGTATCACCACAGAATACATGTTTTCTGGATCCCTGAAGCTAATGGATTAGCCAATATCAAACAACTTTATACCATATACAATGAATAAATGAAGTGATAAAACTAATGAAATCAAAGACACTTTCCTGAGGTACACGTTTTAATGAGTTTCCTATAATACATAAGAAAGAACCAGACTCAGGAACTATGGATTTCACTTTCAAAAAATCAGAAAGTGACTTCTAAGAAATTTGTTCTGTCCGTTTTTCCTGCCTCAACAATTCTAAACACCTCACTTCAGGCTTTTCATTCCAGAAATGTTTATTTTTTACCATTCTGTAATTGTATTTCCATTCTTGGCCTATGTTCTTGACAGACAGGCTTTTCTCATATATTTCAAGTCCTTGATTCTCTCTTTAAAGTCCATACTGTATCTACATTTTCCTCTTACCACTTCTGCCCACTAAAGCTTGCCAATGTTTCCCAGTGGTTCTGGGAAACCAACCTGAGGGTCCTAATCTAATTTGTCTTCCACATCACCTTATCTTATGGTAATAAAAAAGAGCCATTCCTTCAGCAGCTCTCTCATGCCATAATATAAGCTCCCTGTTCATAATCTCTATGTTTCAAATAGCCCCAGAAACCCTGAACTGAACAGATCCACATCTCTTTTTTATCATGTGTAATATACGTAGTTCTTAAGAGGTTACAGTTGCTGAAATGTATAACAACAATTCTCAGCACATCTGATGAGCAGGGATTTTTCAAAAGCATTTAAATTATCTAATTTTTGGCAGAATTTCCCAAGATTAAAAGTATATATATATACGTCACAAAGGGATTCTTTCCTGATTCTGAATTTCGGGTAAAAGATTTAATATGTATTAATTATCTGCATATTGGGGAAAATCCCTTCATACTCCAGCCAGAAGACTCTTGGGCAAATATATACTCTTACAAAATAGGCTAATCTCAGGCTCAACAGGGAAAAATGGGGGCCCTGGCAATGTGAACTGGGGAAAATTCCTTCCTCATCCCACACCTGGCTCAGACTCTTGACCTTAAATACACAATCAAGATACAGTAACCCATCCCTGGATTTTTTCAAGGCCAGTTTGTATGGGGCTTTGAGCAACCTGGTGTAGTGGAAGGTGTCCCTGCCTATTGCAGGGGGGTGGAATTATATGATCTTTAAGGTCCTTTCCAACCCAAACTATTCTGTGATTCTATGATTCTGTGAGAGCTACTGATTTTTTAACATGACTGGCCACAACAATGTTCCTTCTCCAGCATTTTGCTTCTAACCCTTATCAAAATCCTACAGCTCGGAGACTGGAAACATTTTACAAAATGAAATGCTAAATGCTGTTGTGATAGAAACTATTTCAGAATATAACCAACAATAACTCTAGATCATGTGATTAGGAGCATTTGGTGCATGCCTGAAGGGAGGGTGCAAAGGACCAAGACACACTACTTTCAGTGGTGCCAAGTCGCAGGAAATGAATGTAGAATCATGGAATCATTAAGGTTGGAAAAGACCTCCAAGATCATCTGGTCCAACCATCCCCCTACCACCAATATTAGCCACTAAACCATGTCCCTAAGCACCACATCCAACATTTCCTTAAACAGCCCCAGGGACGGTGACTGCACCGCCTCCCTGGGCAACCCATTCCAATGTCTGAATACTCTTTCTGAGAAGAAATGTATCCTAATTTCCAACCTGAACCATCCCTGGCACAACTTGAGGCCATTCCCTCTGATCCTAGCACTGGTTATCTGCGAGAAGAGGCCGACCCCCAGCTCCCCACACCTTCCTTTCAGGTAGTTGTAGAGAGCAATACAGTCTCCCCTGAGCCTCCTCTTCTCCAGACTAAACAACCCCAAGGCCCTCAGCCACTCCTCATAGGACTTGTGTTCCAGGCCCTTCACCAGCTTCGTAGCCCTTCTATGGACAAGCTCCAGGGCCTCGATGTCCATCTTGTACTGAGGGACCCAAAGCTGAACACAGTACTCGAGGTGTGACGTCACCAGAGCTGAGTACAGGGGGACAATCGCTTCCCTGGTCCCGATGGCAACACGATTTCTGACACAAGCCAGGATGTCTTTGTCCTTCTTGGACACCTGGGCACACTGCCAGCTCATGTTCAGGTGAGAATCAGTCAGCACCCCCAGATCCTTTTCCTCTGCACAGCTTTCCAGCCACTCTCCCACAAGCCTGTAACACTGCATGGGTTTGTTGTGGCCAAAGTGCAGGACCCGGCAGTTAGCCATGTTAAACCTCATCCCACTGGCCTCTGCCCATCGATCCAACCTGTACAGGTCCCTCTGCAAGGCCTTCCTACCCTCCAGCAGATCAATACCTCCCCCCCAACTTGGTTTTGTCTACATACTTACTGAGGTTGCACTCAATTCCCTCATTCAAGTCATCAATAAAGGTATTAAAGAGGATGGGCCCCGACACCGACCGCTGGGGAACACCACTGGTGACCAGTCGCCATCTGGATTTCACTCCGTTCGACACTACTCCCCAGGGCCTGGCCATCCAGACAGTTTTTAACCCAGCAAAGAGAGTATTTGTCCAAGCCATGGGCTGCCAGCTTCTCCAGGAGAATACTGTGGGAGACCGTGTCAAAGGCCTTACTGAAGTCTAGGTAGACTACATCAACAGCCTTTCCCTCATCCACCAGTCGGGTCACCTGGTCATAGAAGGAGATGAGGTTGGTCAGGCAGGACTTGCCTTTCATGAACCCATGCTGACCGGGCCTGATCCCCCAGTTGTCCCACATACATTGCATGATTGTGAATATATGTGAATTGCGTGATCTTGAATGTGTGATTACATTCAAGATGCCCTGTTTCATCACCTTTCCTGGCACCGAGGTCAGGCTGACAGGCCTGTAGTTCCCTGGATCCTCCTTATGACCCTTCTTATAGATAGGCGTCACATTAGCAAATCCTCAGTCATCCGGGACCTCTACAGATGGCCATGACTGCTGATAGATGATGGAAAGAGGCCCAGCAATCACACCGACCAACTCCCCCAGCACCCTTGGGTGGATCTCATCTAGCCCCATGGACTTGTGACAGTCCAGGTGGAGCAGCAGGTCTCTAACTGTTTCCACCTGAGCTATGGGGGGGGTTTCTTCTGCTCCTCGTCCCAGACTTCCAGGTCGGGAGGATGAGTACCCCTCATAAGTGGTCTGGCTAGTAAGGACAAATGCAAGGAAGGCGTTAAGAACCTCAGCCTTTTCCTTATCCTCTGTAGTCATGTTCCCCCCTGCATCCAGTAAAGAATGGAGATTCTCTTTGGCCCTCCTCTTGCCATGAATATATTTATAAAAACATTTTTTTGTTATCCTTGACCATAGTGGCCAGGTTGAGCTCGTGCTGGGCTTTGGTCTTCCTGATTTTTTCTCTCTGCATATGCTGGCAGCTTCCTTGTACTCTGACCAAGTTGCCTGCCCCTTCTCCCACCAGACATAAACTCTCTTTTTCTCCCGAATACACAGGAAAAGTTCGCTGTTCAGCCACGCCGGTCTTCTTCCCTGGCGGCTTGTCTTATGGCACGCGGGGACAACCTGCTCCTGTGCCTTTAGGACTTCCTTCTTGAGGAGCATCAGGCCCTCCTGGACCCCTCTGCCCTTCAGGACTGACTCCCAAGCGACCCTCCCTACCAGTGCCCCGAACAATTCAAGTTCTGCCCTCCGGAAGTCCAAGGTGGTAGTTTTACTGATCCTCCTCCTGACTTTACCAAGAATAGAGAACTAACACGGTCCTGGGCAACCTGTTCAAGCAGGCCCTGCTCAAGCAGGAGGGTTGGACCACATGACCTCCAGAGGTTCCTTCCAACTATTTTGTGAGTCTGTGATATTTTCAGGAAATTGTAAAGATTTGTTTATGTATTTGTTGTATTTATATATAATGTTAGTACACACAGACTACACTAGATGTCTAAGTATTTTATTCTTTCAACAAGTTTAGAGAGCTCAATAGTCGATTCTACATTTTGAATTGATTGCCTTTAAATTTACAAATTATTAATCTCTAAATATTTATCACTATATTTTATGCTTATTTTGCATACATTTAAACTAGAAAAATACATGAAAATATTATATCTAAGTAATAATAGTTGATTAATATTTACACATATGAATTAAAATTGCATTTATATGCATGTAAATTAATATTATATGAGATACTTTTATATTACATGACATTCATATGTGTGCATGCATATATATATATACACACATACACGCATACAGGGAACTACACTCACTATGAAATCCCAAGCTGCCCATACTGGAAAATCTCCATTGTTCAGCTCTAGAGACAAGTTATTTGTAGAATTGTGTTAATTGTCCTGTCTAGTCACTGTAGTGGTCTTCAGGTGTTTTTAGTTAAGTTTCATTTAATGTGGATACAAGGATCTGGCTCCCCAGACAGCACCTAAAACCAGTTGTAATTCTGTCCCTGGATGCATGAAAAGGACACAAATATTTCTGAACAACGTACAAGGACATTAAGAACAACTTTTTCATTGTGATTTAGCTCAAATATAAACCAGTGTTTCATGAAATTTGCTACCTGCCTAATTTAGTGCATCATGCTCACTGTTTGTCCTTTACTTAAGGTAAATAAAACTAAAGTTTCTCAATTAATTACAAGTTTTCATGATTTTACTGTCAGATAAATTGATTCTGTTTTACACTCAATTTGATTTTCTGCTAGACAGCAAATGACTTGGTTAGCAACGAGAAAGGTGGTTTGAAGAGGGCTTTAATTAATTCCATTGAAAAATACCTCAAATGCAACGCACCCTGAAGAAATACTCCTCCAACTATATTCAATAAAGGTTGTTTATCAAAGTAATTATTTCCTTTAGGGAATTTCTTGGAATTTTCTCTTTAGATATATGAAGGCTCGAATAAAGCAAGCTTTTACTTCTGTGACCTTGTAGAAACACCTTAGCTTGAACAATTTATGTCAGCAGGGGGAAAAAAAAAGTGTTGTATTAAAAAAAAATAAAAATATTGCCTGTGTTATTAAATCTTGCAGTAAATTAACCCATGCTTGAAGCTCTGCTGAAAATTCCCTATCTATCTTTCATCCACAGTGCATCTTTGCAGGTATGGAAATAAATTAAAATGACACAGGATAAAATATATAATGTATAGGATGTAATACTTTATATCATATTTTTGTTTGCATCTTTATATGTAATGAGAACTATGTGCTTTGAAGACAACAGTTGTGTACCTAAAACCTGTTGTATCTGTAGTTATGTATTATTTTTAAAAACTGTGGAAGATTCTGTTACTGTAAAGTAATTTTGACTGGTCACACTGAGAGTGGCAGTGATGCTGATTCACTTTTTCCATTTGTTTGCTTGACTTAGTGCATTAAATCAGGAGTCCACTCAACTTCCATAAACAATAGTATCTAGCTGCGTGCATTGCAGTGGTTATGAGTTGCTGATTCTCTTTAATAACTCACCTAAGCCAGTCTAAAACAGAAAGGAAAGAACCTCCTCCTATGTTAAGAAACAAAAAACTACAAGAAGCAGTTAGTCTTGAACACCTTCATGTTTATACATCCCTAGAAAGATATTCAATATGACAGAAACCCATACAAATACAGTTACATATAAATATATACTTATATATATATACGTATATATACAGATATTCATACGTGCAGACAAGCAGACATACACACTCCACTTTGTGGATAAAGGTGGCAGGGTTGAGAAATCAGAACCCTTTTATTCACCTGTGTTTAACCTGGAAAATTGGCTTCTATCTTATTCAGAATACTTCTAAGCAAACTGATCTCCCAGTTATTTCATGCAGTATGCTATGTGTTAAAAGTGAGACTAAACTTAAGCGAGTATATTTACATATTGCCTTTGTAGCAACAGAGGAAGTTCAATTTTTTCTGTAAATGTTGTCTGAATGCAAACATTTCAATAAGGCTGGAGGCAATTTTTAATTTTTTTTTCCCACCTTCATTCATTCGCTGAGTTTCAGACATGACTGTACACAGATTAAAAAGACAAAAACAAAAACAAAAAAAAATTGTACTTAATAACTATGAATACTTTTCATTTCCACTTTTTTTTTTTTTTTTCCAGACTCAACTTTTCACATCTTACTGTGGAAATCAAACTCCTTATATGTACTAACGTTTACTTCTGGGGTTCTATTTCTACTGCTTCCTCATACA
Organism: Anser anser; assembly: GCF_964211835.1. Classification (NCBI taxonomy): domain Eukaryota; kingdom Metazoa; phylum Chordata; class Aves; order Anseriformes; family Anatidae; genus Anser; species Anser anser. The sequence continues at coordinate 58,124,216 of NC_139721.1, forward strand.
TACGGGAAAAAGCACAAGAACTTGCTTAGTTTCTTCTCCTAAAGTTCAACAGCTAGAACCACAACTTCTTCTCCAGCTTGCAGTGATATTTTCAATGCTGTCTTATAATTGGAGAAAGAGTATTTTTTTTTTTTTTTTTCCTCTCTCAGGCAAACGGTAATCCCTGCATGTTACCCTGAGGTTATATTTAACTTAAAATGAAGAATGCTGACTATACTCTTTTTGCTCCTGGAGTTTTCCAGCAGGATAATATACTGTCTTCTGGCTTCCATGCTAGTTCACAGACATTGAAACTTGTGAGTTTTTATCAGAAGTGGCTCCTTTATCTACAAGTGATTTTCATTGCACTGTACACATTAGTAGGCATCATCGTCTCTAGTACTTTTCAAAATGGATGGAAAAATATAGAATCATCGAATCATTCTTGTTGGAAAAGACCTCTAAGAACATCTAGTTCAACCTTCAACCTAGTACTGACAAGTTCAACACTAAGCCATGCTACTAAGTTTACATCTACATGTTTCTTGAAGACCTCTGGGAATGGTGACTCAACCACTTCCCTGGACGGCTTATTCCAATGCCACACAACCTTTCAGTAAAGAAATTTCTCCTAATATTCAAGCTAAACCTCCCTTGGTGCAAGTTGAGGCTATTTCCCCTTGTCTTATCACTTGGTGCCTGGGAGAAGAGACCAATACCCACCTTGCTATAGCCTCCTCTAAGGTATCGTAAGCACGATAAGGTCTCCTCGAGCCTCCTTTTCTCTAGGTTAAACAACCAGCTCCCTCAGCCGTTCCTAGTGAGTTGTACTCTAGACCCTTCACCAGCTTTGTTGCCCTTTGTACATGATCCAGCACCTCAATGTCCTTCTTGTAGTGAGGTATTCAAGGTGCGGCCTCTACGGAGTCAAGTACAGAGGGACAAGCACTTCCCTAGTCCTGCTATGATGCTATATGATGGTTATGATGTTTTATTTTTTTGGGGGGGAAGGGGGGGAAGGAGCAAATAATTGCTTTACTGTTGATATATACTATTTTATTTTCATAAGTGCATCTTGAGTAAATAACTCATTGAACATCAAATCACAAGCAGAAATGTCATATTTGATGCAAAGTGGTGTTAATTGTAACTTCTCATTGTAACCAATGGTTTCTTTTTGACTATAGTCAAACACTTTTTTTCCTAATAAATAAATTTGAAAGTTCTTCAGGAAAGTTTTCAAAACAGTGTAGTTATATAGTCTAGTATATAAATGTAGTTATATATTACTGATATTGTTAAAACACATGTGCTTAATAACATGGGTAGAACATTTTTACTGACCTCGAATAATCTTTGTTTTATGTAATAATCTTTATTAGAAAGATTTTTTTTACTAATTTACTTATCATGTCTTTCATTTATTGTGATATCCCTTCAATTTAAAGTAGCCATCAACAATAAATGAGTGTTTTATTAACTATTCTGCTAATTATTTATATTTCCTGGGATGTATTTTTATCTGTTCAGATTTTTCAAATATTTCTTAATCTGCCCTAACTTGTTATGTATATACTGTTCATGCTTCATGGCCTAATTAATGTCCCAAACTTTGTCATCCATTTACATGCATCAATTTTGAGCTTTTTCCAGACTTTGTTATCCATTTACATGCATCAATTTTGAGCTTTTTCTTATTTAGTAATTAAAATATTAGCTGATCAGTATTTATTTTCTTGTTACACGCATCCATTTTAATCGCTCCATGAATTGAAGTGGAAAAGTTGTTGTGGTTGGTTGACCTTGGCTGGCTGCCAGACACCTACTCAGCTCTTCTCTCACTCCCCTCCACAACACGATGGGGAAGAAATACGACAGAAAAGCTTGTGCGTTGAGATAAAGTCAGTTTAGTAAGAAAAGCAAAAGCTGCGTGCAGAAGTACAGTAAAAACTAATTTCTATCCACAATTACATGTTCAGTCACTTCCTGGGAAGCAGGGCCTCAGTACCTGTAGCAGATGCTTGGGAAGACAAATTGAAAACGTCCCCTCCTCCTTTCATACTCCTCAGCTTTTATTGCTGAGCACAGCATATAGTAAGGAGGCTTGGATCCATTGGCTTGGATAGGCTGTTCTGGCTATGCTCCCTCCCAGACTCTTGCCCACCCCCAGCCTACTGGCCTTGCAGTAAGGGTATGTGCGGTGGTTGGAGAGAAAACTTTGAAGCAGTGCAAGCAGTGCTCAGCAGTAGTCGGAACACGGTGTGTTGTCCATACTGTTTTAGCTACAAAAACATAGCATAATACGGGATGCTATGGGGAAAGTTTACTGCATCCCAGCCAGACCCAGTACGGTTGTCCTTTTTCTCAGGGTCCAAGATATGAGAAGTTGTACAGGAAGAATGTGACGTAATATATACCTGGCTTATCTGATTAACCCACTTATACTGCTGTATTGATACACACTTAATTGAAAATGCAGAGAAATTCTCTGGGTTGCATGCAGTTTGTAGTTTATTGCCTCATTTCAGCTTTTGACTTCTCAGCTTACAGGATTTGTAAGCTCAAAAGCTAGATAATTTGCACAAATAAAAAATATTCTCTGTACCTACATAACTCTAGCTCTCCCCAGTTAGCATTCCTTCCTCTCTCTTTTTTTTTTTCCCCAAGTATTTCTATTTTCCCTTTTTCATTTGTTCCCAGACTTTGTTTCTTATAAAAAATCTTTAAATGAGTCAGTGATTCTTTACTGACTTCTTCCTTTACATATTAGTCTCTCAGATGACTGAGGTCTCTCATTAAATATATCAGCCATATTTTGTTTCTTATGTTATTCAACTCCTTGCTTTCCCACATCAAAACAATTAAAGGATCTTGAACTTCAATTACAACTACTTAGATATTCATTGCAAGCGAAGTGTGTTTGTTATACATCTCCAATCCTACTTGGAGAAATCCATGGGAGCTCAATTTCTGATATTTGTGTCTTTAAGATATACCTGTAATTATCTTCAAGATTGCATTCTTGAAATATGCTTATCTACTGTGACACATTCTGTGTATTTATGGAATGAACTAAAATTAAATAAACATAATGGTAGTTTATAGGAAAAAAATATCCTCAAGTTATGCCCCAAAGTTCTGAATGAGTGAGACTTGCCTCCTGTCATACTGTTTTTGCACACCCTGTGAACTTCTCTGTCATGCTGGTGCATTCTAGTGTCTCTGATGTTATTTACTTGTTCACTACTTCCATTCAACTTTGGGGGAAAAAGTAAAAAAAAAAAACAAAACAAACAAAAAAAAAGAGCCTATCTTAATATAGGTCCTATCTAAGAAGTAGAGGTTAAATAAAGGAAGAGAAAATCTTATTATATACTTTTATTTTCCCACTGAATTCAGACAACAAGGGCTGATCTAGGAAATCCTCTTTGGAAACAAAAATGGGAAATCAGAAAGTTTTCCAGAATCAAGGACGTTAACCTCAACATTTATTATAGAAAGAACCAAATGTAATGCCTACCTATGAAAGTTGTGTTGTGTCACATTACTTGTTGCATTTATGCTGTTGTTTATACTGTAAACTATATTACTCCTTCCAAATAAAAAGAATAAGTTGTTGTAGAGAGAATAGATAAACAACCATCTTAGATTTGTAGCTCAGTCTTTCTGCATAAATGGTCTTGCCTCCATTTAATTTACAATTCTTCATGTCCAGTCTGAGGAATGAAAAGCGACATGACAACACGGAGTGCAATAGCTGTGATTTTCCAAATTGCTCTAGAACAAGCTCTTACACATGACACATTATATGCTTTGTTGGCATATCTTTTCTGTATTATAGCTGTTGCTTGCAAAATCATAAGCTGTATGTCCAAAGGAAAATATATATATATATATAATTTATTTATTTATTTATTTATTTTTCTGTAGGAACCAGAATTAATAAAGATAGATCTTTAACAAATCATGCAGTCTCTCTCTCATACAGGTAGACTCTCCAATATCTAATACTGTGCCAACATGCACATATAGTCACTCCAAGAATCACAGAATCACAGAATTGTTGGGGTTGGAAGGGACCTCAAGAGATCATCGGGTCCAACCCCCCTGCCAAAGCAGGTTCACTAGAGCAGGTTGCCCAGGTAGGTGTCCAGACGGGCCTTGAATATCTCCAGAGAAGGAGACTCCACAACCTCCGTGGGCAGCCTGTTCCAGTGCTCCGTCACCCTCACTGCGAAGAGGTTCTTTCGCATATTGGTTTGGAACTTCCTGTGCTCCATTTTGTGGCCATTGCTTCTTGTCCTGTCCCCACAGACCAATGAAAAGAGGTTGGCCATAAGAAATGAGCTGAATTTATGTATCTGGCCATTTGCTTTCACAATGTCTATAAAAAAATACATAACTGTTCAGATCTTTCACCCCTTGCCAAGTTTTTATAAAATTGGAAAATAGATTCAAAAGTTATGAGCAGGGCCATCCAGAATAATCATATATTTCTTATTTCCCTGAGAAGCCAGGTAACATATTGTCAATACTCACAGCAGACTTGGCATGATTCAACTTCTGTAGAGTTTAAGATTTAGATCCGTACATATACCTTTTTCATTTTCCTGGAAGGGAGATGGTTCATCCTATGCCTTTTTGTCCTTATCTCCCAAATAAGCAATGGTCTTTGTATTTCTATTTCTGCAGCTTCAGCCATCATTGCCCAATAGACACTCCCATGTTTGGTATTACAGAAGTGGGAACTGCATGGTAGCAGGTAACAGTAGAAAAGTGGAGAGGGAAAGACGGGAGTCAGGGCTGGGCTGGATGGGACCACAAATGCTCTTTGAATGGTTGGGAGAATGGAGGGGAGGAAGTGTGTTAACAAAAAGAGAAGGAGTGAAGAGGAAGAGGCTGATCTGAACTGATCTTCATTGAGTAGGAGGTGGTGGTGCCTGTTTTGGGAAGACTTTTTTTTTCTTTTTTTTCTTTTTTTTTTTTCCACAGAAGAGCATTTCATGTCCATAAGCAAAATGTGGCACAATCCAAGTAGGGCAGCATCTTGCATGCTACATCTGACTGTGAAGCCACATACAAGCAGTATTGACAAGGTTCTTAAATGGAGAGCAAAAACAAAGAAACAAACAAAAAATGCAGGTAATAAAGGGGAAGGAACAAGAAAAGGTACCGGGGTGTTAGCTGGTTCTGCTATATAAGGCATATCAAGAAGGTGACTTCTAAATGTTTCTAAACTTAGAAAACTGCTGTATTGCTTAAATTGAGAACATCTAGTTATTTCAGGAGTAAATCATTCATTCATTTGCTTGCCTTGCTCTTTGCTGAGAAAATAGCTGAGCCCATTAGAACAAGGCTTAAATTGTTGATACCTTTTTACTGTTATTATTATTTTTGTCAATCATAGTAATAAAATATATGCTTACTTTTACTTGGACTTATAAATAATCAGATTTAATTTTTTAAAATGTCTTAAACTGGAGTTCAGTGAGAGGTATTGGAAAAAAAAAATTACATATTACTTAAATTGGAGTTGTTGGATTGGAGTTATTTTAATCCAAGAAGTTTATCTGAGTTTGGATGAGGACAATAGTTGATCCCTCTTCACTGATATCATGCACTATCAGTCTGAGAGAATAAGAGGTCACTTTCTCAGCTCTACCTCTCAAATAGCATTTATTTGTTAACATTTGAATTTAGTAAGAACATTGGACCAAATTCATTCACGGTCAGTAAAGCCACTGAAACTGATGGTTATATAAGTGATAAATTCTGCTTTGAGAATATGTCTAGTCTGTGACTGATGAGATACATTTTAGGTTTGATATAAGTGCTACAGTCCTAGAACTTGCCCTAGCACTGGCAGATTTGGTATATACTCAAAACTGGTTTATAAGTGATGGAAAGGGCTTTAACTTAATATAAAAACACTCTAAAACAGGAATTTACCATAGCACTGACAAATTGGGTATACTCTCAAGCCCTGATTTGTCCATGGCATACTGAAGTGTGCTAAATACCTGTTGCATGAGCACAGTATACAGTAATTATTAGCATATAGTTAAGATTATGCAATATCCCGAGTTGGAAGGGACCCACAAGGATTATCGAGTAACTCCTGGCTCCACGTAGCAGCACCCAAAAGTCAAACTGCATGTCTGAGAGCATTGTCCAAATGCTTCTTGAACTCTGGCATGCTCAGTGCTGTGACCCCTTCCCTGGGGAGTGCAACCACCCTCTTGGTGCAGACCCTTTCCCTAGCACCCAGCCTGACCCTCCTCTGTCCCAGCTCCATGCCGTTCCCTCAGGTCCTGTTGCTGTCCCCAGAGAGCAGAGCTCAGCACCTGCCCCTCCCCTCCCCTCGTGAGGGAGCTCCCCTCAGTCTTCTCTTCTCCAGGCTGAACAAACCAAGTGACTGACCTCAGCTGCTCCTCCTATGTGGACCTGTGTGGAGACAGGAGTTGGACTTGATGATCCTTGTAGGTCCCTTCCAACTTGGGATATTCTATGATTCTATATTCAAAGTGTGTAAAAATCACAGATTAGTGAAAAGGAGAAGTTTGACCTCTAAATCATTTTAAACTAATTTACTGGCAAAATTGACAATTCACATTCTAGTTATTGTTCATGACCTTTTAGAATTTGCTTTATCATTAGTATTTTGAATGCTTTGTAATAGCAGACTGTCAGAATGTTGTTTTTGCAATCCCTGCATACTTCCATGTCAACTATCATGTAAGAAATAATTACCACACACACAAAAAAAATAATAATGCGTTAACTGCCTACAGCAGCAAGAGTGAATCTCTTGCTGTAATTATATTTAACTTCTCATGTCCCTTTGTAGTCAAGGATCAATTCACATTTGACCCAATTATCAAATCATTGCTTGTATGACATAATTTTGTAGCTGCACTTCTGAATTTTTTTGCTGATTTGTTTGGAGAAGCCTCTCATATACTGAGCTCCATTGTTTGTATATTTGCTGTATTTACTGACATCAAATATAACATTTTTAAATCCACAGAATAAACTTGTAATATAAATCTAGGCTATTTTTAATAACTTCTACAAAAAGATTTGGAAAATACAAATTATTTTTCTAATCTTTATGACCTCTATACTGCTGCTGCACCTCATTTTTAAAACTAAAGCCTATATTTTTGAGGTTGTACAATGTGGAATAATTGCTGGAGGTGACTTGAGACTAAAGATATATCCTAATTTTAAGAGAAGGTACAGCACTGAGAAAACTTCCAGGGTGAGCTGCGGCAGATATTCCAGGAATCTGTTCCATAATAGACCCCTTGGCAACATACCCTTCAGCCTTAAATATCAGCAAGTGCTTCCCCAGGAAACCTAACAATCTCTGTAGAGTTGCTTCATAATGTAACTTATATGCAGTTGGTTGTGTTAGTCATAATCCTGGTATTTGCACATGCTTTGTAGACTGTGTATTTATCACTGGCAATCTGAAAGAACCTGTACTCCTGTTCTTTCAATAAACTACACCAGTTATTAATCTACTAGACTGAAGGTGTGAACTATCTGTGCACCCATGATTGTGGTAATTCAATATGCTGAATGTGAATGTACTTTAGTGATGAATTGGGCAAGAACTGCAGAATCTAAGCCCAGCCACTCCCAGGCCCTCTGATATCTGAGGACAAGATGGAATGCAAGGGGGTTTAAATCCTGCCAAACTTCTTTACCCTTTAATGCAACACACAGCTTTCTTAAGCCTTTTTATTTAATATTATTTTAAACCATATTTCAGATGGACATATCTTTCCTCTAAATTAGCATCCGCTAATTTGAGCTACAGATACATCAGTTTCAATACTTTTAGAAATATGTCAGTAAAAATGAACTATATGTCATGCTTGATATGGAATATTCATCATTAAATGGTTCTTTGTCATCTATACTGATACTCTAATTATTAGTATTTGTCTGAAAACTCATGCTAGGTGATGTGACAGAAACTCATGTTAAGAAGAAGCACATTTTACAAACGATGTGGCAAAGATACTTAAGGTGTAATAGGGTTCAACACATTGATATAATCTCAACACTCTCTACAACTTTACTTATAACAGGCAACCTCTGGCTTCTGCCAGTTTGATAGTTATTTGATATTCCTGAGCCAGAGTGAGGTTAATGTGAAGTTTGACTCTGCTGACTCCTCAGCTAAGCTATTCCATCAATTAACAGGGTTATCCATCACATATGCATTATCACTCAAAGGTGTACAGCATGTCCTGTTTTAAAGAGTACATCAATTTTTGAGTCATAAGAAAATGTCTGATGGCACTAGTCACAGACAGGAAAGAAGTAACAAAATTGGCTTATCCCTGTATGTGATAATGATGAACGTGCTTTTGAGACACATATCCACCGTGGCAGGAGCCTCCTCAGTTCCTCAGCTGCCTGAAGGGTTATTCCTTTCCATTTTGACAAGCTTTTTTTGCAGTTTCTGTATCTATTGGTGTGGACAAAACACATCCAGAACTTTTAAGTCCAGTGTTAAATCTCCCACTCAGTCCACTGTTTTGAGATTTGCCTACAGCTGCCTACTCAGCAGGAATTCTGACAGTGCTGTCTTTATTAATGGTTCAAGAACTATGCCGAGATAAATACAGAGCAAGGGCATGACCTAGCTTTTTTCAAGCTGTGCTGCCACACATTTTATGTATGCCATTGTCAAATGGGAGAAAAATATTTCCATCTCTTTCCTTTCCACAAAATAAGGGAGACAGCACCTGTAGTTTTCTGAAACCCTCTGCATTCTATCAATCTGTTTTATCAATGTGCACCACCTAAATGATATGCTGTATTCTGGGGTGCAGTCATCAACAGTGACAAGACTGTATTGATGACAGATAGGCATGGATGATATTTTCCACAGTATAAATCAGCCTATATCAGGAATGGGGTTTGAGATGCTAAGCAACCATAATGACAGTAATACAAACCCGAAGTCCTAACTATAGACATACCCCTTCTTCAGGGCTTGGTTTACTTAAAAAATAAGTAAATAAATAAACATCCAAACAAATCTCCTCAAGACACAGTTATCATTGTCATTCCTCAGGAAATCACAACACATTTAACATTGCTCTCACTTCAACCATCTGAGAAGAGGGATTTGCCCATGGCTTCCCAACAGTTCTTCATGTCTTGTAGGTACCCTAAACAGATGATAGCATAGTATATGTTAGAAGTACATTTCTACATTTCTACTCTGCCGCAAGGACAGTCAACCAACTTTGGAAAGAAAATATCTCCGGTAAATCCCATCTGACTAATTTTACCTTAATCAATCTTTCTGACTGAGTAATCAAAACCAGTTTTATAGCCATCATATAACAAAGAGCCATCATATAAAAGATGATTGAATAAAGAATTCATTGTTTAGGAGAGGTGAAAATTTGAACACAAATTCTGAATCATTTTCAATAAATGACTGGAAGTTTTGATTGAGTAGAAACAACCAAGAATTCTTTTAAATAGTAAGCTATTTGCTTTAATCCTGAAGTAGGCTATGTAAAAAAAAGGTCTAGTCTTCAGAATCTAAAGCTAAACAAATTAATTCCAAAAATGAAGTGTCTTTGGAATAACTGCCTTAATTAAAATTAAAGAAAAAAATCTAAATGGATGCAATGGCTTCTCTGCAATTTGAAATATGTTAAAAAGAATACTTTTTTTTTTTTTTTTGTGAAAATGAAATGATATTCTTCATGTAATAACTACTGCATAACATAGGATAGGATATGATAGCTCAGGAGGAAAGGACCTTCAAAGATCATCTAGTTCAACGGCTTTACCTCTTCAGGGATAACCAAAGGTTAAAGCGTACTACTGAAGGAATTATCCAAATGCCACGTGATCACTGGCAGGCATTGGGTATCAGCCATCTCTCTAGGATGCCACTCTCTTGAACATACCACTGTCTGACCACCCTCACAGTAAAAAAAAAAATCCTTATATATAATCTGAACCTCCCCTAGTGCAGTTTTATGTAATTCCTGAATGTTCTTTGTTGGGTTAAAACCTGGCTGGACAGCTGGGCAAGAGAGTAGTGGTGAATGGAGTGAAATCCAGATGGCGACTGGTCACCAGTGGTGATCCCCAGGTTTGGTGCCCATCCTCTTTAATATCTTTATTGATGACTTGGATGAAGGAATTGAGTGCACCCTCAGTAAGTTTGCAGACAACACCAAGTTGGGGGGAAGTGTCAATCTGCTGGAGAGTAGGAAGGCCCTGCAGAGGAACCTGGACTGGATGGGTCGATGGACAGAGGCCAATGGAATGAGGTTTAACATGGCTAACTGCCGGGTCCTGCACTTTGGCCACAACAACCCCATGCAGTGTTACAGGCCTGGGGGAGAGTGGCTGGAAAGCTGTGCAGAGGAAAAGGATCTGGGGGTGCTGATTGATGCTCGCCTGAACATGAGCTGGCAGTGTGCCCAGGTGGTCAAGAAGGCCAACAGCATCCTGGCTTGTGTCAGAAATCGTGTTGCCATCGAGACCAGGGAAGCGATTGTCCCCCTGTACTCTGCTCTGGTGAGGCCACACCTCGAGTACTGTGTTCAGCTGTGGGCCCCTCAGTACAAGAAGGACATCGAGGCCCCGGAACATGTCCAAAGAAGGGCTATGAAGCTGGTGAAGGGCCTGGAACACAAGCCCTATGAGGAGCAGATGAGGGCACTGGGGTTGTTTAGTCTGGAGAAGAGGAGGCTCAGGGGAGACCTCATTGCTTTCTATAACTACCTGAAAGGAAGTTCTGGGGAGCTGGGGGCTGGCCTTTTCTCACAGATAACTAGTGATCGGACTAGAGGGAATGACCTCAAGTTGTGCCAGGGATGGTTCACGTTAGAAATTAGGATACATTTCTTCTCAGAAAGAGTAGTCAGACATTGGAACGGTTTGCCCAGGGAAGTGGTGGAGTCACCGTCCCTGGGGCTGTTTAAGGAAAGGTTGGATGTGGTGCTTAGGGACATAGTTTAGTGGGTGACATTGGTAGTAGGGTTCGACCAGATGATCTTGGAGGTCTTCTCCAACCTTAATGGTACTATGATTCTATGATTCTGTCATTGGTTACCAGGGAGAAGAGACTGGCACTGCCCTCTCCACTTCTCCTCAGAAAGTTGTAGAGAACAATGAGGTCACCTCTCCATACTAAACAATCCAAGCGTTCTCAGCCTCTCCTCATAAATGTGCTTCCAGCCCTTTTTCTAGCTTTGTTGCTCTTTTCTGGATGTTTTCAAGAACCTTAATATCCATTTAATATTGTGGAGACCATAACTGTGCACAATGTTGAAGGTAAGGTCACACCAACACTAAATAAAGAAGAAGAATTATGTCTTTTGACCAGCCTCTTGGCGTCCAGGACAAACTGCTGATTCACTGTTGAGCCTGCTGTCAACTAGCACCCCCAGACCCCTTTCTGTTGAGATACTCTCCAGCTGCTTGTCTCCCAGTCTGTACCTGTGTACATCATTGCTCCATCCCAGCTGCAGAACCTAGCATTCACCTTTGTTGAACTTCATCCTGTTGCTAATCACCCAGTGCTCCAATTTAACTAGATTCCTCTACAAGGCTTCTTGTCCCTGCAGGGAGTCAACAGTACTTCAACAGCTGACGCTCCAGTTTTGCGTCCAGATCATTGATAACAATATTGGACAGGACTGGCCCTAGAACTGAGCCCTGGGGAACACTTATAGGGACTGGCCACCAGCCAGATGTAGCCCCATTCACTACAACCCTTTGAAGTCTACCGCCAAGCTTGTTCATCACCCAGCAAGGATGAACCTGTTTATCTCACAGTTGGACAAAGATGCCATGAGGGATGGTATCAAAGGCATTCTGAAATCCAGAAGGATTACATTCACCACCTTCCCTTTATCCACTAAATTGGAGACCTTATCATAGAAGGAGATCAAATTAGTAAGGCAGAATTTTCCCTTGTGGAACCCATGTTGACTATGTCTGATAATAGTTTTGTTCTTTAAGTGCCTTTCAATATCCCCCATGACAATCTTCTCCCTAACTTTTCCAGGGACTGAAGTTAGACTAATAGGTCTGTAGTTTCCTGGGTCTTCTCTTAGGACTTTTTTGTAGGTGGTATACAATTGGCTAGTTTCCAGTCATCAGGGACCTTCCCAAACTCCCATGACCTTTGGCAAATTTCTGAGAGAGGTCCACCCAATTCCTTCAGCATTAATTCCTTCAGCACTCTGGAGTGAATCCTGTCTGGCACCATGGACTTATGAACATTGAGCTGATACAGCTGTTCCTTTACAATTCTGGTGACCACAGATGGAAAGTTATTGCACCCATAGACATGGTCCTCCACCTCTGAGGTCTGGGCAGCCCAAGATCTGTCATTACTGTCGAATACTGAGGCAAAAAGAGGCACTAAATGCCTCCGCCTTTTCCTCCTCTTTACCTGTTAGGTGACCATCTGCTCCAAGTATCAGTCCAATGTTATCCTTTGACCTCCTCCTGCTGTTGACATACTTGAAGAAGTCTTGTTTGTTGTCTCACGCCACAGTGGCCAGTGTCAACTCAAGTTGGGTGTTTTTCTCCCTAGAGATGCAAACTGCAGCTCTGCACTCTCCCCGTAAAGCTGGATCTTACTTCCAGAGGTCGCATATTTTCCTTTTCTTCCCTAGTTCCAGGTGGAGTTCCCGGTTCAGACAGGTTGGTCTTCTGCACTGCGTGCTTGACCTGCAGCACAATGGGACTGACTGCTCCTGAGTTTTTAAAAGGTGCTTTTTTTTTTGAGAAGCAACCATCTCTCATGGACCTGTAAGCCCTCTAGAGCCGATTCCCAATGGACACTGCTAACTAGTTCCCTGAGAAGCTTAAAGTCTGCTCTCTTAAAGTCCAGGGTGGCACCTCTGCCAGATTTGCAGTCTTGGTCCTCTAAAAATGAAATTAGATTCATAAATGGAGATATCCAGAATAAAAGGTCTGTGAATGTAGTAAATGAGCAGTTTCATAGAGGGTTCCACTTCATAAACTTATCCTATCTCAGTCTTATTCCCTATCTGTTATCATTTCTACTGAGACAGTGACAAAAGGAGACCAAGTTCTGATGAGTAAAACTAACAAAGATTAGAAAAAAAATACAGTATTGTTTTGTAATTAAATTTGAGAGAAGTAAGTTGTGTTGTTCTTTAAGAAAAATATATTCCGTAAGAAAGCTTCCATGGGAGCTTTCAGATCATGTCCAGAAATGTGCTGTAGCATCTCAATTGTTATAAGAATAAATTATAAGATGTGTGTAAGTATCAAATGATACAATACCTTTGACCCAAAGTGACTTCAAGATAATTATAGAACTAGAAAGAGCAACAAGGAAGGTTTGAACGCTAACCAGTGAAAAAGTGGTGGAATATATTTTAGGAAGAACTGACATAACTAACACCTTTCTGGATTTAATAAACCAGAAAAATCTACACATAAGCAAGTAAATTAAGAAAATATCACAGACTTCTGCAACATATTCTTTATGAAAGTGGATTGATACGCTGGACAATGAAGGCTACTTGAACTGTCAGGAAAAAAATTGGCCCGGTGCCTTATCCATTTTTTTTTCTGAAAAACAAAGAGGAATCCAATAATTAGCATTTCTCTCTAAGGGAAAAATCAAGCACTCCAACAAGGTAGAGACACTTAGGACATAAATATAGTGAGCAGTCTCTGCTAGTGACTCTAGCCAGTACACAAATAAACAATGAAAACCTATTAATGTTTCAAATGAATTACAGAGGAGAACTGGTAGAGGAAAAAAAATAGGTTTTATTCAAATGAAGTAACAAAAATAGTTTAAAAGTATCTAGGGGAAATATTAATAATCTCCACACCAGAAAAAAAAAATTCACATGGATAGTGTATACACAATTATTTGTCAAAATCTCTTTTCTTAGAAATGCAAATGTTTCACTGAAATCTGCCCTGAGCTATTTTCTTGTGCAGAATTCTACTACAACAGTGATTTCTCTTCATGAGGACAGCCTGATTCCTGGCCAAAAGGCACTGCTTTTCTGTCCTTGGAGAATCCTTTAACAGCCCTGCCAGTTACGTGCTACCTTCTATTGTCTGCACTTAATTTCACGGCTTCTAATTCACCTCTCTTGTTTTCACAAAAGTTCTAAATAAATACATATATGCATATACATACACATGCACCTATCAACTACTGTTGCCTTTATTCTTCCCCACCTCCCTTGTTTTTACAATGTCTTTTCTTCACCACCTCCACCTCCCCCCCTCCCAACCAATAACGATTTTGTAGCTGCTTATCAGCCAGGATCAACTGTAGACATAGGCAAGATGAGTAGTTGCCCAGATCAATATGCTGCCAAGGGTGACAAAATGTCTATGGTGCTACCCAGTTTCCTCTGGAGAGCTGCAACTGCAGATCCCGAGGAAAAGGTCAGAGGCTGTGAATAATGATCAGTGCTGCTACAGGAGAGCTCTAACTTTTCACAACAGCACCAGTGGCAATAACTAGACTAGAAATCCCCCCATGTTTGGCTTTATAACTCCAATGTACATTTTGCATCCTAATGCAAATCCAAAGGACCTGCAAACAAACAAAACTTGAAAACAACCTTTTTCTTTTGTCCAGGCATCACTTAAAGGTACGAAATCACTGGCATTTGAGCAACCTACTTTTATTCATGTAGATGTAAAAAGAGCATTCACATAATTTAGGAAAATCTGAAATCCTCACAGCAGGCTTGTTTCTTTCACCCTGTTGCATTTAGAGAAAGATAGAAAATATATGACATTTCCTAGGCATCTACATGAATAATAATGAAAACTAAGACTAAGTTAATGTTCTATGTTTGATCCGTATGAGTTGACATTACCTGTAGTAAATACTTCTCTGTATATTTTGTATATATATTTTTTTCATATTTCTCCAACATTGCTCCCAAAATTTGAATTCAGACACCAGTTTCAACTTTTTATCCTACTGTATATGATGCTGCAAGATTTCAGCAGATGTTTCTTCAAATGACCTCAAGATTCTGCAGGATCACATCTTTGTTTACAAAAATTTATGACAACACCTCTCTTCATTCTTAGTCCCACTTCTTAAAAAAGATTTAAATTAAGGATTTTTATAAAGGCAATGATCATTACCATTATGAAGTTGTAGTAAAGAAAAGTCTAAATAAAACCACTGGTGAGTTACAATGATACTAGTTCCTGAGTCAAGGGCAATATTACCATTGATGTACCCCACCACTTGATCAAATTTTACAGGGAATTATTTGTGGGATTTTGCTAGCATAAATCTTTACTACCATGTAATGCATTGAGTATGAACTTCTAAGGACATTCCAGCTGTTAGTAGTGAACAAGTGCCTTTCCACAGAGTTGCTGAAGTGTCTTCAAAATTTTTCAAGACTAAAAGGCTGGAAATTCAAAAAGCAGTTTAGCCTAGTCTATACTTTCAAAGTCTGCAAGGTAATTAAACAATTAGTGACTTCTGATGCACAGAAGAATTATTTTTACTTACAGTGTTCGATTCCAAAGCAATGAATAATCACAGAATTTTGTACTTGCAAGTCTGAATGCCCAAGAACATAAATGATACTTCTTCAAATTGATCCATAATCTGTCTTCAAAACAACTGTACTCACTTGTTTTGACAATTACAAAAGGTCATTTAAACATGAAATATTTTATTCCCAGATACATGCTTTAATACATCTCATAATTACTCTCTTGACATGGTTTTCGGCTATGTTAATATAATAACCAAGTTCTTCAAGGATTACAGGCCTAACCACATAGCATTAATTAAGACAGCTAAAATGTTACTTTATTCTTAGATATAGAGATAAATCTAATTTCCCCTAATATCCAATAGATAAAAGGAGATGAAGGGTGATTCATCTCACCTATCTTGAACACCAGTTTTGGAATGAGATAAACTATCTCCCGGAAATGTTTTTCTTTCTGCTGAGCAACTGACTGGTGGAATACTAATGATTACTTGTCCTGACTTAGATATCTAATATTAAAATTCCTGAATCTGAGCAGATGAAGCCCATTTGGTGTTATAGGTGCAAGGTCCAAAGCCCCTTTCAAACATTAATTCTTTATAATCCAGGGCATGAGGGATTATGTTGAATGACCTGCTCCAACAAGCCTGAAGCCCCACTGCAGTGATCCCATGTTTCTCTGTAACTGATATTTTTTCCTCAGGAACCTTCTCAGTTTGACAGCCTCTCTGAAAGGTTTTAGAACATGATTTAATTGCATCCAACAACCTGCAATATTGAATGAAAACAAAAATTATGCTTTTTTTACAATAATATTTTTATTTATTTTTAAGTCAGCCTCATATATTGCGGACTCCACTAATCATCCTTTTAAAGTTTAAAAACTCTTCATATTCCTTTATAAGCCATGAAGAAACATAAACCAATACACTTTATTTTTTTTTCCCCTGGAGATAATTTTTAAATTGTGGCTATGGGAAGCTTTTCTGACTGAAGCATCTAAGAACTGAAATAATTTATCTCTACAGCTATCAAGTCTTATGGCTTCATGCCTTTAAAGAAGAAAAAGCAGTAAATGCTGTGCTTTTTACCTAAGGTGATACGATACATCACCTGGTGTAGTACTTGAAGTTAAGCTTAAAGCAAAGCTATCATGCTTTATCCTCACTGTCTTTTTTTACCTTAGGAAGACTAATATGCATTAACTGGACTGAAATAAAACCAGATTAAAAATAAACAGCTTTTAGAGCACCAAAATCACATTGTCACAGGGCAGCCTTAGGTGGTTTGAGCATTTTGGCAGAAGAAGGGTGGTGGGAATAACAGAGGCATGCCCCAGGGATATGAACCAAACTTTTTATTTAGGAAGCCATTGAAAACCTGCAGTGAAAGCAGGACATTTTCTTCCAAACTGTGTCAGATTCTGTGAAAGCTTCATTTGCCAAAACCAGAATAGCCTAAATGTCTGCAGTGGGGCTATTTTTTTTTAATTTTTTTATTTTTTCCTTCAGCACCCTGCTAAATTTAATTCTATCCATCTGTGCATCCAGGAGGAAAATTCAGTAGTTAGGCATTGAAATTGTTAAATTTTTGTTCTTGAAGGACAGAGCTGTAATGTCTTGGCTCACTCAGTGCTTCAAGGATGAACAAATGCAGAGGTCTGAAGCAGAGAGTTTTATATAATGGATCTCAGTTTGTTATGAGTGCACTAAAATGCATAAAGTAATCCCTAACCAGGGAACAGAGTGCAATAGGAGAAATGCAACCTTTCTAGTCTGACATACAGTTCCCATTAAATGACACTTACTCATGCATGCACAGGTAAATTACATCAAAGCAAAATTTGTTATAGGGGATATGGTGAATTCTGTAACCTAATATTGCAGACAAAGGAACAAGTTCATCAGCTGTTGAGAAGTTATTGATAAGCAGATTTTTTTTGCAGACTTCAGCCATGAAATCACACAGCTGCAACTGGCCATAACTCTGAATAATATTACAAGAAACACCAAATACACAGAAGGGAATTGAAAAGATTCAGCCAACAAAGTCATTGAACAGTGTGCATGACTAAAACCCCACTAAATAAGGCAAGTCATATACCCTGAAACAGAAACTCTAACCTCATTAAGCAAGTATAAAACTGTCCCAAATGATGGAAAACCACTTTGTACTCTACCTAATAACACAACTGGAATCCACTTTGAAGGAAAATTGAGGCAAAAGCTCCTGTACAAATCAGTGAGACTGCAAACAAACAAAGCATTAAAGTAAAATTGCCCAAAAGAAGACAACAATAAGAATCTGTAATACCCTGAGCAGAACACAAGAAGGCACTTAAAGAGGCAATCAGAACTAATGGTGACATTAACTCAATAAAGGAATATACATCGAAAGAATCCCTGAAGCAATCTATACCCAGTGAGCATGGCATCAGGGAAGCCGTATTTGAAAAAATTAATGCCCCATTACTGTGGAATGAGGACAAGGAGCAGAAGCTTTATAAAAGCAAGACATGAAACTTGGCAGTTGAACTGCAATGAGCACGCAGATGATAAAAGTTCAGAAGAAGATTGAAAAGTGAGAATAAATTGACATAACTTTTTATTGGCATTGTCAGTTAACTGGGAAGAATAGGTGGAGAAGAAAGTAACTACTCAAATTTCTTCTCTGATCTGTTCTCTGAAGGTTTTAGTGTTTATACATTTATATTTTTTTATTCTATGATCTCTATATGTTTATATATTTTTTCATATATTTATGTTTTCCATTTATACATCTAATCCTCAGACAACTATAACTCTTTAAACACTCATTTCCATCATCGCATCCAAATAATAAAGGAACGTTCATGTATTTGCAGTGGTAAAAGTGCTGAAGATAAGGACTGTCTTTTAATTAAAATGCAGTGGATATTGGAGAGAATCTATTTTGAAAACTATCTTACTTGTGTAAGATAGTACATGGTAACAATTAATATCAGCTTTGTTACTGAGATACTTTCTTTCTTCTTGAGGACATATCTCACATGCTGTGAGGACTACAGGTCATTTACTCCCTTACAGCATGCATAATTCATCCAATCCAGTCCAGTAATTGAAGAGCAGAGTAGTAATACTGCATTGAGATAGGTCTGCTTTCCAAACATTTTGTCCACACTGAGAGTGTGGAATGCCTTTGAATAATTACTGTTTGTAAAAAATGTCCTGTCTATCCCAATACGCTCCATTAGTGTTTCTTCTCTACATGACAGGAATTCCTAGGCCTACTAGTACTAGAAAAGTATTATTGCATGTATAACAACATAGGAGAATAGGAGAAAAATGCTTTCTGTGTAGGTCTATTCTTTAAATACTTCTATAAAATAACTGTTCTTTGAACATTCATTTTTGTCACCATATATGTACAGTTGATAGGATGCTGTAAAATTTATAAAGTCCTTCAAATCAGGGAAACTCCATCTGTTGTAAAATCAGTATCGAGTTTAAGTATTAATACTTCAGTGAAGTCTTTTCTTGTGTTTCTCCTTTTTACTTAGTATAAAG
The DNA here is from genome assembly GCF_964211835.1 of Anser anser. NCBI lineage: Eukaryota > Metazoa > Chordata > Aves > Anseriformes > Anatidae > Anser > Anser anser. The sequence continues at coordinate 58,143,270 of NC_139721.1, forward strand.
TCAGGATTTATCTTTTGAATTTGCTAACATCTCCAGCATAAAATCCAATGTCCTTTCACATAAACTGATATTTACAAGAGAAGTTAGACAGAAGAAGCTTTATTGCACATCAGTGCATTATGTCAGGGAGGATGTTATTAGTTAAATCAGCCACTTGGCTGGATTATGCCTTCAGATTTAGCCTAATAAGGAAATCTCCTAAGGAGCAATATATTATTGGACAAGCAAAGCACATTTTGTTTATTCATACTGTGCAAAGGAACTTGTATTTCTTCTGACTGTAATGTTCCTCATTCTTGTTTGATGATGGTAATGAATACTGGGAAGTAAGGATGGAGGAAATTAATGTTCTGCAGTCCTAGCACATATTTCTCTTGTAATGGATTAAGAGCCACTTAAACATAATAACTTCTATTAAAAAAATATATATCTATTAATAACCTGACCCTTATTTGCCCCTTCTTAAAGTTAGCAGCCAATAGCTTGTGTTACTATGACTATCACATTCACTTTTCTTGCAATAAAACTCTGCTCAAAGTAATTTTTCCAGGTACATATCCTCTACATTTCATCTTTCAGTTTATGTATCTAATGTTACATTCTATCCACTTTTCTGACCTAATGATAACAGAAAGAATGAGGAAGAACAAAGGATACTATGGAACCAACTTAATTATTTTACATACGCAAACAAAACTCGGGTGTATTTGTAGTCCACTTTAAATTTCTTGTGTAGATTTGGTCTCTTAAACTGTACTGAAGTTCAGTCTTTTTAACTGTAACACCATAACAAGCTTTGATCCTGTCTTCTTTCTCATGTTCTTTCTCTAGTGTTCCTTTGCCATCCCCATCCTAACCTGTTTGTGATTCTGAACTTGCTGAGGTCCATGGAATGGAAGATTTTTTCTAAGCCCTTTAATACTGTACTTATGGATACATTTTAACAGTGCAGCGTACCTACTCTGCATGGATTTGCCTTTCAGTATATCACAGTCTTTTTTGATACTGTAAAATTAAGTTCTTGTCTTAACAAACAGTTCAAGTAAATGACAACAGTGTAAACACTTCATTGAAGTCTTAATTTATGTCACTCTAATTTAAGAGATGATAGATGTAATATTCAACACTGGTTTTCACTGCTATTAGGAGAAGAAAAATGTATTTTTATACAATAAGAAGACTACTTTTCTCCTAAGCATCTAAAAATTTGGGCCCACTTAAAACCAGCTTTTCACATTCAGTGCACATATCCTCTCTCAGTTTCAGGTGGACCTGAAAGATTTAGCTTATACTCTGGACAATGGTCCAATTTTTCTGTTGATTAGTATACTGATTTCCCACTGCCCCCATGCTGAGAAGAAACTAAATTAGTCTCTAAGGACACAACTGCTTTAAAGGACTGTCACTACATTTTGAGGTAAATGTCTATTTCAGCAGCATAATTCCATTTTTATAGAATCTCTGAATAAACAGCATAGGACAGGTGCTTTAAAACCAAACAAATAACAACAACCACAACAAAACTCAACTAGCTCAGCTCTCATTAAGATTTATGTAAAATTTTATGCTGACTTTCATAGAAGAATTAAGGTAGGGCTATTCCTATCTTGAAGATCTGAAGATACTGAAGATCTAGCACTTGTGTTATCTTTACTCTGCTACATTAAGAGACATGTAAGTGTTCTCTCTACCTCTTCTGCTGGGGCTTGAATGAATATGAGTCATTCTCACATCTGAATTGGATTACCTGTAATAGTTACTTTTCAGAAATTTAATGAAAAGGGCATTATACATAGCACTATGACTTAGGAGTCATAGAAAAGTGAATGAAGTATGAGCGAAATACAGCACTGATAAATACAACTGCAATTAGAAACTGTTCTCCAGATAGGCTCTGTCTCTCTGGTACCAATGAAATCACAACATTTCTCAGCTCTTTGATGAAGGCCAGGATTTTACACTGTAACAGAGCCAATGTAAGAGATACAGTGGGGTGGGGAAGCCTTAGATGACCTACCCTGCTTTATTTCTCTGATACTGAAGACTCAAAAATTGTATCTCCATGTCTATGTGATTTTAATAAAATATTATTAAAATAAAACACTAAAAATGTTTTAAAATATACATCTTCACTATTTCTGAAAAAGTTATTTTAGAAGGCACCACAACATAAGATTTCATTTCTTTAAAGATTTTCCTTACTTCAGTAAAGAATAACTTCAGTGATGAAATCTGCTCTACCACAGGTTATCCAGGTTAATATAGCTTCCAAAAACCAGCAGGCCACTGGGTGTGTTTTTTAATTTGTCTTGGGGAACAACATTCCCTCAGAAGCAAACATTCACAAAAAGTAAGGCTAAGGTCACAAGAGACAAATTAAAGACAATAAACACAAAATAAAACAAAACTGGACCTGAAGTAGAAACCTAAGTTGATTGAATATTATTATTTTAAGAAACTGAAGATACTTGCACTGATCAGAGGCAGGCTAATACCAGCTGGGGTCTCTAGTAACAACCTCAGAATGAAGATAGAAACATTGGGTGTGCAGAGGTAGAAGAAGAATATTAAGGTCTCTGTACAATCATAAACAGGCTAGAACAAGATTTGAATATGATTACTTATAACTAAGAATGTGTGAGATTTTGTACTATGTTTTTCTAACTAGAATAGGCTTTTGACATGTCTTGATGGGGACTTCATCCAGCTTCATCATCATACACTCAGTGTAGTTTTGACAGATATATTTGTCTTTTTATTTCAGGTCTTAGGTTTAGCTTTTTTAGCTTTACATGGGTTTCTAGTGCTTCAGAGATACTTTACTAAAAGATTGCTGGACCCCATATGTCTTAATCCTAGGATCTTTGATTCACTTCCAAGCCTGGAAGACAAATTTATGAACATTAAAATATAATCTTCAAGTGTTGCCACCAACTAGGAAAAGATGAGGAAATTTGTTGTTAGTTGTTATTCACTTGGGAGGAGTAAAACCTCTGGGGTTAAAATAATTTTCATAAAAGTAGAACAGAGCTCTGTGACTGATTGGGGGGGAAGGGAGGACGGATTGTGAAAGGAGAGGCATTAGCAACGGAATCTCAATTGCAGTTCACTAAGAGCACCATCTGAAAACCTTGAAAACCTCATTTGTCATCCCATTTTGAATTTGATTATTTTGGCTTATTTTAGGAGGACAAGTGATAAGGTAGGATGACACAATATGAAAAGCAAATTATAATATCATTATATAGGTTATAATATATATTTATTATATATATTACACTATATATCTTTTGTCTGATTCAAAAGAAGTAGTGAGAACTGCTACAAATGTCTATTTTATCGAAACAAATGATTTAAAGAAAATTTCTCTCCATGAAGAGGAATGCTGCATAAGTAACATTGTGAAACCAAGTTCACAGAATAAGTCTTTGCATCATCCTAATTCAGTTACTAAGGGAAAAGAAAAAAAAATTAAGAATATAAAATAGCATCTGTGTATAAAGATAAGAACATTAATCACTAACTAGGCTGATTAAGTTGTGTGAGTTTTCTCTTTTGACCTCAGTGGCTAGCCAAAACAGTGGGTTTTACTGACTTTTTCATTAGAAGTAGGAATTCGTGACAGTAAAATCAAGGAACAAATGTATGCAACTAGTAAAGGAGGAATCACATAATTAGGAATAGTTTCCTTGCTTCTTTTAACAGGCTTTAGAAGCCATTCTACCCCCAAAATTCTCCTTATCTTGGCTCTTATCACAATGTATTTGAGCTGTTCTAGACCCTGCTTTCATTCTTATTCCAGATTTGTTTTTCTGGTTTTCAGTCTCTTGTCTCTACCTTTCATGATTTCTGTCCTAAAACTACCCTCACAAAAGTCTCCAGAATTGATCATGTAATTTTTTCAAACAGCCTTGCATTTCATTTAGGGATAGAAACATTCTTCAATGTTGCTTAACACTACCTGAAATCAAGAACGTCAGGTAAGCCTTATAATGTATTTAGTAACATATATAGTGCATACCCAACAGCACAATGTTATGTAACAACCTTCTGCCAAGCAGTGCAGAGGGTTGAGGGTTGTGATCAGTCCATAATAGTTCTTCTCTGCTGCTCTATCCTCCTCACATTTTTCCCCTGATCCAGCATGGTCCATGGGCTGCAATCCTTCAGGATAAACCTGCACCAGTGTGGCGTCCTCTATGGGCTTCATGGAGACAACCTGTTTCACTGTGGCCTTTCCACAGGCTGCAGGGGGAATCTCTGCTCTGGCACCTTAATACCTCCTTCCCCTTCTTCTCCCCTCAGGACTCAAAGGGCTGTTTCTCACACTTTTCCCCAACTCTTCCCTGCTGTGCAGCATTTTGCCCATTTATCCACAGACTGTTGCCGAGGCACCACCACCTGTGGCTGCTGGGTCCAGCCATGCCCTGCAGTGTGTCCATTGGAGCTGTCTGGAATGGGCTGTGTCCGCCATTGGGTAACCCTGGCCTTGCCTCATGGAAGAGCCCTGCAGCACCCGCTCCAGCGCCTGGGCACCTGCACCTGATACAATGACAGGTTTTGCTGTTCTGAAAATACAATGCTGAGTATTGTTTGATGATACAGGACGTAAAGGATTTGTATTTATTTATTTTTTTCAGTAACTCTCCATCATTTCATCTTGGTTTTCTGATTACTTTTTCTTTATATGCACATGTTGTTTTTCATTTTCTTCTATCATATAAGCTGCTTTCCAACATTTATCATCAGTCCTGGCTATTGGGGGAGGTCCCAGGCTAACAAATGTGATGCCCATCTACAAGAAGGGCTAGAAGAAGGATCTGGGGAACTACAGGCCTGTCAGTCTGACCTCGGCACTGGGGAAGCTCATGGAGCAGATTATCTTGAGTGCATCATGCAGCACTTACAGGACAACCAGGTGATCAGGCCCATTCAGCATGGGTTTATCAAAGGCAGGTCCTGCTTGATGAATCTGATCTCCTTCTATGACAAGACGATGTGCTTAGTGGATGAGGGAAAGGCTGTGGATGTGGTCTACCTAGACTTCAGTAAGGCTTTTGACACCATTTCCCACAGCATCCTCCTGAAGAAGCTGGCTACACAAGGCTTGGATGGGTGTACGCTTTGCTGGGTAAAAAAATGGTTGGGTGGCCAGGCCCAAAGAATCATGGTAAATTGAGCTAAATCCAGTTGTAGGCCTGTCACAGGTGGTGTCTCCCAGAGCTCAGTATTGGGGCCAGTTCTCTTCCGTATCTTTATTAGAGATCTGGACGAGGGGATTGAGTACACCCTCAGAAAGTTTGCAGATGACACCAAGTTAGGAGCAAGTGTTGATCTGCTTGAGGGTTGGAGGGCTCTACAGAGGGATCTGGATAGGCTGGATTAATGGGTCGATAATTATATGAAGTTCAACATGGCTAAGTGCCAGGTCCTGCACTTGGGGCACAACAACCCTGCACAATGCTACAAGCTGGGGGAAGAGTGGCTGGCAAGCTGTCTGGTGGAAAGAGCCCTGGCTGTATTGGTTGATAGCCAGCTGAATATGAGCCAGCAGTGTGCTCAAGTGGCCGAGAAGGCCAAAAGCATCCTGGCTTGTATCAGGAATAGTGTGGTCAGAAGGACTAGGGAAATGACTGTCCCTGTTTATTTGGCCTCAGTGAGGCCACACCTCAAGTACTGCATTCAACTGTGGGGGCCCCAATATAAGAAGGACATGGACCTGTTAGAATGAGTCCAGAGGAGGGCCACAAGGATGACCAAGGGGCTGGAGCACCTTTCATATGAAGACAGGCTGGGGGAGTTGGAATTGTTCAGCTTGGAGAAGAGAAGACTCTGGGGAGACTTTATAATGGCCTTCCAATACCTAAATGGGGCCTACCGGAAAGCTGGGGAGGGACTCTTCATCAGAGTGTAATGACAGGACTACGGGTAGTGGTTTTAAACTGAAAGAGGGTAGATTTAGATTAGACATTAGAAATAAGTTATTTACTCAGAGGGTGGTGAGACACTGGAACTGGTTACACAGAGAACCTGTTCCTGGTCTGTTTCTGTTCCATCCCTGGAAGTGTTCAAGGTCAGGCTGTATGGGACTTTGATCAACCCAGTCTACTGGAAGGTGTCCCTGCCCATGGCAGGAGGGGTGGAATTAGGTGATCATTATGGTCCTTTCCAACCCAAACTATCCTGTGATAAACTTCTCGGTGTAGGAAACTACTGGTACTTTGCAAGTTCATTTGGGCCTTATTGTTAAAAAGTTATTCCTTGTGTTCTTTTTAACAGAATTGTTTAAGATGAGTCAGGGAAGGCAGCAAGAAAGGCAAACACTTTTTTTTTATTTTTTATTTTTAAAGATATATTTTGGGTAGAACTCAGTCATTCCTTTTAGCTAATAACATAGTGTACAAATATCAGCATTTATTCACCAGAATTATGAATTTTCAGTCAGGTGCCAGCTGGAGCTAAGGAGTTTGAAGTCAACTCAAAATACACCCTCGACAACAAATTCAGACAGTTCCATTTCAATAAAGTAAGCAGTAATTACCAGGCTCTCAGAAGAGCTAAATTTCATTTTACTGATGACCTTCTTCCTGTTTGTAGACTCAGTGGCCTGGAGGCAGAAATGGTAAGGGGAGGCAGGCTGTGAGAGAAAGGTGGACAGAATGATGATGCAAGACAGAAACTCAGCTTCCCCCAAGCTTCATGAATCTATTAACATTTGTTTCATTTCCATATGTCTTCTACAAAAGTTTGCTGCAATTTCCCATAGCAGGGGTGCTTGCAATAACTTGACATTTCAGTTGTGAGGCCCAGCTCTTTGCACTGAATTACTGTAACCTACATATGCCTTGGTCAAGCCCTTTTCCTGTCTTTGTGACTATCTGTATTTCTCAGCAGCTGTCTTATTTTGGATGCTGTTCAATCTTTCCTACTAGCAGGTTTTCACCATAGGGACACTTGCTAAGATCAGCATCTGGTGGGTTTCTGATATCTGTCTTAATTATTGTTCTACTTGAGAAACAATTCTTCAGAATCCTTCAAACTTTCTGAAAAAATAATTAGAGTGCTGTCCTGAGGCAGGCAGAGAGAGAAATAATAGGAGTGTTTCAGATCTGGGTTTTGCCCTCTAGAATTGGGATTCCAGGGAAACAGGGAGGTCAGAACCACATCTGGACAGTCCACTTATCCTTCTACCCTGTAAAACCCAGCTGAGACTGGGGGGAAGCAAAGCCTGTCTGTGTGATGATACCCTGGATGGGCAAGAAGGGCAGCTTGTGTCTGCCTTCTGAGGGCTTTATGCAGGTAAATATCTGAATATCTGGCTTTCAGAAAACTGGGGGAGGGAAGAAATCTCATAGTAGAAAATAGTTTTATAAATTTTTACAATGACAGAAAAGTATTAAAAGTAACAATTTTTCATTTGGTAGATTTAATGCCTCTATACCTCTTTTAGCTTCTGTGTTGCTGTTCCATCTCAGATAACAAGCAATACCTCCTGTGGTTAAATCGCATTTTGTCTGCTTTTCCTATCAGTCTAATACAATGGGCCATATACATCTCTCAATCTGCAGCAAAACTCCCACTGATACTAATAGCTCAGAATCTGCAAATATAATCCAAGGATAAACTCTGAGTGTACATTTAGATTCATCACACATTTTGTTGGAGATATTTTAAAGCTATATTTTTACTTTTTTTTTTTTCCCTGTCATTTTCTAGTTCAAACTAATATAAAGCACTAAACGCAGAAGGCGGTTTGACACAGAGAAATAATCTTGGGACTCTTTGACATAATGCTTAATTCTGTATTCGAATGATTGCTCCCTTGATTCTCACCCTTGTTGTAACTTTGGCATAAATACTGAGAATGTTATTTTATTCCTATTTTCCCTTTTTAAGAACTGTCACAGGGAATATATGGATGTATAGGTAAATAACTGCAGCATTTATATGATGCTAAGGTTTCATTTGTCACCCATTTACCTGATCACAACAGCCATCCATTTTTTCTTTATTTATAAGAAGTAAACACAAATCCATAATCTTTACTTTCTAGCACAACGGGAAGTTACTTACGATTACTGCTGCCAGAATGCCAATGATAGGCAATAAAATGTGTTTCTAAAACAGTAAACAAGAAGTCCATTTTTACGGACATATATTTGGATTGTTTTCCAAGGCACCTCTGAAAATAAATGGACCGTTTTTTTCTGATGGAAAAAAATACATAAAAGATGTCTAGTGACCCTGGTCACAGTAAGAAGAGAAATGCAGTCAGATCATTGCAGTATTTCTGACACAATTTCATTTTAGTGTTAGGACACAACTTGTATTAAGGTATTTTAATTTATGGGTAAAAGGGAAGATTTTGTTTTATTTTATTTAAATTTCAGAGGAACATTGTTTCAGATCCATACTTTAGATGCAGTAACAAAACTCCACTAAAAAAAAAAATAAAAAAAAAAATAAAAGTATGCTGATTTGCACAAGTTGTATGTCTTACATTTATTTGGTGTTCATTATTGCTTAAATAGACTTTTTACATGATACTAGTTCAGCTAAGTATTCAATTTACATGTCTTCTAGTAGCAAATCTTCCATGTATATCTATATCTACTAATAGTAATATTTTCAAGAAGACTGAAAAAAAATCATAAAAACATTTTGTGTTTTTTACCCAAACTTTTCTTTCTGTATATGAATCACCCTACTTTCCATAATTGCTTCATTTAGATTTTTTTTTTTTAATTAGAAGTTACTATTTCTTTAGCTTAGTATTTATTTTTTTCTTTTAGGTCTTATTACATCACTGAATAGCTTTATACCTTTTCCACATTTTAAAATGTTTCTTGTCTTTTATATATATGCATTTTTTTTTCTTTTAAGAAGGAGACAGAAGTGTGCAATGACTGGAGTTTTTTTTTTTTTTTCTCTGACAATTCTGAAGATTAGAAAAATCCAAAAATCAGGAAAAAAAATCTAAAGATTAGATTGCTTTCTCATCTTATGAACTTCTCTGAATAATTAATTCTGCTATAAACAGAGAGGGGGGAAGAGAGAGGGAAGAAAAAAAGGAGGGGAAGAAAGGGAGAGAGAATAAGAAAAGGGATCCCCTTGGTCCTAACCATGACATTAATTTCAATGTATTTCTTTGAATGAGTCCAGGAATTAGTGGGAATCAAGAACTGGATGCAAAACAATGAGAATGGAAATGGACTTTGATTAGTGCTGAACTAGAAAATATTTTCTCTCTGGCTGAGTTTGTAACAAAAACCTTCTGGACTAATGCAAGAAGAAATAGGTCAGCAGTGCAATAAGGAACATTTTTCTCTGTTAGGACGTGTTACTGGACAACATTAAAATATGCTGCCTTCAACAATATTTAAGCCCCTATTGAAAGAATTAAAGGACTGTGTAAAAGTTATTCCTTTGACTGAACAGGTGCAGCATATGCTTGAACATAAAATAAGTCCCCATGCTGCTTCCAACCTACTTCCCTGACCTGAAGGATTGTTTCAAGGCAGGATGAGAGAGTAATTCTTCCTCTGAGGTCCCTTCATTCCATAGCCTCTCTGCAGGGACTTCCAATAAAAGAGTCAAATTATTGTAGTGTTTTCTGTGAAGTGGAAACTTATCTTGTGCCTATCTACCAGGAGATGCAGCAATCAATTCAGTTCACTAAGAGGAGCTAGCAGTGCTAGCAGCTGTCCAAAGGCAATCAATTAACTCAAGAAGTGAGAGTTACCACAGTCCAATTCTACCTTTAGAGCTTCTTGTCTCCTTAGAAATATTCAGTAAAACAAAAAAGCTCTGAAGGCTGAAAGCTCTAAGACCTAAATAATGGGCCATGACTCCTGATGTCCTATTCTCTTTGTCAGGAATGTTAGATACTATGGTAAAAACAGCACCTACCTTTATCTATCTACGCACAACAATAGCATTTTGTGTGACCAGCGGACCTGCAAGGATAGGCAGTGGCTGATGGCGTTCAGAGGCTAACTTCTCTGGGAGATGGAAACACAGCTGACTTGCTGTTTTGGTATATTTGTTGCTTGCCAGTGTCTCACATCTGGAATGCCACAGCGAAACTGCTGAGGCTCATCCAGTCCCCTTGTCAGTTATTCATATAGAACAAAATGATACTGCTGGGGACACCTTCAGTGTATCCTGATTGATACTGTGCCTTATGGGGTGAGGATGAAGAGGATTAGAATGCAGGTGGTGTTCTTCATCTTGCTGGTGAAAGAGAAAAGCTTAGGTAGTAGGGTCCTGCAGGAAAACACTGGCAGCACAGCTGGTGCTGAAGCAGAACATTTTCTTCCAAGAGAATGGGATCGTTTATAAGGAATTCTGGGGAGAAAAGGGGGCTGAGAAAATGGAAAGTAGGGCAAAACCTTTTTTTTTGCCAACAGGCTTGCTAACCTAGTAAGGAGAGCTTTAAACTAGGCTCAACTGAGGATGGTAATGGTAGCCTGAAGATACATGAAGACAAACAAGAAAGTACTCCCCAGGGGTCAGCATAACACAGAAAGTTCTCCTACTACTGTTGTGAAAGCAGCATGAATAAAGGACCATCACAGGTGTCTGCATGCAAATGCATACAGCCTGGGGAAATTTTTAAAAAATAAACAAGAAAGTAGCAATGTTGTGGTTTAACCCCAGCAGGCAGCAAAGTACCACACAGCTGCTCACTCAGTCTGCTGAAGTGAGATGGGGGAGAGAATAGGAAAGATAAAAGTGTGAGAACTCATGGGTTGAGATAAGACAATTTACTAGGTAAAGCAAAAGCCATGCAAGCAAGGAAAGCAAACAAGGAATTCATTCACTGTTTCCCATCAGCAGGCAGGTATTCAGCCACTTCCAGGAAAGCAGGGCTTCTCATATGTAACAGTTTATTGGGAACACAAATGGCATCGCTCTGAATGTTCCTCCCTTCCTCCTTCTTTACCCCAGCTTTTATTGCTGACCATGACCCCACATGGTGTGGGACATCCCTTTGCCAGCCTGGGCCAGCAGTCCTGGCTGTGTCCCCTCTCAGCTCCTGGTGCACCCCCAGCCTCCTCACTGGAAGGGCAGCACAAGGAGCAGAAAGGTCTGTGCAGAATGCACAGAATTCACTGAGCAGAATGTTGTGTGCAAGCAGTGTTTTGCAGCAACTGAAACATTAGTGTGTTATCACCACTATTTTCATCAAAAAGCCAAAATACAGCATTATACAAGCCTTTCTGAAGAAAATTAACTATCTCAGCTAAAACCATGACAAGCAGTCTGGCACAGCTGCAGAGCTTTTTTTTTTTTTTTTTTTTTTTTAATTAAAAAGAGATGATGGAATAGTATGAATGGAGCTTTGCACAGCTGGGTTCAGGCTCTTTAGGAAAGACAGGGAAGATGGTGTCACATTTACCATTAGAACTTTGTTAAATCACTGTCTCATTCACTATTAAGCTCTGCTAGATCACTATTTTCATCAATATATATACTGCCGCTTCTCTCTTAGAAGCGAAGTGCATAATTCATTTTGCTACAGATGGGAAGGAGCAGTTACACTTTAGGCAAAAGAGTGGCTTGCATGTGTGCAGACAGCTGAAGACTCAGCTGAGATCTTATGGCTAAGGATCAAAAAACAGATGAAAACAGTTGGCATCATAGTAGGTGTCTGTTATAGACTGATTAAGGAGAGGAAGTAAATTTTGGAATGGCAACATGCTGTCATGATTCAGATTTCTGGAGTGTATTGATGACAGAAGGGATCAACAAACCAACTAAAGTGGGTGTCCTTTCAGTTACTTACAAAGTAGGAAGAACTGGTCAGAGCTGTGAAGGTTGAGTGCAGCCTTGGAAGAGAAAAAAAAAAAAAAGAAAAAAAAAAAGAAAAAGGGTGGGAGGGGGAGAGATTGTGGAGTTTAAAACCCTGAGAGGAATGAGCAAGACTAATTGTGAAATTACATCCCTATACTTGAGGAGAACAGATATTTGCTTGTTAGGGATCTGCTTGGCAGGACACTTCAGGGACTCTGCCCTGAAGGGCAAAGAGGCCAAGAGAACTGCTTGATATTAAAAATGACCTCTTAAAAGCAAATGAAAAGTCTGTTTCAACTTGCAGAGAGTTACAGTCATGGCAGAAGGCCAGCATGGATGAAGAAGGAGCTCCTGACTGAGCTCAAATGCAAAAAAAGAAGTAAGCAGGTGGAAAAAGGGACAAGCTATGAGGGAGGAATAGAGTCATTGCCACAGCGTGCAGGGGTGGAATTAGAAAAGACACATCTCATCTAGAGCTGGAAATAATGTGTGTTGTGAAAGGCAATGAAGGTTTCTTTATTACATTGTAAGCAAAAAGAAAGCTAAGGAAAATGTAGTTCAGTGGAGTCAGATACGCAGTGACAAATATATGGAAAAGCCTGATATATTCAGCTGTTTTTCTTTTTCTTTTTCTTTTTCTTTTTCTTTTTCTTTTTCTTTTTCTTTTTCTTTTTCTTTTTCTTTTTCTTTCTCTTTCCCTTTCCCTTTCCCTTTCCCTTTCCCTTTCCCTTTCCCTTTCCCTTTCCCTTTCCTTTCCCTTTCCCTTTCTCTTTCCCTTTCTCTTTCCCTTTTTCTTTCCCTTTTTCTTTCCCTTTTTCTTTCCCTTTTTCTTTCCTTTTTCTTTCCCTTTCTCTTTCCCTTTCTCTTTCCCTTTCTCTTTCCCTTTCTCTTTCCCTTTCTCTTTCCCTTTCTCTTTCCCTTTCTCTTTCCCTTTCTCTTTCCCTTTCTCTTTCCTTTCTCTTTCTCTTTTTCTTTTTCTTTTCTTTTCTTTTTCTTTTTTTTCTTTTTCTTTTTCTTTTTCTTTTTCTTTTTCTTTTTCTTTTTCTTTTTCTTTTTCTTTTTCTTTTTCTTTTTCTTTTTCTTTTTCTTTTTCTTTTTCTTTTTCTTTTTCTTTTTCTTTTTCTTTTTCTTTTTCTTTTTCTTTTTCTTTTCTTTTTCTTTCTTTCCCTCTTCTCTTTCTCTTTCTCTTTCTCTTTCCTCTTTCTCTTTCTCTTTCTCTTTCTCTTTCTCTTTCTCTTTCTCTTTCTCTTTCTCTTTCTCTTTCTCTTTCTCTTTCTCTTTCTCTTTCTCTTTCTCTTTCTCTTTCTCTTTCTCTTTCTCTTTCTCTTTCTCTTTCTATTTCTTTTCCTTCTTCTTTTCCTTCTTCTTTTCCACTATTTTTACTGGGAAATTCTGCCTTCAGGTCCCTGGGACTAGTGGTAGAATATGTATGAGTGAAATATTTAATCTCAGTGGAGGAAGATGAAGTTACCGGTCATTTGAGGAAATTTCACATACACAAGAATATGGGACTGAATGGGAAATATCTGAGGGAGCTGCTGAAGTTAATCAATGTTATTGCAAGTCTTTCAATTAGCTTTGAAAGGCCAAAGGCATTCCTAATTACTGCTGGCAAATCTCATACTTGTCTTCAAGAAATGCGAAAAGGAGGATCCAGGAAGTTAGAGGCTGGCCAGATCCATTTCCATCTCCTTAAAGACTGAAATAAATCCTCTTGGGAGGCACATTCCAGCACATATGTGATGAGGTAACTTGAAGACAACCAGTAAGATTTAACAGTGGCACTTGTGTCTGACCAACCTGACGGTTTTTGACACTCTCGACAAATCAAAAACCAAGGGGAACAGTCAATGCACTGGAGGGCAGGGATGCTATTTAGAAGCACCTCAAAAAGTGAGAGAAATGAGCTGACAGTGACTTTGTTAAATTCAACAACAACAAATGCAATGTCCTGCATCTGGAATGAAATAGACCCCCATGACAATAATAGCCAGGCACTGAGAAGGTGGAAGGCAATTTTGCAGAAAAAGACCTTGCAGTTTTCATTGACAAGTTGAGCATGACCTTTCTGTGATTCCTTATGGTGAGGGCCAATGACATACTCGGATGTTCGCAAGTGTAGTCAGTGACTCTTCACTTGTATTTGTCACTTGTGAGAGACTAGCATCTAGACTGCTGTGTCCAGTTCTGAGGTCCATGGTGTCCTGGTTCCAGTTAGGACAGAGTTAATTTTTCCTCATAGTAGCTGGTAGGGTGCTATGTTTTGGATTAGGATGAGAAGAGCGCTGATAACATGCTGATGTTTTAATTGTTGCAGAGCAGTGTTTACACCAGGCCAAGGACTTTTCGGCTTCTCGCTCTGTCCTGCCAGCGAGCAGGCTGGGGGTGCAGCAGGAGCTGGGAGGGGACAGACCCAGGACAGCTGACCCAAACTGGCCAAAGGGGTATTCCATACCATCTGACGTCATGCTAAACAATATATAGGGGTGGCTGGCTGGGGTGGGGGGCCGGCTGCTTGGGGATAGGCTGGGCATTGGTCAGCGGGTGGTGAGCAATTGCATTGTGCATCACTTGTTTTCTTACACATTATTATTATTAATACTGTTATCATTATCACTATTATTATTATTATTGTTATTATTATATTCCTGTCTTAATAAACTGTCTTTATCTCAACTCACCGGCTTCACTTTCCCGTTTCTCTCCCCCATCCCAGAGAGGGAGGGGGGAGGGTGAGCGAACGGCTGTGTGGTGTTTAGCTGCCAGCCGGGTTAAACCACAACACATGGTAAACAAAAGACACTGATGTACTGTAATCCATCGGAGAGCCACTGAGATACACATGAGCAGGAGAACATGAAAGACAAGGAGAGGCTGAGTTGTTTTTCTCCTACCTGAAGACAAGGCAAAATCATACTGCTGCCTGCCACTAATCTAATGGAACATTTTAGAGAAGACAGACTCAAAGGTACATAGTAAAAAAGACTAGGCACATGTTGCAGGAAGGGAATTTCAAGTTAGTTGTTAGGGTTTCTGACTGTTTTGTTTGTTTGATTGTTTGTTTGTTTGTTTTTAACCATGAAGGTGACCAAACACTAGAGCAAGGGTACAGAGAGGTCGTGGTGTCTCCATCTTTGGAGATACTCAAAGCTTGACTAGACGCAGCCATAGTAACCTGTTATGTTGCTTTTTGAATGAGGAGTTAGATGAGATAAACTCCAGAGGTGGCTTCCAATCTATATTATTCTGTGATTTTATAAGAATAAAAAGTAAAAAAAAAAAAATAAAAAAAGAATTGTCTCATGTTAGCAGCAATCCTATACCTAAACGTAACCATTTCTGTATGATCCTGAACTAGGATTTCATAAAAGTAATATGAAATATATTGGGCATTAACATCAGTTTTAGATACCTAATCTAAACAACCAAGTTGACCTGGCTTCCATATAAACTTAATGAAAAGAACTACTTACAAAAATCATTTTTCCTTAGTGGTTAACAGCTTCTATAGCTGATTTTGGTCTCCAGAATAGAGGATGTATAAATTCTTAATGAAAAAGATCTGACCTATTTTTTCTTTATTTATCTGATTTGGCTTAGATGTTGAGCATAGAACAGATAATTTTCATGGAATATAGATTTTATTTTATTTTATTTTTTCCCAGAACAGATTCATCTTAAAGAATATTAATCTTCATCAATTATATCAGAGCCTAAATATATAGATAAACTATAGTTACGACTATACTATACTACTAGTAGCCAGAGCTAATGTGTCTGTAGAGAAATCAGGGAATACATAGATAAGTTATTTTTTCAACTTTCTTTGAATGTCACTGTCCTGGTCAGTGTTGAAGCAGATGGTAAAAGCAAGAAGTAGACATTAAAATATATTTTATTAATTTGAATGAAGAGATAAAATAAATGTATAACTATAAATTAAATTAAATACATATAGAAATTGGTAAAGAGTCATATTACCTAGGATGTTATGCTGCTAGCTCAGTAGCACTTTTACTTGCATCCATAATCTGTAGCAACTGAATAATTTTTGCCAGCAAGTAAAGGCTTACATCTTATATTTGTTCTGTTACCTGAATGGTTTTTAGCTATTAAGCTATCATTTAAAGGCATTCTTCATTCCTAAAAAAGTAAATAAAATTAACTTAATTTTAGTGTAAACCATCATATAATTTGATATATAAAACCTGTTCAAGCTACTGAAGTGTCCAAAACTGGGAAATTTGACTACAACACAGAGCCAAATTCTTGTGCCATCTAAAGACATTGAGAAGTCAGGATTCCATCTCATCCTCTGTCTTGTTACAAATCTTACTCATGCTGCTTTTGCTGTTTAATTACATTAACTGTCATCCTTAAGTAGCAAGTATTCTCATTTCTATTGGTTATTGATAAATAAGCCCACAATTAAATATTCTGAAATGTATT